>NC_091445.1:71996782-72344993 GCF_964237555.1 Oryctolagus cuniculus
GAATAATAAATGCAAATATTCCCCTAAATCATTCCTCCTTCTGCATTATATGCTACAGGAATCAACAATATTTGTTCCTTTGAATTGTTCTCAAATAGGCAGAAAGACTGAGAAAGAAGAAAAATTTGAATTCCTCCTCTCCATGGATCATTTTCATAGCTCAAGCTTTTCCCATCTTCCTGTGTAGTCTAGCTGCGCTCTTTCCCTTAGGACATCTCCCTTTTCTTATAAACCAAACCAAATGTCACCTAAACTTTAGGCCACAGTTCCCTAGATTCCATCAAATTCTTTCCCCCTGAAGCTTCTGGTTTCTGACTTTTCTTCTGATTCTACAAAAACACTCCCTGGAGGAATATAGTTCCACACCAGAATTTCTTTTTTAAAGTTCCTGGATACCATCTCCACAAAGACTTAATCTTTCTTGGATTCTACTTATGGGACAAGTCAAGGTGTGATTCTGCAATCGTTTGATGACAGGCACTGGGAGCCAACACCTTAGTTTTTAGGAAGTTTTGCTCCTGATCCAATGGGGTTAAGGCTATTTAAAAAATGTAATTCATGGTGGGCAATGTAGCATAGTGTGCTAAAAATGTAATTCATTAGGATTTCCTTTTTCTTTCAAACACCTGCCTACAGCATTTATTTTCTGTAGGTAAAAAACACAGCATTTTGTTGGAAGGGAAAAAACTAACATAGTTTATGTCTGATATAAGGTTTTTTTTTTTAATTTAAGAAACTACAATTTCTCAGAAACCAAAACATAATAGAACAACCTGACTGTAGACCACAACACCTGAGTCACTTGTAGTCAAACTTTATACTACCTACAGCTTATAGAGATGTGCTGTTAATGCACTGCCATGAATCTTAACTAAGTACAACCTCATGCCATTTCATAGGATATTGCAAAGCGAAGAAGAAGTTTCAGTTGAAAGACAGCAGTAGCTGCACATGAATGGCTTACTCAGCAGGATGAAATTTGCCATATGCGTTTTTATTTACACATTTTTCTTTTCCAGCCTTTGCCACTTTCCTACTCTAGACAAACATTCTTACCACCTCCCCAACCATCTCCTTCCTGTCTCTTCAAGTTGTTTTTTCTCCCAGTATTTATTTTACTTTAAAATGTAATTATTGTTTTTTTAAATAAAATTACAAAAACGATATAGAAAATTCTCTTGGTTGTCTTCAGATTACCATCCACTCTCCCTCCCTCCTAGAAAGAACTCGGATTTTTTTTTTCCAAGTGCTTAATTCTTCTCCTTCAAAGCCATGCATCTTAGAGGAATCTAACTCCACCCTTGATGCAGAGGCAGGTCTAATGGGTTTTAAGATTATACCTCTGTTTGCTAAAGGGCTGTGAAATGATAATGTGAACACATTTTGGTCAATGAGAGAGTGGGTGATTTTGCAGAGGAACTTATGGGAGGTTTCCTCAATTTAGGTACAAAAGAGGCACAGACTGTCTTTCTACTTCCTCAAAGCATCGCCACTGCAAGACAATTCTGTCATTGCTTCAGCTATCTGCCTCAAGTTAAAGGCAAAACCAAAAATGGCAGAGAAATGAGACAAAAACTTGCTCCTGAGTGACATATTTAAGCAGCTGGCTCAACCATCAGCCCAGCCCTTGGATTTACTGGTCACAGGAGATAAAGCATTTTTTTTTGTTCCAGATGTATTAGTCTTTATATGCCTTGCCGATGAGAATGTCCAACTGATGTAAAAGTGCACAGAATTCAAGCCCTACAGATACACCCAGAGAGTCCACAGTAATCTCACTCGTCATCCTTACCTCCAATGCCTAATTTCTACCAAGGGAGAAAAATCTCCTGAAAACTTTAAGTTTTCAATTCCTTATATTGAATGCAAATCCACCCTGCTACTCATGTCCTCAATATCTGGTGCACTAAAAGTATTAAGGATTAAGATTTTCCCAAGAAAGGCAGAGCAAACCCTCCCAAGTCTGGGATGTAAACAAGCACATGGGAGAGAAGGGCAAAATTGCACCAGCAGCATTACCTGCTTCTGTTTACCTGCAGGCAAACTCAACAGTCCACATATGCCTCCATGCTTACTTGTGTAAGACAACAGTGGGATCTAGTACGGTGGCATAGTGGGTTAAGCCTCTGTCCACAGTGCCAGCATCCCATAGTAGAGCCAGTTCAAGTCCCAGCTGTTCCACTTCCTATTCAACTCCCTACTATTGTGTCTGGGAAAGAAGTGAAAGATGGCCTAGGTGTTTGCTCCCTGAACCCACGTGGGAGACCTAGAATAAGCTCTTGGCTCCTGGCTCCTGGCTCTTAGCTCCTAGCTCCTGGCTTTGGCCTATCGCAGCCCCGGTTGTTGTGGCCATCTGGGGAGTGAACCAGTGGATGAAAGATCTCCCTCTGTCTCTCCCTCTCTCTCTGACATTCAAATATCTTTTTTTTTTTAAAAAAGGACTATGTATGAAATGAATGTTTTATATTCTAATAAACAAGTACTGTCTTCTTTTTGTTAACACCTTCATTGAGCAAAACTTTGCTGAGTCACAGGTATCACTATAGCCCTAGTGGGAGAGAGATTTATCAGACTTATTTCTGCAAGCACAGAGTTTACAATGTATGAGTGAAGAGAAAATACGGCCCTGCAATCAATAGGGGAGAAATCATAGCAGTGATGTCGATAACAATGTCCACCATCCTTGCTCCAACATGGTAGCTAGGTTTAGGAAGGCACAGCATTTCCTACACTGTGATATCAAACGATGTTCACCAGAACTCAAATGCTCTTCCTTAACTCATTTCTGCTGCTGATCCTTCTGGATGCTACCACCATGGGCATCCACCCATTCCAAAGATTTCAACTGTGGTCTCAATGCTGTAGATGGTGTCAAGAAGCTGTCAGTACCAACACTGTAGTCTCTTTCTCATGTTATCTCTGGTCTTCTCTGATGCATCTCATGCCTGTAGCTCTGAGCAACTATCAAAGACCTGACTGATGTTTGTTGAAGATTGAACTTTTGCCAGTAAAGAAGTCTCTGAGAGCATTCTGTAATTTGGCTCATAGCTTCTATTGCTTGGAAAGTTTTTTGTTTAATTGTGGTAATTGATGGGAAAACTCCTGATGGTCAAAAACAGTTTGCTACATGGTGTGATATCAATAACAACAACAACAACAATAATAAAATACAAGCATCAAGCCTTTGCTTTACTCCACATACTGTATTAATTTGTTACTAGGTCATTTAACTTTCACATTGTTGTCTGTGTTAGCTAGTGTTTTTTAACCCGTATTACAAATGATAAACAGGCCCAGTGAATTTAAATAACTTTCCTATGATTTCATAACCTCTTTCTTGGCCCTACTGGAACAAAATAAAGGCTGATAGGTAACTTTAATTTCATATTCTAGGAAGACTTTTACTGTTGTTCAATTTCTCCTGCCTTGTGTTGACAGAGATGAGGAGGACAATATGGGGTTTGAAAATTTAAAAATCTGTATAATTTGTAACCTTGCCCTTAAAGAATTCTCGCATTAAAAAAAAAGTAAAATGATTTCTCAGTCTAATCATGGAGACAGAGAAGTTAAAAAGGAAAGGGCTAATAACAATACTAAGTGATGTGTTAAATAGCCAAATGCATTTTCATATAAAATGATTTACAGTAGGATAGCTATATATGAAAGATGCCCATACTTCATCTTTGAATGAATGTGCCCAAGAGGAGACATCCAGACACATTAACTAAAGTGACTCCTTTATTCAATGTCAGAATAAGCAATGTGTAAAAAATGTGATAAATAGTACTTGAAATAGATTGACACCAGAAGACCCTGAACATCTCAGGATTCATTTTCTAAGGATGCATTTCCCATATTTTTTAAAAGTGACAGAGATAAATAACCGAAGGTAGTTGCATAGAAACACAAAATCAAATAGATGTCCACCGCCCCATGGTTCTGTGCCTCTGCTCCATTCAATGGAGCACAGAGATGCCCCATCATCCTAACTTGTTGAAATGCATCCCATCCAGCTCAACTAACAGGTCTTCTAACATGTCTATCCAGATTCTTATTTTGATGTGAACCCTTTCTTTGCTTGTCTATTCTATTTTGTGTCAGGGTTACTTACTCACTTCCCTGCCGGAGACCAGCTCCAGCCAGTTCAGGGGCCCCAAGGTGTGAGAGGTGTTGGTGCTCGAAGAAATGAGAGACACTCACAGCAAGGCTGATGGCAGGGCTCTGGATCTCTAGCACCAGATTTTATTTTTATATTATAAGCCACACAATGATTTTTTCTTCTTACAATGAAAAGCCTGTTGTCCATTTTTCTTAATTACAATTTTTTTGATTTTCAAGGGCATACTCAGAGCATGGGTTACAATCACAGACAGGTGCAAGATAACAGAAGCCAAGGCCTGGAGTGCTGCGGAACTATGCAGAAATTGGCTACATAGGCTAGAATAGTACCTTCCTAATCTAATCTTTACTAGAAGCCCCAAGTTCAAAGCAGACCCTTTTTAAAATGTATCCCCTCTTTGTAATTTTTTCTGTAATTCTTTAATTTCTTTATTGCACTTATTTAAAGGTTTACTTAGATCTATTTTAAAGTTTTGACATCCTAACCATTGTAATATTTGTAGCATATAGTGAATTAAAGCTTTATTAACATCTATCTTTATTCTAGTGGGAAGTATATACCAGAGAGCCTGTTGCCCTTTAATTCTTTTCTACAAACAGCTCAACCTTGCATAAGGCATTAACCCTTTCTTCTACGCTAACATTCTGCTTGATTAAAATTCTACAAGGCAATGGACATTTTGGAGGTTATGAGACTAAGTGCTCTTCCGTAAAATTCGGAATACAGCAATCATTAGCAGGACCACCAGGAAGCTCCAGCTTGTAGTTCCCATCAAACCTAAAACCACCAAGAGGACCGCAGCTGTCCTTCTCATACCTTGCTGAGACAGACCTTCTGCTGTGACCTTGTCAGCCAGCCGAAGTTGCCTTGGCCTCGTCACTTCCCATTACCTAAGGTGAAAATATGGCTCCTCATGTTCCCAGCTTCCCTTGCAGCTGGTGTTCAAACATGTTACATGGACCTAGGTAATAAGATGCCATTGTCCAGGATATTGAGTGAAGAATCATGAAATAAACTCACAGATACAGTAGAGAATCCTTGCTATGAAAGGTGGAGCAGTAGCAGAATCCATTCATTTCCCAAAGATAGCAGTGGAAGTTGGTTATAACTGGGAGCCAGTGATCATAGCAGAGAATACTGCATGCTCTATGGCCAGCAGCAGTGACAGTTGTATCTTCATGGTACCAGCTTCATAGCTTCAGAAGCCTTTAGCTTTTTTGTCCCTTCTAACTTGCAGTTTTGCAGATGTCCTACTGATTTCATGCTCACCAGTAACTGCATATCTTTTTGAGGAATTCCTTTACAGCTTAAATCAATAGAGGTAGTTTCTATTACTTTATGCAAAGAATCCTAACAGATACCCTCACATACATTATTTTTTCCTTTTTTGTTAAAGAAGTTATTAAATATCACATTATGTATTCTTATAACCATGAGGACTAGTGCTATGTCAGTGACCATCACCAATGGAAAACTCTTTGTGAGCTTTGGACATGAAGGTATATTTGTTGAAATCAATAAGACCCATAAACCCATATAATATCTATCTTCTTTCATGTTTTTGACCCTCTTCTCATTTGAAAAAATGGTGGAAATAATCAAGTGAATACTAAGTCTGCTATGATCAGTATTCATTAATTATATATTGGAGAAGAAAGTATCATCTTCCTTACTCTTAATGATTCATAATTTACTAATATCTGTACACATTCTTGCTTTCTGCCAAGGCTGCTTTAAGTCTCTTGGCACCACTGAGTTTTTCTATTAAGGAAAAAATTTATAAATAATTTTCTGAAAGGACAAATATACTTCACCAAAGCATTCACATGGATGGCTTTTTCATTGCTCCACTCATCATAGCAAAACCTAATATTTATATTATAATCACTTTCTTATAGTTTTCTTAATTATAAATTATTAAATCATTCTTAATTCTGAATTATCTTCCTTGATTCTTAAATCAAGTATATGAAGTAATAATTTGTAAGTCAAAAATCCAAGAATATCCAAGATATTCTTATTTTTTGAAAATAAAAAAGGTGTTTTTGTAGCTAAGTGATTAGCCTCAGGTCATCCAAACTACTTAGTGAGAAGCCAGCACTAGGTTGTGGTCCTAGACTCTGAGAAAGTTGTTCTATCATTCTTAAATGATTGAAATAAGCTTGGCAGTCACTCAATGTGTCAGAGAAGTATTTTTTTGTAACTCTGTTAGTTCCTTAACCGTGCCCTAACCCTTGCCACTTGATGTGTGTGTGTGTGTGTGTGTACATGCTGTAGTCACTGGGTGCAAATTTCTTTTTTAAATTTTTAAAAAGAGAGAGAGATACATTCCATCTGTTGGTTCACTCCCCAAATGGCTTCAACAGACATGGCTGAGAAAGGCTGAAGCCAGGAGCCAGGAGCTTTTTCCAGGTCTCCCATGTGGGTAGCAGAACCCCAACCACTTGGGCAATCTTCTGCTGCTTTTCCCAGGCCATTAGCAGGGAACTGGATTGGCAGTGGAGTAGCTGGAACACGAACTGACTCCATATGGGGTGCCAGCATTGTAGACAACAGCTTAACATGTTATGGCATAATGCTGGCCCCATGAACTTCTTACTCTTCAAATTATCCCCCATGTAGGGAGCCCAGGCAAACTAAAGGAGATAAGAGGAAGGAAAGTAATAGAGGTCCTTAAATATCTCATTCCTACATAGAAAGGATAGAGATGATAGAGATGACTGAACAAAATTTCCTTTCTACTGTCCCAGAAGTGCAACACATAAAATCATAAATGCGACCACAGAAGGAGCCCAGACCACGCACAGTGAATCTGAAAGAATAGATTCCTACCACTCTTACTTTTTCTATTCCTTTTGGTAATTTACTTGGCCTCCTTCTTCTCCATGCCTAAACCTCCTACACCCTGAAACCACTTTTTTTTTTGACAGGCAGAGTTAGACACTGAGAGAGAGAGAGAGAGAGACAGAGAGAAAGGTCTTCCTTTTCCGTTGGTTCACCCCCCAAATGGCCGCTGCTGCTGGCGCGCTGCACCGATCCAAAGCCAGGAGCCAGGTGCTTCCTCCTGGTCTCCCATGCGGGTGCAGGACCCAGGCATTTGGGCCATCCTCCATTGCACTCCTGGGAGCCGGCGCCATAGGTAGAGGATTAGCCAAGTGAGCCATGGAATCCGCCAGTTGAAACCACTTTTTAAGCTTCTTTGGAATAAGTTTTTAATGACCGATAATGGTTTCATATGCTACCTATCGCAGCAGAGCTTTCAAAGCCTAAATAAGAAAGAAGATTTACGTGGGAGAAGAGGCATTTTTTAAAAAAGATTTATTTATTTATTCGAAAGTCCAAGTTATACAGAGAGAGGAGAGGCAGAGAGACAGAGAGGGGTCTTGCATTCAATGGTTCACTCTCCAATTGGCCGCAAGGGCCGGAGCTGCACGGATCCAAAGCCAGGAACCAGAAGCTTCTTCTGGGTCTCCTACATATGTGCAGGGGCCCAAGGACTTGGGCCATCCTCTACTGCTTTCCCAGGGCATAGCAGAGAGCTGGATCCAAAGGGGAGCAGCCAGGTCTTGAACCGGTGCCCATATGGGATGCAGGTGCTTCAGGCACCACAGCGCCAGCTCCCAAGAGAATATTTTTAATTAGTGCTTCTCATGTGCATACACATTTACTCCTTCCACCTAAGAGTATATCTGCTAAAGACACCTGCATATTCACTTTTTTTTTTTTTTTTTTTTTTTTTTTTTTTTTTTTGACAGGCAGAGTGGACAGTGAGAGAGAGAGACAGAGAGAAAGGGCTTCCTTTTGCCGTTGGTTCACCCTCCAATGGCCGCCGCGGCCGGCGCGCTGCGGCCGGCGCACCGCGCTGATCCGATGGCGGGAGCCAGGAGCCAGGTGCTTTTCCTGGTCTCCCATGGGGTGCAGGGCCCAAGCACTTGGGCCATCCTCCACTGCACTCCCTGGCCACAGCAGAGAGCTGGCCTGGAAGAGGGGCAACCGGGACAGAATCCGGCGCCCCAACCGGGACTAGAATCCGGTGTGCTGGCGCCGCTAGGCGGAGGATTAGCCTAGTGAGCCGCGGCGCCGGCCTGCATATTCACTTTCACTAGTCAACTATCTTCCTGTTTCTCATTGGCACACTTTCTTTTATTCTTGTTATGTTTCTGTGTCCTTGAGCAATCTGTCTCATTTCTACAGTCACACTTGGCAGCTGTTCTACAAGGTTGTCAGAGATTGAAACACAGGTCATGTTTCCAGCAAGAGCATCAGGGTCCATGGCTTGTTCTTTGAAAGAATTCAGGACCAGCTTTGTACTTGCTTCAGTCGAGCATACCATGCTTGGGATTGTTGGATTGCCTAAGGGCTCCAGTCAGAAGGGTATTAGAGCAATTTGGAGCCTCACACACCATGTCTTTTGTCACTGATTGAGTGACTAATTAATTTTGCTGAAAGAGAAATACATTCTTGCCCTCTTTGAAAGCTTTCTCTACCTTACGGTATCCCATGTTAGAAAAGACGAAAGGAATTAATTTTATAACAAAATATTGATTTAAAACAATGAATAATAAATATGAATAACTACTTTTCCTCTAAAAAATCTTTTTTAAAGTATATGTTGATTTTTCTTGATCTGGGGAGAAATCTGTGTCTGGCAATATAGTGTTAGGAACTACTGTGGTAAAAAATATTAACATAAAATACTGAAAATCATAAACTCTACAAGTTTTCCTGATATTCACAAAGGAAAATGGAAGGTTGTGTTACACTTTGTCTAGAGAATTACTATTTCCATGTTGGTGTCTATAGATTGTTTATCACATGTCAGTCATCTATACTCAAAATTTAAAGAATAATATCTGTATCTGTGTATATGGGCATGAACATATTCGTATATTATGTATGTACAATATACACATAATATATAGGTGTTTTATATATACATTTCAAAATAAATGAATGTTTACAAAATAATAAAAAATAAAAGGTCTTGGGGCTGGCATTGTGGCACATCACTGGTTGCAACACTGACATGTTATATGGGAACACAGGTTCGAATTCTGGTTGCTCTGCTTTATAAACAGCTCCCTGCTGATGTGCCTGAGAAGGCAGCAGCAGAAGGCCTAAGTGCTTAAACCCTACCACCCCAGTAGAAAACCCAGAGTTCCAGGCTCCTGGCTTCGGCCTGAACCTGTCCTTGCCATTGTGGCCATTTTGGTGAGTGAACCAGCAGATAGAAGACTTCTTTCTCTCTGCTTCTCCCTCTCTTTCTCTCTCTCTCTTTCTTTCTCTCTCTCTCTCATTCACTCTACCTTTCAAATAAATAAATGTCTTCAAAAACAAAGTTTTAAATAATTTGGTATTTTTAGAGTTGGTTGCCTTATTTATTTATTTCCAATTTCTTTTTCCCATGATATTGATTTTCCTCAAATTTTCTGTATCTCTTTATTGTTAGGGATTTTTATCAGGTGATTATCGACTATATGTCATATATATATATATGTCCACATAAACTGACTAGTAAAAGTTACTGTCTGAGTGCCCTTTTCTGTCATGTAGGTATTTATTCTATGATCCCACTGATGGTGCTGGCTGTCTGAGAACTCTGTGTATGTGAACAGAAAATGTCACTTAGTAAACTTACATTTAAGAAAGTACTGATGTAGAAAATGCTCTTCTTACACTAAGAAAAAGACATTTCCTCTCTGGGGTTCCAACAAATCTTTTTGTTTGCTTGTTTTTAAAGATTTATTTATTTATTGGAAAGGCAGAGTTACAGAAAGGAAGAGGCAGACAGAGAGAGAGAGAGAGAGAGAGAGCGGTCTTCCTTCAATGGTTCATTCCCCAATGTCTGCAATGGCCAAAGTTGGGCTGATCCAAAGCCAGGAGCCAGGAGCCAGGAGCTTCTTTGGGGTCTCTCACGTGGGTACGGGGCCCAAGGACTTGGGCCATCTTCTACTGCCTTACCAGGCCATAGCAGAGAGCTGGATCAGAAGTGGAGCAGCTGGGACTCAAACCGGAGTCTGTGTGGGATGCCCGAACTGCAGGCTGGGTCTTTAACCTGCCGGGCCACAGTACCGACCCCTCAACAACTCCTGCCATAGGTCCTAGACAGATGGTTCAGCTTCTTTAGAGAGCAGTTGTCCACTGCCCGTGTGGGGGTAAACACAGGTTGTTTTAAGTAAATGGAAGTGAGAGAAGGGTTAGGGAGTTGACTAAAGCAGCTGTCCTGGAAATTGTCCTTCAATTAATCATTCTGTTTTCTGCCCATCTACTCATTCCTGAGCTTTATATTTTCCTGCAGAAGACTACAGACCTAAAGGTTTTGTTGAAAGGATTTGCTCACATCCACATGGCAAGCCTTACCTTTCGCTTATTCTGGAATTCAGAGTCCTCCAATTAGTTTTATTTAATAAGTCAATCTCATTCATTTGGTTCTTGTAGAATGAATTTACTTGTGCTTCCCCCCACTTAGTTTTCTATTTTCCTGAATATATTTTCTTTTGAACTTCTTGTTACCATTTTGTTCAGGTGTTGGAAATCAATGAGGCCAAACCTTGAGTTCATTTTCATCTTTTTCTTTACTAAAGTTAACTTAAGAGGTGATAACAGGTGAAACTTACAAATTGATTGAAAAAACTGTATGCTCTTTCCCTAAACCATTTGGGATTCTCCTAAAAATGTGTACAGGGAGCAAGCGTCATGGGAGTGGAAACAGTTTTTTTCTGAGCGTTAGATTCAAAGGTTTAGCCTAGACAAATGAACATAGGTGAAATCTCAATCTCTCTTAATGAATAATGTACATTATCAGTGTTTTTAGAACTGTATTTTTAAGGTTATCTTTTCTTAAGTTTATGTTATTCTGGAGTAGAAGCAAGGCCTTTCCAACTAAATTTCTATACAAGACATAAATATTTATTCTTTTGAAATGTGCCATTCTACAAATATTTATACATATTCCCAGGTGCACTTTGAAACACCAAATAAAAGGCAAGGGAGTCATACACATATCCAGGGATCCGAGCTTGGGCAGAGCTGTAAAAAAATGTGACAAATAAAAGCCCATATTGTGATAACATTTTGCTCCTGATCTATGGTTTAAAATACTCTGTCCAACTTTTATTTTGGAAATAAATTAACTGCTGAAAATTTGGATAAATTTTTAAATTTTAACTAATATAAAAACTCTGTAGTGTGTAATATCTTTAGGCTCTTTTGAAATAATATACTTGTTGGTAACCAATACAACACTCTTCATAAGTCCAACTCTTAAATGCATCAATTTTACCCAAAAAGATGGACTCAAAAAATCTTTTGGCTGTCTCTTGTGAGAATCATTTGAAAGTGGATTAAAGTATTCATCATATATCACAGTTCTCAGTTTAGATCACAAAATATAATTTAAAATGATTATGGGAATGCTCTTTAATTTTTATTTTTATACATGTTATGAGTGGTTTTCCATCACATTTTCTTTGTATGTGAGGTTATCAAGCTGATATCCACCAGTCAAAATTCTTAGAATATTTAAGGTGCAACTGATCCCTTGAGCAAATGATCTTGCCAGTTGACCTTGGCATATATTGTCATGTAGTTCCCCAAAGAAGGTAAGACAAAGTTCTCCTTTTTCTACTACTAGAGCCAAGTTCGCAGAAAACGTCCCTCAAATGTTAAATCATTGAATGAATAAATGAATAACTTATTTGTGGTGGAGAACATATATTGTTAATAAGAATCAGGAGAGGAGTTTCAAAATTATTTTTTATAGTAGTTCATGTGTATTTCAGATTAAATATAGGAAAATAATCACTAGCTTCCTTGGAGTAAGGGATTTAAATCAAAATCAAAATTATTATCTGACAGTAACATTTCAGTTCAATGTACCTCATCAAATGAGAAAAATATTTACCCAACAAGGTTCAGAAAATATTTTTATGGTTTTTGAGATAACATTTTTGATTTACATTATACTCAGGGAATTAATGCTCCATTGACTAAAGTTCAACAAATGAAAAATAAAGACCATCGTTCAGAAGGAATATAGGCAAGGGCTATAAACAATAATCAGATGCAAAGACATTCAACTTCACTCATATAAAGTAAGTTTTAAAATAGTCACAGGTCATTAAAACTGTAGTAGCAAATAGTTCTTAATTCATTCGACAAGGATTTAAAACAAAGTTTGACAGAAAAGTGTATTTGCAGCAAAACTGATACACACAGGCTTTTTTAACTTAGAAAATTAATTTTAGTTCCCACAGTATTTGTCTTCCTCATGCTTACAAAACATCAAGGATCTGATCTACCATCTTTTCCCCTAAGTGTGTTTTAATGTTCATGTCTTAGTTGAAGATCTTTGTGTATCCATGAGACTTTCAAGTCAGAAACCTAAAACCTCATCTTAAAGATGAAGCCCTAGAGCCTCATATGGGTAAAGTGGCCTTCAGTAATCTTGCTGCTACGTCTGTCTCCAGCCTCATAGTTTCATCTCCACTTTTCTGTCACAAGTGCTGCTTTCTTATTTTTTTAAGATTTATTTATGTATCTGAAAGACATAGGTACAGAGAGGTGCAGAGAGAGAGAGAAAAAGAGAAAGAGAGGTTTTCCGTCCGTTGGTTCACTTCCCAGATGGCCACAATGGCTGGAGCTGTGTCGATCCAAAGCCAGGAGTTGGGAGCTTTCTCTAGGTCTCCCACCCAGGTGCAGGGGCCCAAGGGCTTGTCCCATCTTCTGCTTCCCCAGTCCATAGCAGAGACCTGGAGCAGAAGTGGAACAGCCAGGACTCCAATCGGCTCCTATATGGGATGGCGGCACTACAAGCAGTGGCTTTACCCGCTAAGCCACAATGCTAGTCTCCACAAGTGATACCCTCTGGCCACTACCACAAATCATCAGTTTTTAAAAATGATGTCTTTTCTCTTGCTGCATTAATCATATGAAGCTAATAATTTGTAATGTTTATCACTTTCTGCTTCACCCACTGTGTAAGAGGTTGTCTCTACCCCTTCATCTGCATGATGTCTCTTCTTTCTTAAATAATTTTCTCCAGGAGACTTCCTGTGATCTGATCACCCCCTTGCCAAGCACATCAGTTTTATAAACTCTCATAAAATGCAATGCTTATGTTTGTCACTGTATTTGCTGATATGATAATTTTGTGATTCTTTTACTTCCACTGTTCTTTCTGTTCAGCGCCTAGCACAACACTTCACCATATTGGATAAATGAATGAATGAGTGAACGACTCAGTGGAGTTTAGGATCTATGTGTGCACCAAGAAAGTTCTGAAATATGTGGTTATTGTACAAAGAGAAAGACCAAGGAGGAAGGCCTCAAGGAATCCTTGGAGGATTTAGTACCCACTAAAGCCATGCAGGGTTCAGTATTGTGCTGCAGTGGGTTAAGGTGCTGCTCGGGAAGCCGGCATCCCATACTGGAGTGCCTGTTGGGTTCCCAGCTGCTCCACTTCCATTCAGGTTCACTGATAATGAACTTGGGAAAGGAGCAGATAATGGCTCAAGTATTTGGACCCCTGCCACCCATGTGAGAAACCCAGATAGAGTTCCAGGCTCTTGTCTTTGGCGTGGCCCAACTCTGGCTGTTGCAACTTTTGGAAAACGCACCAGCAGATGAAACATCTCTCTCTCTCTCTCTCTCACACACACACACACAGAAGGAGTTTGTGTGTGTTACTCTGCCTTTCAAATGAATGAATAGATAAATAAATAAGTCTTTAAAAAATAAGCTATGCAATAATCACAAGAGGAATAAAAGCTCCAGTACCAAGCAATTAATATCCCTTTCTTTATGATGAATAGCAGTATAAAGAAGGAAAACATTTTATAAATAATGAATATCAAAGTGACTATTTGAAAAGTAGAAACATGCTGAGAACAGCATTATACACAAGGCGATAACTTTAACAAAACGCAACAGGTAGGACCAAGATCCAAACCAGGGCTGGATCGAGAGATGGAGATTGAATCAAGTACAATGATGACCAGGTCACAGAGAGGCAGAAATAGAAGGATTATTCAGGTAAGAGGTACAACACTGGCAAGGGGTTAAAGCAAAGAGCAAGTGGGAGCAGAAGAGGAGAAAAATTCAAAAATCAAACAACACTCTTACTGAAGGCTGGCTGCGAATGCTAATTTCCATAGTATTAGTGTCCTTAGGAACAATCTGCTGTCCTGGGGGATTAACTGGTTTTCTGAAGACAACTTTTGGGGCAAGGCATGACAACCTTACAGAAAACACAGTCACATGAGAAGAATGTTGTATGCACATAAAACACATGCAAGAAACTGGAAACAGGGGTCTGCGTTGTGGCTTAGCAGTTAAAGCCACCGCTTGCCAATCTGGAATCCCATTTGGGTGCCAGCTCGTAGCCCAGCTGCTCCACTTCTGATCCAGCTCACTTCTAATGGCCTAGGAAAGCAGTGGAAGATGGCTCAAGTGCTTGGGCCCTTTCTACCCACGTGGGAGACCCTCATGAAGCATCCGGCTTTGGCCTGGCTAGTCCCTGGCCTTTGCGACAATTTGAGGAATGAACCAGCGGATGGAAGATCTCTCTCTTCCTCCCTTGTTCCCTCCCCCCACTGTGTGTGTGTCTGTGTGTGTGTCTTCCCCTCTCTCTGTAACTCTGACTTTCAAATAGGTAAGGAAATCTTTAAAAATTTTGGAAACAACTCAGTGTCCTAGAATGAATAAATAGCAATGTGGGTTGAAAATTGAATGCTCTACAGCAATGGAAATGGGTTATAATTACTTGTGATAATTTGGACAAATCCTCAAAACAGAGAGTATAATGAAAATTTTAATGATTAAGAAATAAATCCAGTATCAATACAGTTATTTAATCATCGTAAACATGAAAACTGAAAAACTGGTATTATGGTGATACACAGAAGAAGACTGTGGATATTATATTTTGAAATTGGGTGACTTGCTGGCGCCACGGCTCACTAGGCTAATCCTCCGCCTGTGGCGCTGGCACACCGGGTTCTAGTCCTGGTCGGGGCACCAGATTCTGTCCCGGTTGCCCCTCTTCCAGGCCAGCTCTCTGCTGTGGCCAGGGAGTGCAGTGGAGGATGGCCCAAGTGCTTGGGCCCTGCACCCCATGGGAGACCAGGAGAAGAACCTGGCTCCTGGCTTCGGATCAGCACGGTGCGCTGGCCGCAGTGCGCCGACCGCGCCGGCCATTGGAGGGTGAACCAACGGCAAAGGAAGACCTTTCTCTCTCTCTCTCTCCTTCTCTCACTGTCTACTCTGCTTGTCAAAAAAAAAAAAAAAAAAAAAAAAGAAAAGAAAAAGAAAGAAAGAAAAGAAAAGAAGTTTGGTGACTTGCTACCACTTGGAGGAGGGAGATTCAATGATAGAGATCTCCAGAAAATTTAAATATCATTTTTGTTACTTTCTGTCTTTAAGATTCTGGTAGGCAAATGGGTTTTTATCTTCTTTATACATTATGCATATATATAATGTATCAAATGTATACCTTACATACAAAATTTCATATAAAAATAAGAGTTCACTTTTCATCTAAGAAACAATTCTGTGGGTTATTGTTTTATGAATCAGAAGTTTCACCGCGTATGTTAAATAATCTAGATCTCTGCCAGCACCTGATAGGCTAAGTGAATTGTGAGAAAGCTGAGTGTTATTTCAGTCAGCTGGCAATTGATACCAATCATCACAGCTGACTTTTCCACCCAGCAATCTGCGCTGATTGTTAACATGGGTGAAGTGAGCCAATTGCTCGAGACCAGGTTTTATTAATTTATATTAACATTTAGGCTTAAACAGACATATTGGAGAATATGAAAATTAAAAGGACAATCCAAAAATGCCAAAAGGAATTTAGAATATTTTGAAGCCAGTAGTTTCATTTCAAAACATAAACCGTTATTCAGAGTGATTGGAAATCAAAAGCCTATTGAGTGCACATCATTTCTGGCAATTGTATAATTCATAAATAGACAAATGGCTTGAAAAACATGATGGAAAAAATGTACTCCTAAGGAGGTATCATCTGTGCCAAGTTTACTGCTGAGATCATGAACCAGTGACAATAGGGGTTAATAATAGAAATGTTGGGAGTCCTCTACTTATAATAGAATCAACAGTGCTGCTATAATTACAATTTTCTTTTTTTCCCTGTTATATAGAAATGAATCAATATCCAAGCAGAAAGAGGATAAAATGTCTTCAATAATTTGTTCTGCTCTTCAAAAAGAATTGGCTTCTTAGGTCTGCAAGTCAATTGTATCATTCAGAATTATTACAAGGCTCATTATCAAATCGTGTAAATTAAAATTTGTTTTGACCTATTGAAGGCTATTTTCTGTGATTTTCAGTAGAGACTGAATAATCATGCATAATTTCCTTGTCTATACCAAGTTACTTTAAAAAATTCAATATGTTATTTCAGTGGATAGTTAGAAGATCCAACTCTACATGTAATTCTGCTAAATTATGCTGACATCAAGACCACATAGATACTTCTTGCCTTGGGTTTGTTATTAATTAGACCTGGGAAAACATTTGATTAATAACTGTAGCAGTAACTGATAGATCTCACATGAACTATTGATGTTGCCAAGAAAAGTAATTGCCAATCTGATCAGACATCAACAGAACAGGAACATATGTAATACAAAAGTGTTTATTCCACATACTGAGGACTTAAATTTGTTTGCCATGTAAAAAAATTGACATGTAGTTTAAGAAAATCAGTAGATCTGAAATCTTGCATAGTGCTCTGTTTTTTCTTTTTAAAAATTTTTTTTATTGTTCTGAGAATCCGTGTTGCAGGAGGAATCTGGAATGCAAACTTGATGAAATTATGTACTAAATAAATATTTTGAGAAATGAGGGATATTTTAAAACCTCCATCATGAATTCAGTTAGGTCAAATTTGAAGACAAAAATAAAAGTTGGAGAAGGATGGAAATTTTGGTTTTGGCATATCTGATTTTTCCTTTAGTGAGTATATCATTTTCATTTTCAGGTGTGGCAATACTTTTTGAAAGATTATTGTTGATATATGTCTGTTCTTTCCATTTTAGCCTTTCATCCAATCAGTGAATTTTCTCATTCACATATTAATCTGTTAGGTTTCTGACCAGTGGTCCCACAGTCATTGTCTTCTACCTCTTCCTTTAGCTCTTTTTCTGGGTCTACTATCAATCCACACACTGCACTCATAATATCCCTGAATCCCTGTATAATGCTGTGTGATTGTAGGCTTAGGACTCAATATCTCTGGTACTCATTCACTTATTCCTAAGAACATCAGGCAAAGTAATGTTGCTAAAACAAATGTGAATACTCTCAAAAACCTTCAAAATTTTTACTTATTTGCAAATTGTATCATAGCTGCATGGTTAATAATACAAAGGTAGAGATAAACAGTAGTATTGAACACTAAGTGTTCTCTCCAAAGTTTTATATGTTTAAACTCCTTTAACATTTTTAAAAAGATTTATTTATTAATTTTGAACATTAGAGTCACATAAAAAGAGGCAGATACACAAAGAGAGAGATAGAGATGGCGAGAGATAGCTTTCATCTGCTGGTTCACTCTCCAAATGGCTAAAATGGTTAGCGACGGGCCAGGCTTTGGCCAGGAGCCAGAAGCTTCATCTGTTAGTAAAATGGCGTGGTTTTGTCTGTGGCACATCCTGAACACCATTCCCAGTGTCATTGCCAGAATCTAGGTGACCAGATGGACCAACCACAAGTGTCAGCTCCACCCCCACCCTAATGGAATTTGTTATTCCTACTTCCCTGCCCACTGGCAAAGGTATAACAGGACCTGCTTCCCGAACACGTGCACGCGCACTCTCTCTCTCTCTCTCCATCTTTCTCTGTCTTCTTAATCCTCTCTCTCTTGATCGCTCTCTCTCTCAAACCCACCCCCCATTTCTTCTTTGCCCCTTCTCTCTGACCTGACGGATTTCTCTGTCAATAAGCCCTTTCCCTTACTCCAGTGTTCGGTGTGTTTTGTGGTGGCCCTAGATAGGTGCTGTGACTCAGATCCAGGCTCTCCAATCAACCTTGCTCTCCCCCAGGGACCTGAGTTGCTTCAGGATTTCTGCCAGCCACAAAACACCCCCAGATCTCCTTCCATTCCACCAAACACTCAGTGATCTCTGTCCACACACTGGCCTTTCATATTCCTGAGGTAAGACAGGGTGGGTGGAGTATCCTCTCAGTGCAACTCTCTATGGGTTGTGGTACCAGGCACCACAACTCCTAAGGCCCTCAAGCCACTGTGTACTCTGTGGGTGTAGGTGACAACTCAACCTCCTGTTTCCCTTCTATGGGATAGGCCCTGGGCTCCAGTGGGTGCTTGGTGATGATCTAAGCCCTCTGTTCCCATATCCTCTCGTCGGACAGCTGTGATCTCGGAGATGCCTGATATCTGCCAAGCCAACTCTATGGGTAACCATAGGAGCTTCCTTCATTCCACTTTCCATCTGATCCTCCTCTCAGTGGTCTCCTACCTAAACAACCAGTCCAAGATCTTTATCTGTTAGCATTTGGAAGATTTCCTATGTCTCAGCTTTCTCCTATCTCAGCTCAAGTTCTCTGGCTCAAGTTCTCTTAACTTTCAAAGCTCTCACTAAAAACCTAAAACCCCTTTCTTCTATGTTCCCTGCTCTATCTCTCACAGTCTAGCTCACTGTACCTCCCCCTCCTGCCTGGAAATTCCAACCTTATCTCAGAACCAGCCTTTGTCAAAAGTCTACTCCCCCTGCCTTATCTATGATCTTCTCTAACATCCTCCTCCCAGAGAAGCAAAAGCAAGTGTGCGAATGGGCCATCCCCGTGCCATCACCCTCTGGCCCTTGTTCTCCAACCAGTCCTTGCCCCTCCCCCTCCTTTTCCAATTTTACCATAAAAACAGCAAGGGAGTCCCAGGTAGCTGACTGTTGACTAGAGCCTAAGGTAATCTTTGGGTAAAAAGAAAAGTAGACAAATTAAATTAAAATCTTAAAAGATGCTTTTGGTAAATAACAATCTCATGTATGAGAATTTGGTTTAACTGTAACTGAACATTGGGTTTAAAGGAATTTCTGTCTTTGAATCTAAGAAGATCAATGCCTTTAAAAATATTTATTTGTAACTTGCTGAACTTATTTTGAAATTTGTTTTAACAGGTCTATTATGATATAGCAATGGGTAATCATTACTTGATGAAACAGCAATGGCTGATCAGTACTCATTACAGCCCCTAAGGTGGATTTTACAATCTCTGGTTTAATGTCACTGATTTATATCTAGAGTTTCATAAAAAGAAATAGAATTTTATATAAATGCAATTTGGACCTTAATTCAGAGAGAGGTATCATAATCAGGTGTAATTGCTAAATGTAAATTGGGTAAAGCAAATGAGATAAATGTGTCTAAATGTAAACTTTGGTCCTCTTAGTATCCTATATTCTATATAAAAGCTATTTGGGTTTGCTAATGCTTTCATAAACTGTCCATATGAAAATAGCTCAATACCATTTGAAAGTAACTGAGGTTGAAATTTGATGTATTATCTTATTTGGAAAATGTTATCTTAAATTTGGAGATTTCTAAAGGTTTACTTCAAAATGTAAATCAAAGAAATCAGCAGGTAGAAAGCAAAAGCTATTATCTGACAAATAGAATCTGATCCTCTGTTAAAGCAATGAGGTTTCTATAATATTTTGAAATCGTCTTAAAAATCTGTTTAAATCTACAGCATCTCCTTTTGATAGTTTTGTCTAATTGATAACTCTGTCACTTTTCTAGCCAGCTCCAGTAAGCTATTCTCTCTTCCCTAGTTGTGACTCTGTTAGAACTGTTCCAAATTATGCAATTTGATTCTATGTACTAGCTCTTAAACTTAAGATTTTTTTTTCTGATCTTTGGAATTACCAAAGAGACACAGATTTTGTGTTCTGTTGAAGTAATCCATTGTATGCTCTTAATGTCTTTGTTATGTTCTAATTTTTTGAAAACAGCTGAGTTTTTTTATTAAGAGTTATGGTTTGTTTCAATATATTCTTATTCTAAAACATTTGAGTAGCCAGTTTGTAACAATGATCAAATCTGGTCTATATTATGTCATGATGTTAAGAGATGTTATTTCAACTAGATATTTTAAGCATCATTTTGACATCATTGACAGGCATTCAAAAAATCAAAGTTCCAAATTTTTTGGGCTTTGATATCTTCAGCTGGGCCCCAAGAAATATCAAAGGATATATGTCTCTCATCTTGTAGAAACATCAACTAATCAGGCTATTTGGATTATATTACAGATACTGTCAAGATGTGAAGTGGTACTAAATTTTAAGTTATGATAATATAAAATGCTACTGATACAAATGTCCAAAAGTTAAAAAATCTAATGATCTTGTGTTACCAGGCATGATGGTTATCTTAATGAGAAAGGCCCTGAGGCCTAAAAGGGATAAATGTTTTGTAAAATCCTGCAGATTCTTTCAAAATATGGCTTTTTAAAGTCTCTTGTCATCCACAGTTTGTTTTCCCTTCCAAACACTAAAAATGAGATTTTCTGCTTATGAAACTAAAACATTGTTGGTTCTGTGTCCTCCTACAGGTTCTGAAGGGCTTTTCCTGGTGACTTCTATGACTTCTATTGCTTTAGTACTTTGGGATGACTCTGTAAGCAGATGAAGCCAATAATGGACTACAGGTTCCAACTGGTTAATTAAAATTATTAAGAGCAGAAAGTAATTCAAATCAATTGCTAACTTAAAAAACAGTTGAAGATTTTAAGAATCTATTACAGAAACTGCTTTATTGTTCTATCTTGTATGTTATGTTATATGTGTGTACATATTATATATATATACACAAGAAAATTTATTAAGAACTGTTTTAATTGCCTTATAGATAAAAGATTGCTTATAAATGTAAGGATAGGTGGCAGGCCAATTGATGGCTTCTCTACTCAGTGATCTGCCTTCAAGGAGACCCAACAGGCCAGTCCACTGCATTGGTTTATATGGAAAGCCAGGGCTTCAGCAGAAGTGAGCTTATGAAGAGCCCTGGTAGCTCTGCCAGCCAAGAGTTGGGTCACTGGAAATGGAACTGCCCTGGAGTCAAAGGACTTCAGGTCAGAGCAGCAGACCTTGCTGATTCTAAGCTGAAAAGCCCTTCACAAAACCCAGATTCCAAAGTAACCACTGCTGCTGAAGGGACAGCCAAGTAGGATCAGACACATGGCAGGCAGAACTGTACATTTCCTATTAGAGATGCCAGCTGTTTTTATCTGGCCCGCTCTCCTCTCAGGCCAGCTAGGTAATGGAAGTCAACAGGGTGCCTTCCCCAAGGAGGTTCACACCTCCCTTAGGATGTACCCTATGTGAAGAGATAGATAGCTCTGGACCTTATAACTGGCAAGGCCTTAAAGCCCACCTGATTATTACCAAGCCCTTTCTGTCAGTTCCTATATGCCTCTCAATCAGAAAACTTAGTCATGGTTTAGACAGAAGCTCTCTTAGCTCCTCTAATAACGACTCTGTCCTTCATTCTACACCCTGCCTAGCCCACTTGGGGCCTCACTGCTTTGATATCAGACCCTCTACTCTTACATCAATGACTACTCGCAACATGTGTGTGTTGATGGTCCTCTCTCCCACTTAACATTGTATGATTGTTCAGGAATTTTCTACAGACAACCCTCTACCCACAGGAGATGAGCAGCCTTTCTCCCAGTCTTGGTTGGGATCAGCTTCGAAGCCTCTCTCTCCTCAGTGGTGATCTCAGTAACAGCTTTGGGCTACAATGTTGTCTCAACCAGCTGACTCCAAAACAACTCCAATGGTCAGTAGGTCCACTGGGACCCTAGCTGATGCCATCTGAGGTCTCCACAGCCATATTGCCTTACTAACAGGTATGGTACAATAGAACAGACGGGCCGTAACAGTGTTGTTATTATGCTAACCATTCAGGCCAGGTAAAACCACATCATCAAACAGTCTTCACTAGGGTCCAGAGATACCTCAACTCCACTTCATTTCCACTCCTCTATGAAATCCTCCATTTACTTGGTTAATGCCACTCTTAGACCATTGGCTGCTATTTTCACCCTGGGTTATATACTATCTTGTCTGTTTAAGTGTTTATAGGAGGTGATAATGGAATGAACCAATGTCTTTACCAATCAGGCAGTCAACCAAATGCTACTACAGGGATATACTTGGCTCCCCACCCAGGAGACATTGTCCCATGCCAGTGGAGAGTAACTTGTCACCCCATGTCAGCAAGAAGTAGCTCTGAAGACAGATCATCGTCCCTCCACCTATTCTGGACTTTTGGGGCTGATGTAATCAATACAACACTTGCTTTATGAAGAACAAAAGGGGGAATATTAATAAAATGGTGCAGTCTTGTCTGTGGCACATCCTGGACACCATCCCAGGTTCTGACCCCCACTGCCATTGCTGGAATCCAGGTGACCACATGGCCCAACCATAGGAGTCAGCTCCACCCCCACTCTAATGGGATTCACTGCTCCTACTTTCGTGTCCCCAGGCAAAGGTAAAATAGGACCTACTTCCAGAACACGTTCTCTCTCTCTCTCTCTCTCTCTCTCTCTCTCTTCTTTACCCTCTCTCTCTTGATTTCTCTCCCAACCTCCTTCTCTCTCTCTTCTTTACCCTCTCTCTCTTGATTTCTCTCCCAACCTCCTTCTCTCTCTCTTTCTTTTTCATCCCTTCCCTCTGACCTGTAGGATTTCCCTCATCAACAAAACCTTTCCCTTACTCCAGTGTTTGGTGTGTTTTGAGGTGGCCTTACATCATCCACATCTCCCACATGGGTGGCATCTTGGGCCATCTTCTGCTGCTTTCCTCAGGCCATTGGCAGGGAACTGAATTGAAAGTGGAGCTGCTGGGATACAAATCGGTGCCCTTGTGGGATGCTGGTGTTGTAGGTATCTGGTTTACCAGCTGCACCACAATGCCAATCTCCTCCTTTAATATTTTTATAAGCTTATGAAATAGGCACTAATTCCATTTTTATTTTTCAAATGTGGAAACTGAGGCCCCAAGAGGATTTACCCAAGTGTTTATAGTCTCTAGAGCCCACCCATTAAACACTATATAGCCTCTCCAAATACTTGTTCATTGATTTATTAAATCATCCAATAAAACAAATGACAAAGGGCAAGCATTTGGCCTAGCAGTTAAGATGGTCATAACCCATATCAAAGTGCCTGGGTTCAGGCCCTGGCTATACTCATGATTCCAGCTTCCTGTCAATTAATGCACATCCTTGGAGCAGAGGAAGCGATTGCTGTAGTACTTGTGTCTCTGCCATCCATGTGGGAGCCCAGAATTGAATTCCTGCCTCCTATATTTGGCCTGGCACAGCCCCCTCGCAATTGCATGCATTTAGGGAATGAACATCCACTGGTTCTCTTTCTCTTTCTCTCTCTCTCCCTCAACTTAAAAAAAATTTCAGAAAATCCAATATACTTTCAAATTTTAATATCACTGGTGTTTTTTCTTCTTGAACTTGTGTTGAATAACTTATATGTAATAACAAGTAGTCATGACATCTACCTTTTTGTGATTTAACTCATTTTTCCAGTTTCAGGTTCCATTTCTATGCAGATGGCATTCAATTTTATGGAATTGACCTTGATATCACTCTAAGTGACACATTCCTTTATGGTCTCATGAAAATTTACTGTCTTGCCAAATTCTCATCTGTGACTCTGGAAGATATCAATTTCCTGACAAAAAAACACCAAACCTTATAAGGTAATATTTTCAGGCTCCAGCCACTAAGATTTATTGTCTTTGGAGACCATGATTCAGGTGCTGTATGTAAAACAATATTAAAATTACACTTATTATGTACATATATATTAATATTATAGAATAAAATATTCAATCTAAATGTTTATTTGTATTAGTTCATTTTCTGTTGCTATAACAGAATACCTGAGATTACTTACTTTACAAACAAATGAGATTTATTTGACTCAGACTTTTGGAGGTTGAAATTCCAAGATTGGGCAGTTCCATACCAGAATGGGAAATGGCCACAATTATACACAGTCAAGTGTGTAGGGTGACCTCACTTTAAAAATTTTTAATTTTCGGGGCTGGCATGGTGGTATAGCAGGGAAGTGACTGCCTGTGACACTGGCATCCTATATGTGTGCTGGTTTGTGTCCCAGCTCCCTGCTCATGGCCTGGGAAAAGCAGCAGAAGATGGCCTTAGTGTTTGGTCCCCTGCCACCTGCATGGGAGACTTGGATGAAGCTGCTGGTTCCTGGATTCAGCCCAGCTCAGCCCTCGCAATGACAGCCATATGCAGAGTGAACCAACAAATGGAAGCTCTCTCTCTTTTTCTCCCTCTTTCTCTGTAATTCTGATTTTCAAATAAATAAATAAATCTTTAAAAGTAAAAGTTTTAATTTCATTATTTGAAAGACATAGGCAGGCAGAGACAGAGGCAAAATGGGCAGACACAGAGGGAATTTGTTTCTGGTTGGGTATTTGAGACAGCTGCCTGGAGCTGTACCACTCTATTCCCTTCTGCCATCTTACATATACTACATTTTCCTCTGATGATTTTAGTTCTCATTTCACTGCCTTTGACTGCTCCAGAAATCCTACCATAGCTTTTGGTGACTTGAAAACCCACAGAGATAAATGCACCAACACTTTAGAGTCCTATTTCCTTTGGCCTCATCTCTATTTTTGCTTCACTATGTCTATGCCATCTGTCCCCATATTCATACCCCATACTAAATATGTGTCTGCTGAAATGTGTATTTCAAACATCCACGTTTTAAGTTTTTTGCTCAAGTAAGCTCACCACTACAATTTTCTACATCAAAAGTCTCCCTTGATTATAATACAAATTAAAAATATTTTACCTCAAAAGCAAAAAAAAAGAAAAAAGAAAAGAAGGAAGGAGGGAGGGATGTGAGACTGGAAGGTAGGGAGGAAAAAACTGTCACTGTATTCCTTATATTCTTAGAATTGTTGTCTATGAAATATGCTAATTGGTTAAAAAAACTAAAACAAATTACAAACATTATCCAGTGCTTTCTCACCAGGTACACATGATTCTCTACCCACCCTGTTTCATGCTCATTTTCGCCTACTCTACAGTCTATGGTCTATTATTCTAACACAGCTTTGCCAATATCATCTTCCTCCTTGATTTCCTTCCTGTGATGACGCTTATCTAGCAAAATGTCAATTGTGAAAAACACCTGCCATGAACTTTCTCCATGCTTTCACAGGAGAATCTGGAGAAAATTACTCTACTGAGTGGGCTCATTTCAATAATGTTTTCATAGTAGGCTTTTATTTCTCAAAAAAAAAAAAAAAAAAAAGACTACTTTATATATTCTCCCACTATCCTCAAACATTTCTCATCCCTATTCCATTCTTATTATTAGTTGATGGCCTCATTTCAAGTTTTCCAGTTTTTTTTAAAATTTTAATTAATTAATTTATTTGAGAGACAGGTAGGAGAGAGGGAGAGAGAGGGAGAGAGAGAGAGGCGATCTCCCAGTCGTGGGTTTAATTCCCCCAAATGCCTGCAATCACAGGGTCTGGGCCAGGCTGAAGCCAAGAGCTGGGAACTCAATCCAGATGTCCCACATGGGTGGCAAGGACACAACTGGTGAACCATAACTGCAGCTTCCAAAAGCTGCATTAGCAAGTGTGCATTAGATGGAGACTGGAGCCAGGTATTGAACCAAACCCAGGTGCTCAGCTGGGAACATCTAAATCATGTCTCACACTCAAAGCCAAACATGCACCTTTCATGTTATATTTCACTAAACAAATAGAAACAGTGTGCTAGGGGATACCTCACATTTTCTCTCTGCTATAATTAAAATTCCTCCTATACTTAAATTTGTCTTCTTTTGCTCCCTTTGTTACAACTGAGGCAGATTCCCCTCCCCAGTGACACATGCAGATTCCTTCACTCCTCTTCTGGGTCTTACTCCTTCTCCTCCTGGTTCTTATGGTTCTTGTTCCTCTGGTTATGCTCTCTTCGCACTTTTACTAGCTCATTCCCCTCAACCTACAAACATGTCTAGAGAATCTCCCATTATAAATAAAACCCCATCTTTTTACTCTCACCTACAATCTCATTGCTCTGTGCCCTTTCAAAGTTAAACTTAAATAAATTTTTTGAAATACAGTATACATGCCAAGAAATGCACTTATGTTTACAGATAAATGAGATTTTTGTCCACCAATCACAGTCATAAGGAACACACAAATTAAAAATGGAACACTGCAAGTACCCTGAGAGTCCTCACTATCCCCCTCTGTGTCTTTTTTTTTAACATGGGAAAGAATATTGTCATTTACATAGCATGATTCAGTGAATCAATATTTTAAACTAAATACCAGATGATATAAGGAGCTCAACACCAACAAAAAATCCAGTAAAGAAATGGGGTAAGGACATGAGCAGGCTTTTTTTAAAGGACGAAATCCAAATGGCCAACAGACACATGAACAAATGTTCAGGATCACTAGCCTTCAGGGAAATGCAAATAAAAACCACAATGAGGTATCATCTTACCCCAAAGTTAAATTTTTAAAGAGTTGTGTACATTAGGTATTTATGTATCTGCAACGGCCACACCTCAGTGCAGGACAGAGTGATTCTTTCCCCAACATCCCACTGAAATTGCCTTTAACAAAATCACAAAGATATCCAATATAATATTTCAATAGGCCACTCTGATTACATTTCTTAAACTTTCAGCAATCTCTAGGAGAGTCAGCCACCTCCTCCTTTTTGAAATACTGTCCTCTTATTAACATTCACAGCACTCCTGGTTTTCCTCAACTCATTGGCAGCTTCTTTTTTCGTTTTTGGCTTCCTCTCTTTCTTTTGCTTCTAAATGCTGGAATTCCTCAGTGCTCACTAGTAGTTCCTCTTATTACTTTTCTACACCTTTATCTTGGATACATTCCTATTTTTTCATGGATTTAAATGTATCTTTGCACTAGTGGAGAAAAAGTTACGGTATATAAAATAAAGGGAGTACTTTTCAGTGGGCAGGAAGTACCTAAAGGTGTAGTCTGAACTATGAAATAATGAAGAAACTTAACACAAGCCATTAGAAACTGAATTGGCACTGAAATTCATGAAAAGGAGAGCATAAAGAAGAGACAGGGGAAGAATGGATGAATTCCATGATCAATTTGGAGAGGTGTTAGAAAATGTAAGAAACTGGCCACATCGATTTCATGTAGAGTTTCTTGAAAGAGGCTGTACAGCTAGCATTGAGATTGATTCTAACTTGAGTTTATAGTTGAGATAAAAATGAGAGATGAGTTGTGGCTCAGAGGTTGGGGTTCTTGTTCAGAAGATTCACCCTGGAATCAAAGTTGGAAGTGAGAAAATGGTGAAGCTGTTGAATCTCAAAAGTTCTAAGAAGTAAGATTTAGAAAGAAATGATGACTCTGAAGATTAAGAAAGTCAGTCATTAAGCCTGGTTGTCTACAAGCCTGTGTGATTGGATGTTTGGAAGTGGGTATGATCAGAATGCCAAAAGAAGAAAGAAGAAATGGTTGTAGGTTTAATTAGCTGAAGATTTTAATCAAATGGAATAATCACTAATCATGAAGATATGCAAGCAGAACTGGAACAGAAAATATTGAAGTAAGATGAAGAAGGCAAGACTTGTTTATATTTGTCACCCCCGTAACCCTTTTTTTTCTGTCAGGGCTGTGTTCTCAAATCAGTGTATTATGCATCAGGACACTAAGCTGACAGAGTCAGAGGGCACAAGTTCTTTAGCAAACAGAAAGATCAAGGAACCCCTAGAAACTCTGATTCTCAGGTGTAAAACTATCTCATCTAGAATAGAAAATTAACACACAGATATCTGCATTTTGAACTGTAAGTCTCTGAGAGGAAGAAAGATGTTCAGGAAACACAGAGTATGAGTGCATTTGCATTTTCTGATTTTTGTCTTTCACTTGAAAAGGTGGTTTCTATTGTAATTATGTTCTTAAATGATAAACTTTTTCCTGGATAAAATTAGGCATATCTTAGTTTTAAAAAATTAAAACTGGGTGCATTAAGAGTATAAGTTACCTCATAAAAACATATTTATAATTACCTGTTATGATTCTCCCTCACATAACCTTCTTATGATGAAATAATAGTAGTGGATTTATTCACATTTTTTTTAGAATTTATTTTACTTATTTGAAAGACAAAATTACAGAGAAAGAGGAAGAGAGACAGAAAATAGAGGTCTTCCACCTGCTGGTTCTGGTTCACTCCTCAAATGGCTACAATAGCTGTGGCTGCACCAAGACGAAATCAGGAGCCAGGAATTTCTGGGACTCCTTCATGGGTACAGGTGTCCAAGCACTTGGGCCATCTTCTGCTGCTTTTCCAGGTGTATTAGCAGGAAGCTGGATGAGAAGTGAAGAATCCTGGACTCGAACTGGCTCCCATGTGGGATTCCATCAGTGCAGGCAGTGGCTTTACCCACTATGCCACAGTGTTGGCCCCAACATTTTCTAATCAATGCAATTCAATTCAATATACACTTTTTTTTTTTTTTTTTGACAGGCAGAGTGGACAGTGAGAGACAGAGAGAAAGGTCATCCTTTTGCCATTGGTTCACCCTCCAATGGCCGCCGCGGCTGGTGCACCACGCTGATCCGAAGGCAGGAGCCAGGTGCTTCTCCTGGTCTCCCATGGGGTGCAGGGCCCAAGCACTTGGGCCATCCTCCACTGCACTCCCTGGCCACAGCAGAGAGCTGGCCTGGAAGAGGGGCAACCGGGACAGAATCTGGCGCCCCTACCGGGACTAGAACCTGGTGTGCCGGCGCTGCAAGGCGGAGGATTAGCCTATTGAGCCACGGCGCCGGCCTAAAATACACTTCCTAAAAGCATGTCATTCACTAGTTAGAATAACAGAATGATATCAAATGGAAAGAATTTTAAATAAAATGCAAAAGTGTATTATGAGAACATGAGTGTTAATTTTCATTTGTAAATATACTCCTGTTTTTCTTTAAATTATTTTCATTAAGTAATTCCTTTAAAAGAGTATATAAAGGAAAATTAAAACCTTGCTTTCAGAATATTACATGTTCTCCCCACCCCCTTCCCTTTCCACAGAATAATGGTTTGAGTCTCTGTGTTACATGGTCATTCACAATCATTAAGTATTGGAAGACTATCTTTTCTCCTTTTCTTTATCTAGAAAATAAACTTAAAATTGGCCATCAGGTATTTTTCTCTGAAGGGAGGAGAGAACTTCCACTTTGCTTACGGCCTTGTCTAAATACTGAAGGAGTTTGTGGTCACAAAAGGCTTCCATAGCCTTGACAGCCCATGGCAAAAGCCTCGGGTAATCATTGACATCATAAATAAGAGTGATTGTTAAATTAACAACATAAGCAACTGTGCACTTATTCCCCATGTAGGACCTCTGTCCTTAATGAGCTGTACTATGAGAATTAACTGCAAAACTTGTTCTCAAACAGTACTTTTTACGTTGTGTGTGTGTATGTATGCAAACTGTTGGAATCTTTATTTAGTATAGAGTTGGTCTTCTGTATATAAAGTTAATTAAAAATGAATCTTAATGAAGAATGGAATGGGAGAGGGAGTAGGTGGTAGGACAGGAGTGGGAGTAGGAGGGTAGATATGGGGGGGGGACCACTATATTCCTAAAATTGTACCTATGAAAATTGTATTCATTAAATAAAAACTTCTTTAAAATAAAAAACATTGGGCATCAGAGGAAATGTATTTTGTTCATTTAGGAGACAATCTTTTTCTTGAACACTGTAGTGTAGTGGATTAAGCCATGCCTGTAAGGTGGGCATCCCATTTGCTCTCACATTAAGAGTCCTGGCTCTCCATTTCCCATCCAGCTCCCTGCTAATGATCCTGGGAAAGCAGCAGAAGTGCCTGGGCCCCTGTATCCAAGTAGAAGACCCAGATAGAGTTTCAGGCTCCTGACCCTTGCCTGGCCCACCTCTAGCCATTGTGGCCATTTGGGGAGTAAACCAGTAGATGGAAGATCTGTCTCTCTAATGCAGGCTTTCAAACAATATTATGCTATCATTGTTTTTTTTTTTTTTTTTTTTTTTTTTTTTGACAGGCAGAGTGGACAGTGAGAGAGAGACAGACAGAAAGGTCTTCCTTTGCCTTTGGTTCACCCTCCAATGGCCGCCGCGGCCGGTGCACCACGCTGATCCGAAGGCAGGAGCCAGGTACTTATCCTGGTCTCCCATGGGGTGCAGGGCCCAAGCACTTGGGCCATCCTCCACTGCACTCCCTGGCCACAGCTGAGAGCTGTCCTGGAAGAGGGGCAACCGGGACAGAATCTGGCGCCCCGACTGGGACTAGAACCCGGTGTGCTGGCGCCGCAAGGCGGAGGATTAGCCTAGTGAGCCATGGCGCCGGCCATACTATCATTTTTAAGTATATGGAAATCCAGTGAGAATTTTGGCCAATTTAAAGTAAATTTTGGACTATTTACTTGAAAACAGCTCAGTCATTTTTCTTTCCTTTAAAAAATATGTATTTATTTATTTGAAAGACAGAGTTACAGAGAGAGAGGGAGAGACAGAGAGAGATTCCCCCATTCGCTGGTTCACTCCCCAAATGACTGCAATGGCCTGGGCTGGGCTGATTTGGAGTCAGGAGCCAGGAGCTTCTTCCAGGTCTCCCACATGGGTGCAGGGACTCAATCGCTTGGGTCATCCTCTGCTGCTTTCCCAGGCACCTTAGCAGGGAGTGGAGAGAAGCTGGGATTTGAACCGGTGCCCACATGGAATGCCAATGTTGTAGGTGCCACTTTATGAGCTATACCACAATGCCAGCTCCCAATTTTAATTTTTTTAAAGTTTTATTCATTTTACTATAGGTTGGGGGACTTGGTACCTTCTTTCAAAGCTAGTAATTAATTCTCTGAAAATCAGTCAATAATATAACACAATTGGTCAAACAAAATACAGAAGAAGAGAAGACAATTCATAAATTCAATTTGTATAGTAGAATAACTAAATAGTGAAATGACAGTGGGGAGCTGTAGTAACCTTTCCTGAAAATATAAGTAAAGAGGATTTTAATGTGGACACAAACATTACTTATTGGATGTTTTATCCCCCCCCCCTTTTTATATTATTAGTTTTTGGATTAACAAACCAAATAAAAATTAAGACCATTTTGGAACTTTAAAACATACTCCAAGGATCAGTGTTGTGGTGTAGTGGGTACAACCGCCACCTGTGATGCTGGCACCCCATGTGGGCTCCAATTCAAACCCCAGCTACTTTGCTTCTGATCCAGCTGCCTGCTAATGGCCCAGGAAAGCAACAGAAGATGGCCCATGTCCTTGGACCCCTGAATCCATGTGGGAGACCAGAATGAATCTCCTGGCTCCTGGCTTCTGCCTGACTCAGCCCTTGCCATTACAGCTATTTGAAGAGTAAACCAAGATGGAAGATCTTTCTCTCTCTCTCTCTCTCTCTCTCTCTCTATATATATATATATATATATATATATCTCCTTCTATCTCTCTGTAACTCTCCCTTTCAAATAAATAAATATTAAAAAATATATATTTATTAAAAATTCCTCCAAGCCAAGCAGACATTTTCTGTTGAACTCCTATGAGTAGCACAGAGAAAGGAGACAGTTATACAGTTATAAAGGGATGCATTCTTAAGAAATTATAATTTGCATGGCAACATTTACAGTTGCACTTGAGACAAGCAGATGTTTGTTTACCATAAGTCCAGCTAGCAATGGCAATCTCATCAGTGAAGCTGGAAATACAGTGATGCATGCCCAGGATAAATTTAGTTAGCAATTGCAATATCCACCGATTTGGCTCACGGGTTAGAACTTCATCAGTAATAGTGATGATGCAGTCACATTGGTAAGCACGTTAAGTGAGTCACCCCCTAACATGTTCCATTTATTAAGTCTAGAAATATGGTTTGATGCTCAAACAGAGATTTATATTTGAGAAAGTTTTCCATTAATATGATGGGAGGTGAGTGATGAGAGGGAGGATTAAAATAAAAAAGGAAATAAAACATTAGAAATACATTTTAGACCATCAGATCAGCTCATTTTCACTTGGAAAGAATTAATTTAAGTTTAAATTTAAATGTTGATCAAGGATAAATTCAACTGACAGTGCAGTCATATGTTTGATAGCTACCATCTAAAAGAGAATTTTGACAATCTGTGTCTAAGGAAAGGACATGACTAATGTATGTGTCATCATTTCTTTGGTGTTTGTTTAGTCACATACATAAAAGGGCAAAAGTGTCTTTCTTTTTTTAGAATCTTGTTTTCCAAAGTCATTTTTCCATAAAACATCTTTACATTAAAAGATAACTAATATTGAAAAAGACACATTAAGTTTATCATAATTTTAGAAAATGTTATTTATCTTTTTTTGACTTCTTTAAAAATGGCTTCTACTATACAAAACAGAAACATAAGAAAAACATTTATAACTATGTTTAGCATGGAGTGATATATCACTTTACTTTCAGTAACAGATTCAATCTTCTCTTTTCCCATATTAAAAATTTATCTTTTTCATTTGTATTACCCTACACATCATTGATCTTGAAGTATTTTAAAATAGTAAGCAGTATTTCTGAGAGCTTTTATTTTTATACATGAAATTATTTATTCAATTATAAGATACAGTATTATTTATTAAAAGATGAAGTTTTCATAAAAGTAGATACTTGTATTTTGGAACATTAATTTTGAAGCCGCAATTTGTAGCTGCTCCAGAGTTAGGATAGATTTGAATAGAGTACAATATTGCTAATAATTTATGCTGTATATGATGTTAATTAATAAATTAATGTGGAAAATCTACAAACTCAACATTCTAAAAATACAATTTTAGAGTAAATTATGTAATCACATTTCTTTACATCCAGTTGGATTTCTATGAAAGAAGTATTCTATAGGATAAAGAAAAAATGATTTTATTTCTTTATTCAACTCTTGTTCTTACCAACAAGGTATTTGTAGGCACACTAGCCAGTATAACAGATTAACCCATAAACCTAAAATTCTAACCTATTAATTTATAGGTGGAGAGCAATTGTCCCATCAGAAAATTAGCATCTCCTCTTGCTTTGGAGTGCATACAAAAATTCACATTATAATTTCTAGTTGTGATTGTAAGCCTGGGATGAAAGCTACAAAAATTGGATCATCTCAATGTCTGATTTTATAAAGCCATGAATATATGGCATCATTTCCTTTGTTATTCTGGGAAATTTACTAAATCAATGAATCGTGCTGATTGTCTAAGATTTTAGCACACATTTTACAAATATCCATTGTTTTTGTGGTATAGCACTTTCACTTTTGGATTTTTTGTCCTTTGAATCTGACATCATTACTTGGTCTATATATTTTCCTAATTGCAAAGAATAATTCCTGGGATTATGATTTATTTCATACTTACTATATTTTATAGATATTGCTTATTGATGTCACTCAGGGAAACATTTCCTCTCTATGAGTAAACTTCATTCATATCACAGTGTTGGGTGCTACAGCTAACCCCTTCCATTCTGTGTTGATGCACATCTAGAACAGATGTCATATAATTAATGAGGAATATGGTCTATGCTGGGTATTGAGGCCATAAGAGAACATCTAACCACTTAAACTTATGGTAAATTCTCACATAAACTGCTATCATGCCCACTCTAGTCTTTTTGAAAGGAGAAACTAAGTCTCCCCAAAGTGATATAATAAGTGTAATAACAGAAACGCTCTGCATAATATTTAAAATTTTCATTAACAGAAGAATAGACCAGGTGTCTAAAGATTTAAAAATATATTTTTAAAATTAGAAAACACTAAGCTGGCGCCGCGGCTCACTAGGCTAATCCTCCGCCTAGCGGCGCCGGCACACCGGGTTCTAGTCCCGGTTGGGGCGCCGGATTCTGTCCCGGTTGCCCCTCTTCCAGGCCAGCTCTCTGCTGTGGCCCAGGAGTGCAGTGGAGGATGGTCCAAGTGCTTGGGCCCTGCACCCCATGGGAGACCAGGATAGGCACCTGGCTCCTGCCTTCGGATCAGCACGGTGCGCCGGCCACAGCATGCCGGCCACAGCTGCCATTGGAGGGTGAACCAAAGGCAAAGGAAGACCTTTCTCTCTGTCTCTCTCTCACTGTCCACTCTGCCTGTCAAAAAAAAAATTAGAAAACACTAGATTATAGAATTGAAAACATAACAATAATGCTAATGTTAGTTAATACATTTATTCATATTCTATTATTAAATTAACACCCAGTTCATGTCTTTCTCCCATTTCTTGGCATTGTGTTCCCAGTGATAGTGCTTCCATTGTTCCTTCCCACTTGCCCAAACTCTTTGATTATCCCATCTCATGTACCTTTTCTTTAAGTACTATGTTTCTTGGAGTCTTTTTACAATAATAATAATAGTAATAATATTATTTTGAAAGATAGAGAGAACCCTCATCTGCTGATTCATTCCTCAACTACTCACAACAGCAGTGGGGGGCGAAACCAGAGGTTATCAGTTCAATGCAGATCTCCCACTAGGTTAGCAGGAACCCAGTAACTTGAGCCATCACTGTTGCCTGCTACAGTCCGCAATAGCAGGAAACTGGAATCGGGCACTGGAACAAGAATTTGAACCCAGGTGCTCTCATGTGGGATGCAGACATCTTAATTGCTAGATTAAATGCCTCTTTGGCCATTAGCTTCCCCTAGGGATGAATTTGTTGTTGCTATACTAGCATTTAGGTTAACCTCTACCTTCAAAAAAAAGGAAATAATCAAAACATAATACATATACTAATTCTCCCTGTGCTCCTCTATTTTGGAAAGTTAACATGACCAGGTAGAAAGAATGGAGTTCAAATCTAATTCTACCTTTTGTGAGCTATTATTTAATGCCTGTTAATGTCATTTTTCCTAATTGAAAATGGATTGATAATACAGATTCTTAAAGGTTATTCTGAAGATTATAAGAAATGATAAATCTATAATAAAGTTTTGAGGTCAGAAGAAAGAGACGCATTCAAAATAGGCTTTTCAAGTATAGTTTAAAAAGTGTGTGGAGATCAAAACCACATATAAGAACTTAAAAGAAAGTGTAGATCATCAAAGCTGACCACTCCTGCAAGCACTTTGACAAAGAACAAAAAGAAAGAAAAATTGGCATCTAGAGGGGGCAGCAGAGTCAAGTGAACGTTTTTCAAGTTGTGAAAGGGAAGAAGTCAGGAGCAAGGAAGAGTTTGAACATGCAAGAGAAACAGCTCATGTGGGAAGCAAGCATTCAGAACTTGACATAATCTGGTTTCTCATACAGGCATCAGACTTAGCACTTGGACTTTATTATTAAAATGATGCATTTTTCTTAAGACTTGAGGAAGTCCAGATTAAAATGAGTACAGTTGATAATTTTAAGTCCTATGTTTGTCAGCAGGAAGGAGATAAATTTATAAAAGCATACCATGGTAATGAGATGAAGGACATCTTGATTACTGAAAAGAAACTTGAAGGAATAGTTCTACTGTTTTAGGTTAGTGGCAACTAACTACTGCATTGTCTTTGCAGTTTTGATTATCGGTTAAGTTTGAGAAATCCTTGGTGACCAAATTTTGAATAATTGGTTGTAGCCACCTCAAAATCATTGTTATTTTTACAGGAACTTTAAGAGAAATCAAGGAATAGTTTTCAAAGAATTTAGGGCATTAGAAACCTGAAAAATGTCATACTTCAAATATGATAATGGGTGTTGTGGTGGATTTTTGTCTTCACTCAACTTGTATTTTAAGCGCAGGCACCACTTTAGGTTCTGAAAATTTAGTTGTGATCAAGGTGAATAAATTTCCTGGTCTTCTAGAGTTTTACTTTGTAAATGAGAGAGTCTGACAGGACAGAAACAAGTAACTGCCCAATACTTTTAAGTGCCCTTAAAAACAAATTGACCAACACCAGTAGGAGTGGGTGACATAATTTTATCCAACCTGGTGTGAGACACCCTTTCTGACCAGCTGACGATTGGGAAGCGACCCAACTTGCATGAAGCAGAGAGGCAGGAAGACCGGGAAGAACAGCATTCCAGTTGTGTAGCAAATTCCACAGGGTCAAAGTAGAAAAGTAAAACACGAAAAAGATCAGTGCAGTTGAGGTGATGTAAAATGAGAGAGGAGCAAGGTGAGAGCAAGAATTAGGCAGGGTGCCTTGCAGGCCATAGGGAAGGGGATGGATTGATTGTTATGGCAGCAGGGTATCATCATAGGGCTCATCAGAAATGTAAACAAATCTGTCTTTAAAAAATTTACTCTGGATACTCTGTTCAAAATAAATAATGCCATCGACAATATTATTGCTTATTATTACTGGTTATAATGCCAGTTGAAACTCACCTCCATGGTGGTGTGCTCTACAGATCATCTACATCAGAACCAATGAGGTTATTTACTACAGATGTGACAGCTGTCACAGTCTTTGGCACCAGCACCTAGTTATTGCACCTTGAAGAAAGAAAACCTGGAGAAGTTCAGGAGCTGTCCAGTTTTCAAAGTGGAACATCTGTCAGTCATACTCAAGCAATTGTGATTGAGCTCTCTCCACTGGACGTTCCACCAACAGAAAAAGAACTGCGCTCGATTCTGTCCCTCACCTCATCCCCAGCACAGCTTTAACTGGCTTAAAGAACATAGTATCATTTTGTGAATGAAACTCAATACCAAGCCCTATGGAGTACTATGAATGAACCCGTAAAGCTAGAATTAGCTAATTACTGATAACCTGTCCAGATAACAGGAAATCATATATGGTATTTACTGATCAGGAAGAAAGGGGGATATCTTATAAAAATTGCCATCAAAAGCAATTATTTAAGCAGTAAGATTTTGACAAAGGGGAAACTCCTTTATATGAAATTTCCTGATGATGATGTATAAATAAGGGACCCTTGTTAATGTTTATCTATGACCATTGAAAAACATGCCTTATTACTTCTATTTGTTTCTTACCTTCAACAATTTCCCTATTTGTGAATCATGAATCTTGCTTTCTACATTTTAGAATTTAAGTTTCAGGGTTGGCATTGTGGTGTAGTGGGTTAACTAGCTTCCTGCAACACCTACTGTATCTCATTTGTGTGGGACCAGCACTGTGATGTAGCTGGCAAAGCTGTGGCCTGCAGTGCCGGCATCCCGTATACACACCAGTTCAAGTCCTGGCTGCTCCGCTTCTGATCCAGCTCTCGGCTATGGCTTGAGAAAGCAGTAGAAGATGGCCCAAGCCCTTGGGCCCCTGTACCCATGTGGGAGACCTGGAAGAAACACCTGGCTCTTGGCTTCAGATGGGCACAGCTCCAGCCATTGTGGCCAACTGGGGAGTGAACCAGCGGATGGAAGAGCTCTCTCTGCTTCTGCCTCTGCCTCTCTTTGTGTGCAACTCTGCCTTTCAAATCAATAAAAAATAAATAAATAAATAAATAATATTTAAAATAAATAAATTAAAATAAATAAATAAATAAATCCCATATAAGTCCCAATTCAAGACCCAGCTGTTCCATTTCCAATATAGGTCCCTGCTAATGTGCCTGTGAAAACAGCAGAAGATGGCTCATGTGTTTGGGCCCCTGCACCCACGTGGGAGACCCGGATGGAGTTCCTGGCTCCTGGCTTCAACCTGACCCAGCGGGGGGCTGTTGTGGCCATTTGGAGAGTAAATCTCCTTCCCTACTTCCCTACTTCCCTTCCTCTCTACCTCCCTCCCTCTTTTTTTGTAACTCTGCCTTTTAAGTAAATATATAAATCTTTAAAATACATTTAAGTTACACATCTGGTTCCCAGTCCAGCCACCTATGATGGGGTGACTTTGCGAATAGCTCAGCCAACTTTGGGGAAGCAGCTCTTGAAGGACATTAAAGCAGTAGCAGCAGAAACCAGCTATTACTTACTGAACTTTTCCTTCTTTCTAACTGCATGGTACCAATTGTATACATATTGTCTAATTTAATCCTCTGAACTTGCCAAGTAGATATTGTTGTAGCATTTTTTACAAGTGTAAATAAAACAAACCCACTGCTATTTAATTCAGCATTCTCTCATATTGGAGAGTTAATATCAGTCTCCAAGCAGTAGAAACATTTTCTCCGGTTTCCGGATGCGGATTTGATCTATGAGAATTGTGAAAGACATGAAAACCTCTGACCAAAGGGTTACAACTAAAAGCATCCCAGTCACTGGAACAAGCCTAAAAATATTATCTCAAAAATAGAAAAAGCGTAAAGAACATGAAAGTTTTCTTTTGACACCTTAACATGGCTTTAAAAAAAAAACAAAACAGAGAGTGAAACTCAAAACTAGCACAGCAGAAAACCCTGTCTGAGGTTCAGAACTTGCAAGAAAAAAAAAAAAAAAAAAAACTAGCAGGAGTCATGAAGAACCCACAGTTCAAAAGAGATGCATTTTTCTAACTGGTTGTTGCAGTTATATAAGAACATAATGGTTTCTGTTGATCTATGATGATCTCATTTTAAATGGTATATCTTATGATCAGGTCTTCTATATAGAAAATCACAATGTTAGAAAATAATTTTACTTCTTTCTTGCCAAATCTTAAGTACATTTTTTTATTCTTTGTCTTTTTCTTTTTTCATTTTAAGGGTTAAGAGTAGTCATTTTATATCCCTTCTCTTTCTACTTCTGACTTCAGTGAAGATGCTTCCAAAATCTGCTGTTAAATGTGAAGTCTGGTGAAATTTTTTGGTAGACATTTTTATCAAGTTAAAGAACAACTCCTAGTATACATTTTCTAGAAAATTAGTAATATTTTGCAAAATTGGTGTTAAAGAGTAATGAGCTTCATGTGTTTAATTCTCAATAGTCAAAAAAGGGTCACTATTTAATAAAACTTGGAGAAAAAGGAAAGAAAGAGAGGAGAAAAAGAGAGGAAGGAAGGGAGAAAGAAAGAAAAGAAGGGAAGGAGGAGAGAAGGAAGGAAGGAAGGAGGGAAAGATGAAAGGAGGGAAGGAGAGGGGGAAAAAAAAGAAATGAGGCATCCCAGGAACAAAACAATCAAAGTTCACAAATAGTAATTTAAAGGAGAAAGAATGGTCAACAAGGATATGAAGGATGCTGACTCTTCATAAAATGAAATGTAAATTAAATGTACACTGAGGTAACATTTCACTCCCATTGTGTTGCCAAATAAACAAATTTAAGCCTTATAAAACCAAATATGGTAAGTGTGGAATAATGGCAATGTGTACTCTCTGCCTGCGAGATGCACATTCGCTCAACCAATTGGGAAAATATCTTGATAGCATCTATTGAAGATGAATGTGGGCACACTTTGTGATCCAGAAAGTAGACAGACTCTCCAAGGCAGGTACCTGGTCACTTTACAATATTATTCATAGTGAAGGAGCAATGACAAAAACAAAAATGAACATCAGCAGGAAAATGGGTGAATAAACTGGTAGGAACAGCAGTTGTAACTGAACATACACACACACACACACACACACACACACACATATATATATATATTAAGGGAGTTTGCAAAATGTTATCAGGTAACTTGCTGAATGACACAATAACATTTATATCAAGTTTTAAAGCATACAAAGCAGTACAATGTATTGGTGGTAAAGATACACACATATATGTACGTAAAAACATTAGAACACAGATTGGAAAGAGCTACATCAATGTCTTGGCATTGTTTAGAAGAGGGAAAGACTGGTAATGAACTTGAGTAAAGGAACAACGGAGACATTCATGTACTGTGTATGGTTCTAGATGAGATATGGAATTCTATGTACACTCATGAGTACATATGTGTGCATCTGAATGTACATTTCTTTCCTTTAAATCTGAGTTAAAATTACAAAAATTTTCCTGGAGTTCGGATGAGTATTTTTATATCAGGTTTTGCACTTTTCTTCTTTTAAATGTTAAAATTAAAAAAAAAAAAAACTAAGTGTAGATCAGATGCTGAGTGGTGATAATCTGAGGTTGAATGACTCACAGAAGTATGGGAATCCTAAGAAGGAGGCCTGTAAAAATCTTTGTAACAGAAATGGTAATTTACCTGCCCCCTTAAGAGGAAGTCAAATGTTGGTGTCAGCTTCCAGCTGTGCTGCCAGTTAACACTGCTGCTCAGGCTCTGGAAGGTTTTCCAGTAGGAAATGTTTGAGGATGCAGAGGCAGAGCTGCAGCCGGGGACTGATAAAATCCAGAGGAAGATAAAATCCAGAAGTGAATTTTGGTGGGACCAGGGGGAGGTCAGCAAAACAAAGCAAAACTAAGCAAATAAATAAACAAAACTCTAGAAAGCTGAGTGCAGAAGAAGCACTTCCTCTGGAGACTTCTGTTCTTTTCCCTCTCCCTCCCTCCTCTTCATTCCATCCTTTCCTCTTTTTCTTTTAAGATTCAGAGAGAATGTGGGATTTATATTGTGAGAAACGGAATTCATACTTCGTGTTTTGATTTTGATACTTTCCAAAATGCCTTTTTGTTCTTGCTACCTCTTCTTGCCCCAAGCAAAGGAAAATGAGTGCCCTTCAAACCTATGGAAATTGAAGACAGAGTAAACTTGGTTTTATGCCTTACAAATACAATTTTATGATCCATGCAAAGTCTTTCTGTGGAATTTGAGAAAATTATTTATCACTAAAAATGGAAGAGTTGCCCTGACCTTAAATATTGCCTACTCTACTGAGTTTAACACATGCTATTTTTTGAAACATAAAAGGGAATACCTTTTTTTTTCTACATATATTCCTAAGATGTTGAAAACCCACATGGCCATACACAGCCAAAAGTAATAGAAAACATTTTCACTTAGAATCTTTTGCTGTGTTTATTTTGAAGATACATTGTTTTAAAGTTTTCCTTTGTAGAATAGTTACTGAAGAAAAAATTTAAATACAGCTAAATACAAATATAGTAGTGTAGATCACTTGACATCTCACAATTCACAGAGAAGTTAATTCTGAACAAATTTATTTTACTTTGTTCCATGGTTTTGAACCAAAATCTAATTTGCTGTGACTGTTATGTTACCAAAGGTTGAGGATCACCCTTGTTTTATCTTGTTGCCTTCTGAGAGGAGCCTAGAATTTCAAAAGGAGATTTCAAGACAACTGTGGCTCTTTCTGAAGCTCAAATTTTCCAATTGAAATGGGCAAAGAGAACTCTCAGAGCATGGGTTCTTCTGGCAACAGGAGGCTGAGGAGCAGTTCCTGGGACCAATTCTTGTCCTCCAGTTCTCTTTAGCTACTTTCCTGCTGACAGTTCCTTCACAGCCATGGCGACCTCTACTCGATGTCTTTGCTGACTAAATCTTATTAGAAGTCATTGCTCCACCACTAGGGCTCTTCTCTTCGAAGCTAATGATTACAATTTTCAGACAGCCTCAATAACATAAGCAGATATTTCACAAAATTTTCTCTAAAGCAAGTATGTTGACCTTTACAGATTAATTAAAGAGACTGAGCTGGTAATGATTTAGAAGCAATGAGATTTTCAATAGCATTTTGATCCATTCTCCCTCCTTCCAGTTTTAGGTACATCAAGTGGTAAGACTGAAACCTGAGCTTAGATTCATTTGACCTTAACACCTCTGCTCTTCCCATTATCTGGTTAGGTGAAGAACAGCAAGAGGTTTCTCTCTGTCTCTCTCTCACTGTCCACTCTGCCTGTCAACAACAACAACAAAATAATAATAACAAGCAAGGAGCTGCAAGTATTTAGGACATTTCCTCAGACAGAGGTGGAAAAACAGGCTGAAACTGCACATGCCATCCTAAGCAGAAGCAAATTAATCTTGTGAATGGTACAGAGCCAATAAAAAATTTTAAGTAGATAAGACTTGAGGTAAATCATATTTACATTTTAAACATCGGCATTCAAAAAGGTGTGAGGTGCCGGTACTGTGGCATAGTGGGTAAAGCCACTGCCTGCAGTGCTGGCATCCTATATGGGCACCAGTTCGAGTCCCAGTGCTCCACTTCCAATCCAGCTCTCTACTATGGCCTGGGGAAGTAGTGGAAGATGGCCCAAGTGCTTGGGCCCCTGCACCCATCTGAGAGACTGGAAGAAGCTCCTAGCTCTTGGCTTTGGATTGGCCCAGCTCCGGCCTCTGGCTGTTTATAACAGCCAAATGAAAATATGATAAATCAGAGCTTCTGTATTACAAATTCTATCAGCAGCTGATCTGAGTTTTCAAATTTTATTTTTCAGTATTCCTGAAAGTAATAACGTGCTTGCAAAAAATTGACATGCTATGAGTTAAAAGATGAATTTTACATTGTTTTCTAAAAATACATTTCTCATTTCCACTTACATACCGGTTCAATTAAAGTTATTTATATGTATTTTATTAGGCATTCTGATTGGGCTGAAATAAACAACAACAATAATAATAGGACATGGATCATGCACTAAAAGAGTTCATTGTCTGGTGTGAATGACATACACATAAATACAAATAAATTGTAAAAAAACAACAGTAGAGGCTGGCGCTGCGGCTCACTAGGCTAATCCTCCGCCTTGCGGCGCCGGCACACTGGGTTCTAGTCCCGGTCAGGGCGCCAGATTCTGTCCCGGTTGCCCCTCTTCCAGGCCAGCTCTCTGCTGTGGCCAGGGAGTGCAGTGGAGGATGGCCCAGGTGCTTGGGCCCTGCACCCCATGGGAGACCAGGAGAAGCACCTGGCTCGTGCCATTGGAGGGTGAACCAGCGGCAAAGGAAGACCTTTCTGTCTGTCTGTCTGCCTCTCTCACTGTCCACTCTGCCTGTAAAAACAACAACAACAACAACAACAAAAACAAACAAAAAAAACAAAAAACAAAAAAACAAAAAAAAAAAACAATAGTAGAAATACGTGCAACATGCAGTAGGAACTTAGTGAGAAGCTGATTTTATGAGTTTTATTTATTACTCACTTATTCAAAAATAGATTTAAAGTGGTTCATGCCAAAAAGTAAAAGGAAAAGTGGATAACATAGTAAATAAAATAAATTTAAATAAATAATTTGAAGTCAGCAGTAAATGAGTACATAGAGTACATAGATAAGATCTAGAAAATGCTAGAATAGGCATTTGGTCTCTAAGCATTTTGCAAGGTAGGCAGAAATGAGAACATAAACAATTACATTATTCATGTTGCTTCCAAAGAAGAAGAAAGTGAAACTATTTCTAGAGTTCAAATTAAGAAGTTTTCCCAGCCAGCACCGCGGCTCACTTGGCTAATCCTCTGCCTGTGGAGCAGGCACCCAGGTTCTAGTCCTGGTTGGGGCGCCGGATACTAGTCCTGGTTGCTCCTCTTCCAGTCCAGCTCTCTGCTGTGGCCCGGGAGTGCCGTGGAGGATGGCCCAAGTGCTTGGGTCCCTTCACCCGCATGGGAGACTGGGAGGAGGCACCCGGCTCCGGCTTCAGATCCAAATTGGATCTCCAATGGGGGGAGTGAACCAACAGAAGGAAGACCCTTCTCTCTGTCTCTCTATAACTCTCTCTCTGTCTCTCTCTCTGTATCTAACTCTGCCTGTCCAAAAAAAAAAAAAATAGTTTTCCCTCATATAAATATCTCTATCTCTATCTCTATCTCTATCTCTATCTCTATCTCTATCTCTATCTCTATCTCTATCTCTCTATCTATAGAGAGAGAGACAGATAGAAAGAGAGGGAAGGGGAGAGAGAGAGAGAGAGAGAAACAATTCACCGTCCTCAGCAGCATCCATGCATTAAATAGATTTCACAGGACTATTTCCCGTAGTGGCTGTTAGCATTGGCCAATGATGATATAATGCAAAATTAATTCAAATAAAAGCAGTTTTTACAAGAGAAGAAACCACATGTTCTAGATGCATGATCTCTTTTCTGTTTGTGAAGGTAATTCCAAATGATAGAATTTTTGTATCTGTAGGAACACATGGGTTACATTTCATGCATGTGATCCTTTGCAAATTTATGTTGTCCAACTAAGTATTTGATGAGTATTGACTAACAGTTGAGTTTAAGGTTATGGTCCTTGGCAACCATGTAGGGTGCAACTATATCATTCTACTGATTAAAAAATAGGAGTGCTTAATTCCTTTGGGATATAAAGATGCATAGAAAGGAAAGGGACCACAGATTTCTGGCAGTTATTTTAAAAATTGTGATAACATAGATACAATTTACAATATATCATCCTGATCACTTTTAAATGATTTATTTTTTAGTTAGTTATTTGAAAAGCAGAGTGACAGAGAAGGAGAGACAGAGAAAAAAGACATCTTTTATCTGCTGGTTCACTCCCTAACTAGCTCCAATAAACAAGGCTGAACCAAGCTGAAGCCAGGAAAGAGAAGCTGCATCTGGTTTTCCCATGTGGGTGGCAGATGTCCTGATACTTGGACCATTTTCTGCTGCTTTCCCAGGCACATCAATGGGGAGATGGGTTGGAAGTGGGGCAGCCTCAGATTCACCAATGCTCTGATGCGCAATGCCCTCCCAGGTGGCGACTTAACCAATTACGCCACAACACAGGCCCTCATCCCTGTAATTTTAAAGTGTCTAGGTCTCATTAACCATGTTTGTGTTGTTGTGTTACCATCACCATCCCGCAGACTTCTTTTCAATTTGTCACGCTATCTGGTAATAACTTCTCATGCTACCCTCCACCAACTCCCAGGCAGCGAGCATTGTAAGTTCTGTCTCCATGAATTTGACTACTCTAAGAACCCTGTGTAAGTGGAATCAAGCACTGTACAAATATGAAATGCTTCATGAATTTTCATGTCATGCTTGTGTGGAAGCCATGCGAATCTATTCTAATTTCAGTGTATGTGATGCTGAAGCAATCACTTTGGCCTGTTTCAGAGGGAAGAACAGGAGCTCACTGAATTTAAAATGTGAGGATCCTGCACAAATGGAAGAAGTCATAACACTGTTTTCCACGTAGCTGGAAGGCTGAGCTGAGGAGGGATGTTGACAGAGACGTCGTGAAAGGGAATGGAAGGCCGACGCTTCGGCTCACTAGGCTAATCCTCCGCCTTGCGGCACCGGCACACAGGTTCTAGTCCCGGTCAGGGCGCCGGATCCTGTCCCAGTTGCTCCTCTTCCAGGCCAGCTCTCTGCTGTGGCCTGGGAGTGCAGTGGAGGATGGCCCAAGTGCTTGGGCCCTGCACCCCATGGGAGACCAGGATAAGTACCTGGCTCCTGCCATCGGATCAGCGCGGTGCGCCGGTCGCATTGCGCTGGCCGCAGCGGCCATTGGAGGGTGAACCAACGGCAAAGGAAGACCTTTCTCTCTGTCTCTCTCTCTCACTGTCAAAAAAAAAAAAAAAAAAAAAAAAAGAAAGAAAGAAAGAAAGAAAGAAAGAAAGAAAGAAAGAAAGAAAGAAAGAAAGAAATGGAAGAAGTCAGATGCCAAAGGCCTTTGTAACAGCTTGGAATAATAGACAATGAGTATAGAGTAGGGAGTTGTATTTTGGGGACTGGTATTGTGGTACTTTGGGACCCTACTACCCATGTGGGAGACCTGGATGGAATCACTGGCTCCTGCTCACCACAGTGTTAGGATGGCTGTTACAGAATTGCGGATCTTGAGGAATTTATGTTTGTGCTGTGACTTTCATTTCTTATAAATTTCCAAGCCAAGAAGAAAACATTTGACATTTTAGAAAATCTTATATTTCAACAAAAGACCCAGAAAAGCCAAAATCCAAATCTAAAATTCAAATTTTAATCCACTCTTCGAATAGCATCTTTTCCCACCAACTACTGTCTACTCCCCTCATTATTTAGTTTGTATAGCAAGTGAGATGTGCTCAGTCATTCAATTCATCATTTTCTGGAATTCTGTGTGAATCATTTGTCATTATTATTCAACTATTTTCAAGAAAATTTGGAAGGAAATATATTTTTCCTTCATGGTACTCTTTTTTACTTTACTCAGTAATAGAACCAGAGCAGACTCTGGAAGTTCATGACAAGCAGTGTTGGGCTAAGTGCTGCTGCTCCATCCCATACACTGAGGGAATTAACTCCTAAAGGGTGTAGGGGAAATTAAGGGGATGATCTCTTTCTTGTTTGCCATAAATGCTGGTGGCCAACACCCCAATAACAAAAGACAGGTTAACAGGAGAAAAGCATAAACCGTTCTTTCGGTCATAGTTTTATATAACCTGGGAAGCTTCATAAAGAAGACCCCAAAATGCAGGATGAACTATCCATTTTTGTGCTTAAATTGATGAAATACGAACAGTCATATGGAAATATAATTGAACAAAGAGGGTAAAACCTAACAGTAAAATACCAAACCCAGCGAAGTGGATCTGTTCCGGTTCTTCTTGGCTTCCCTGTGCTGCATTCCTTCCTCTCAGGTAAGGGATGTACACTTTCTGCAATCAAGGTCTTATGATTTACAATCAAACAAGGTGAGTCAAAGAATTCTTGGATAGCTAACCCTTACACCAAAAGAGTAGTATTTTAGGTTTTGTGGCTGACTTGGCACAATGGGTTCTGGCTTCAACGATCTATCTTGGGGAAGAGGACTTCTAGTTTCTATGTCTTGCCTTAAGGGAGAATGAGAGAGCTGGAGAAAGTCAGAGAGACACGGATGCCACTTGTGAGGACTTCGCCTTGGAGCATGCTTTTCTGGGCCCAACATTGCACACATGTTTTTCTCTAGTCATAGCAGCACACAACTCTCAGGCAGCACCCTTGCTCAGTTTCAGTGGCCACTGTCTAAAGAATAGGGTTACCTCCAAATAAGGGAGCTTCTCTTGACTCTGTGCCTTTGAGTCTCACTCCATTATTATAGCTGGAAGTTGTGGCTTTTCCTCAAGAACCTTGCAGAGACCAGTGTAACACTTTACTGAAAAAACTTGCTGGGTATAATCTCCTAATTCTTTAAAGCCTGGTTAGACTTAGTTTTAATCATTCTCATATCATTTATCCCAGTTTAGATCTCAATTCTGAATCACTCAAGAATGAGGATAATGTCACAATTGTGTTCGCATTCTCTGTACAAAGAAAATAATAGATATTGAATGAGTAGTAGGTGTTCATTTATTCAATAAACATTTATTGCATGTCTATTAGATGGTAAACTCTTAACAGTAGAAATACACTAATACATAAGAAAATAGTTTCTGATCACAAGGGATCCCTCAAAATTTTTTTAGAGTAGGAAGAGGACCTCCTAGAAAAAAAAATTGCAGGTGCATCAAGAACAGCAGGAATCCTAAGAAATCTGGAAAGTGCTGGAATTTAAAAATATAATTATAAGATCTCTAATTTTGGTTAAGATGGTATTTGTTCAGTTGTCAACACAAAATTGTTCTTGAGAGCAAGAAACTGAACTAGAGGAAGGCAGAGTCCAACTTAAAATGAGGACTTTTTTTTTTTTAGTAATCAGAATATCTCCATATTGAAAGATTCTTTTGTAAAAATAAAGAGCTTTCTATCACTGAAACTGTACAAACAAATTAGATGAGCAGCTGCCAGGTATTATATTAGAAACCATTGTAAGGATTAAAAAATTCAAGTTGAGGTTGTATTTGAATTAAAGGTTGTAATTCTAGCTCTGTTAATTCCATATAAGGGTATTATCAGATGTCTTAGTGAAAGCAGGTAATTTTGAAACTTTAACGGAAGAATTATCGACCAAACGTTGTTCTTCACTTTCTAAGTGTCATGAACTGTGATGTTTCATTCGCTAGGAACCGCAAGCCTGTTAAATGTGTGTATGTGAATGTGTGTGTGTGTGTGTGTGTGTCGGTGCCTCTGTATGTCTGTGTGTAGAATGTTCTGTAATCTCCCAGGACATTGACATTACTCAGTAAATGAAGTATAACAAATCAACCATAGCCTGTACCAAATTGGAGAAAAGTAACTTGGTCTTTTTTTTTTTTTTTTAAGATTTATTTATTCATTTGAAAGGCAGAGTTACAGAGAGGCAGAAGCAGAGAGAAAGAGAGAGAGGTCTTCCATTCACTGGTTCACTGAACAGATTGCTGCAACCGCCAGAGCTGCACTGATCCAAAGACAGGAGTCAGAATCTTCTTCCGGGTCTCACACAGGGGTGCAGGGGCCCAAGGATTTGGGCCATCTTCCAGTGCTTTCCCAGGCCATAGAAGAGAGCTGGATTGGAAGTGGGACAGCCAGAGCACGAACTGGTGCCCATATGGGACACTGAACTTGGTCTTCTAATGTTTTAATATAGACATCCAAAACCATTATTTTGTTCAAATAATTTTCCAAAACTTAAATCAGATTATCCTTAATGCTGATTGCTAAGTATACCAGAAAAGGGAGCAGAGGTGGGGCAGGCCCTTGGTTTAGTGGTCAATACGCTGCTTGAGACATCAGCATCCCATAGTTCAGTGCCTGGAATTGATCCCAGACTCTACCCCCAAGTCCAACTCCCTGTTAAAGCAGACCCTGGAATGCATCAGATAATGGCTGAGGTTGTTAGGTACCTGCTAAACAGGTGAAAGAGCTAGGTTGTGTTCCTGGGCCTTGTGGGGCATTTGGGAAGTGAACCAGGAGATGAGAGAAACCTTAGCCCTCTGCCTTTCAAAACAAAACAAAACAAAACACAACCAGGGTGGCGCTGTGGCATAGCGGGTTAAGCTGCTGCCTGCAATGCTGGCATCCCACATGGGTGCCAGTTTGAGTCCTGGCTGCTCCACTTCTGATCCAGCTCTTTGCTGTGGCCTGGGAAAGCAGTACAAGATGGTCCAAGTCCTTGGGTCCCTGCACCCACATGGGAGACCCAGAGGAAGCTCCTGGCTCCTGGCTTCACATCCTTGCGGCTCCAGCCATTGAGGCCAATTGGTGAGTGAACCAGCGGATGGAAGAGCTCTCTCTCTCTGCCTCTCCTCTCTCTGTGTAACTCTGACCTTCAAATAAATAAACAAATCTTAAAAAAAAAAAAATCCGTAACAAATGCTAAAAGGCTCAAGCCAGTGGGGATTTTTTTAAAGCAAGCACAGACATTTCTCTTGCTTCAATGCTTTTTTCTCAAATTCACTTCTCCAAATTATTAAATGTCAAGGAACAGGTTTCAAGGAAATGCTTGGCTCAGTGAAGAATGAAGTAGGTAAAGAAGGAAATCAAATTGCAATGGAAATCCCTTATTTTTAAACACACCTTAATGCAATATTTACAGAAATGATGGAATATTTAAACATTCCACGTAAGTCTTCCTCTTCTCTCTTCTCCATTTCCTCTAACCTGTCATCATTTATATCTTAAATGTGAATGCTTGGACCACTATAATCTCATGCTTTCCTGCATCTCCCATGATAACATCAAACATGTAATTATCTGTCAATTTATTTATTCAGAAAGGTAGAGTTACAGAGAGAGAGAGGGAGAGAGAAACAGAGAGAGGTCTTCCTTCTGCTGGTTCACTACCCAGATGGCCTCAATGGCCAAGGCTGAGCCTGGCTGAAGCCAGGAGCCAGGAGAGTCATCCAGATCTCCCCCGTGAGTGGCAGGGACCCAAACACTTGGCTGTCTTCCACTGCTGTTTCCAGGCCATTAACAGGTAGCTGGATCAGAAGTGGAGCAGCCACAATGCTGGCCCCAAACATATAAATTCTTAAAAACACAAACATAATCTTGTAATCAAGTCCTTTTATGATCCTTTTGCAGATGAGGACTCTGAAGTTCCGTGTGGTTTCAGTGGACGTCCGCAACCACAGGGCTCTGGGCACCAAGAGGGAGCGAGAGCGCAAGTGCCCTGGATCCTCCTGCAGAATTCTTTCACCCTACTTCATTGTAGTGCTACGTATCCTATACGTGAAGGCACTTCAAAAACTTCATGGAGAAAGCAGCACTAAAAGTGGTTTGTGTTGGTGCAAAATATTTGGAGTCCATGCACAGTTTTGGTTAATACTCATTTTCCATGAACTTTTTGAAATATATTTGTATATTGTGGATACTAATAGAATTGTTTTGTCTCAAAAGTATAGTAAGGTTATACAGAATATTGGTACTGTAATTACAAACAGACTTTCACATCAATGTCTTCTTTCTAAGATATATACAACTTATTCTTTTTTAGTTGACAGGATTATTACTCCTGACTCATAACTTCCAGTCTTTAAAATCATTTGCCACTATTTGATTATTTGTTTATGTGCTTAACTCCCTCTTCAATGTGCATCAAGAAGTGTTTTGAAGGCAGGTGTTTGGTGTGGCAGTTAAGTCACTCCTCCTGACTACTCTTCCCAGTCAGGACACTGCTAATGCACACACTGGGAGGTAGCAGGTGATGATTCAAATACTTGGCTCCAGGATACTCAGGTGGGAGAACTGGATGGAGTTCTGGCACCTGGCTTCAGTCTGGCCCAGACTTCACCTTGAGGACATTTGGGGAGTGAAGCTGGGGATGGAATATCTCTGCCTCTTTGCTTTTCAAATAAAATGAAAAGTAAAAAAAAGAGAGGGGGAGAGAGAGAGAGAGAGAGAGAGAGAGAGATAAGAGGTTTGATTTCCCAGTTTCAGCATGTATTCCGCAAGGGATTGAAGGACAATATTCTCATTAGAATGAACCCTATTTGTGTTTTCTTTATATCACATTTGTAATTGCAACTTCTGGGCAAAAATAAAAGGCGATCAAATATATTCATTTTCTGTTCTTCATTCTAATTCTCAAGTATTTTCATATTAAAATTTTCCAAATTCTATTTCAGAAATTTCAAGATTTAAAGTTACTAATTTAAGTAACTTTCCTAAAATATTAACATATAAACATAATTAAAAGACATAAAATGGAGGAGTTTTTTGTATTTTAATTAGTTAGCAAGACCCTAAAACATATTCTGTTGTATATTTCCCCAACATAAGAATTCCTAGACTTGTTACAAATACAACTAAAATATAATCAATTGGATATAATTGGATCATAAAATTTTATTTTTACCTTAATTTTCTGTTTTTTACTTTTAAAATATATTAACTATATTAAAAATTAAAAATGAAATTCCCTATTAGAAATTTAAAGAAAACATAATTTCAAAAAGTCCTATCCTTGCGCATATCCAGACAGTTAACCATTTAAAAATATTTATTTTTCATTTTGTTACATTTCTACATTAAAGTCATTGCTAAAGTACAGCAAGTACAGCACAAGACGTTCAAATCCATTTTTTAAATTAGTTGGTCTGGTGTGTGGTATATTTTATAGTGAGTAATGTGTGATTAAATTTTGAGTTCTGTAAGTATCTGTTCACTAATATAAAAATGTGTTTATGGCTTGAAACTACCATAACTTACTTCACTTCTTGTTAATTTCAGTAACAAAATGCTCAAAATATGGTCTTGGAAAGCTTAGTTAGATATTATTTTAGAATTTCCTATAAACAAGAGATTAATCCTTAGCATTGACAGGGACTACCGCCATTATTGAAAATACCAAATTAAATCCAGCACACATTGTCAATTGTTTTTGCTTCTCCCTTTTAGGATAGTGGTTAAAAGTAGAATAACCAGGCGGCCTTGTCTTAGGTGAGCCTGTTCAGCTTGGAAACAAACAAAGCTCTCTGTCCATGAGCTAGGTTCATTTCATATTTGTGTAATACCCTGGAAGAAATTAGGTTTCAATAAAGTCCATTTTTGTCACTGCATGTAGCAATGAATATCACACCCAGCAGGGCACAGTGGCACCTGGCTGTCCAGACCCCAGTGTAGCAGGAACCATCTGGGGGTAATTATAACAAGGTATTCTTTAAGGACCAGATGGGACCAAGGAACAGAAGCCCCTACCCCTCCCAGTCATTTACAACATAATTCCTTTCAATGATATACTTAATCCTCCCCCCCAGCTATGCTTTTCAGCTTGCTGTTGTCACTGTTCCTTTATGTTAATTCAGTCGCAAGACCGAGAAAAAGAAGAGGGGGGAGAGAGAGAGAGTACAAGAGAAAAAGGGAGAGGGGGAGAGAGCGCCACTGGTGCCTCTAGGGACCAAAAGAAATTATTCATCCCTAAATTGTTTCCACCACAGCAAGTACAGTAACAAATTTTTTAGAAAAAGAGGACTGAAATTATCCTAAAGAAGGTCAATGCGACAGCCCTGTGTGGCACCAGCTGAGGTTTACTCAGCCACCTGTTAGCTAGAAAGCTCTCTGCACACGCTTATGATGCATTTAACCAGTTTAAAGGGTCTCTATTGATAGGCCGGCCACCTCCATTCAGCAGGCCCGAGCCATAGGCCTGCTTTGTGGTCATATGTGGCACACAGGCCTTAATTCAATTACACTGTAAGCCTATCCAATCTGCATCACTGCCCTTTCACTTTTGTGCCATTTGTCTTGTATGTTGTAAAGAATTTTATTTTGAAGAGGGAAAGGCACCCTACAACCCAGTTGCCTTTATTTTTCCTTAAAGGTTTGTGCCGCAGGTGCGCTGCCACCTTTCAACTTCAAAAATGTATTCATCTTTAAGGGATAATTTAACAGGAAGCTTTATTTATTGTTTGTTGACAATGCTTTTCTGGTGTTGTCAATTTTTATTTTTTTAAAATGGGGCATATATTCAAACTCCCCACCAAACAAACAAGGAATCTCCAACGTTGAATGTTAAAATTCAAAAGAAGAAAAACAAAAGGAAAGAAAAATGACAGATGAAAATGATAATTATTAATTTTGTCCTACTTGTTTTATTTAAAAAGAAATGCATGTCTTAGAACGAGCAAATGTTAAATGTTAAATTTCTTGTTTTCTTTAAAGATCTAATGCATAAAACATGAATATCTGTTTAATGCAGCTATATTGCTTGATAAATTCAAGTTTCATTTGAGATTATTAAATATATCACATATATTCATATTTTGTATTCTGGTTTTCCAGTTTTCATGACATTGGAGCTGTGCATATCATTGTCAAATGCTTTGCATTTGCATAATTTATGTAGTTTTCTCAAAGTCAGGGGCTTTCATGTTTATTTTTATAATTACATATTTCTGAAAATGAATGCTTGCCTTTCTTAAACATACTATATGTAGCAACGTTTTAAGGAGATAAAACTTACCCTGGAGCTCCAGGGTCCATATTAAGAGTATGAATCATTCCAAATCAGTGTTTCCCCATCACTAAATTACTTATCATGGGAGTTGAAGGGTCTTCAAAGAAGAGAGAGGAAAATCTTTCTTTGCTAGTTTTTATCTGTTTTCCACCCAAGTCAAGGAAAAGGATAACAATACTGTTACTTATCAGTAATATTCCATAAGTATCAGTTTTCACTGTGTAACCCCAATGTGTCTTTTGTACGGAAGTTCCCATCTCTTAAAATTCTGAATCAAACCAGAAATATGAAGCATACAAAAGAGATAAACACATTTTAATTGGTAAGAAAAAAGAAACAGATTTGTGTATGATCCTCAAAATAAGCAGAGCTTTAAAAATGACTTCTATAGACATGTAATTTTTATTGTTAATCAATACTTTTATGCCTATTTCCTTTGTGTTTTCACATAGGTTGCATTTTATAAATGAAAAAGCTGGGCTAACTGGGAGGCTAAGTGACTTGCCTAAGAGATCAAAACTTTTGATTGCTAACTCAGGGTCCTTCCTATTCTATCACAAAGACCTCATGTGACTATTTCATAAACTTGACTATTTTCTAAAGATTTATTTGTCTATCTGAAAGTCAGAGTGAGATAGTCTAGAGCGAGTTTTTTCATCAGTTGGCTGATTCCACAAATGGCCACAATGGTCAGGACTGGGTCAGGCTGAAGCCCTCAGGCCAGGACCTCTATCTGGGTGTCCCACATTAGTGGCAGGGGCCACGCACTTGAACCATCTTCCGCTGCTTTCCCAGACATTTTAACAGGGAGCTGGATTGGAAGTGCAGCAACCGGGACTCCAACTGGTACCCACATGTGATCCCTGTGTTTCCAGTGGTGGCTCAACGTGCTGTGCCACCTCGCTGGCCCCAGCTTTAAAATTTTGATCCAACTACACAATTCCCTGAATATATATGCACATATGCATATAATTGATATATTTATTAAAGCACCTTAAGAACATTCTGAGAAGTAGGCATAGTCACTAAACACATAAAAGACAAAAAAAAAAAAAAAAAAAAAAAGAGACCTGGCCTTTTTTAAAAAAGCACTATTCACATGTAGGTATGAATTTTTAGCTGCTTCTAATCAATCATATAATTTTGAAGAAAATATAGTTGATGAAATTGTCTAATTTCACTATCTGGATCACTTCTCTGTTTTGCATTTTGTATCTTTATATTACAGTAAAAAACTGAGGTTATTTTCCTTAAAAACTTCAGCATCCTAAAATTCACATTAAAATATATAAACATATGGGCAGACGCTCTGGCACAGTAGGTTAATCCTCCACCTGCACCTCCAGCATCCCTTATAGACACTGGTTCTAGTCCCAGCTGCTTCTCTTCCCATCCGGCTCTCTGATATGGCTTAGGAACGCAGTGGAGGATGGCCCAAGTGCTTGGGCTCCTGCACCCAGGTGGGATACCGGGAAGAGGCTCATGACTCCTGGCTTCAGATAGGTGTAGCTCTGGCTATGGCAGTCATTTGGGGAGGGAACCAACAGAAGGAAGACCTTTCTCTCTGTCTCCTCTACCTCTCAACTGTCTGTAACTCTACCTCTCCAAAAAATTATATATATGTATATATACACAAAACCCTAGTGAAAAATGTAAGAACTCAACTGTATGCTTTAAAAATTCTAGAGGAAAAGAAGTATAGAAAGTTAGTTTCATTATAAAAACATTTTAATTAGGCCGGCACCGTGGCTCAATAGGCTAATCCTCCGCCTTGCGGCGTTGGCACACTGGGTTCTAGTCCCGGTCAGGGCTCCGGATTCTGTCCCAGTTGCCCCTCTTCCAGACCAGCTCTCTGCTGTGGCCTGGGAGTGCAGTGGAGGATGGCCCAAGTGCTTGGGCCCTGCACCCGCATGGGAGACCAGGAGAAGCACCTGGCTCCCGGCTTTGGATCAACGCAGTGCGCCGGCCGCAGCGGCCATTGGAGGGTGAACCAACGTAAAGGAAGACCTTTCTCTCTGTCTCTCTCTCACTGTCCACTCTGCCTGTCGAAAAAAAAATTAATTAGCATTTTACTATTTGAACTATTTTTAAACTTCAAGTATATCATATTGCTTTTGAAAAAACAGTATCTGTGATAACCTCATGTAATAACTGCATGTTACATACCAGAGGAATATCTATTGAAATTTAGCTATTCATTGTACTTTTATTAGATCACTTCATACACAATAAGATTGAATTATATGTTTATATTGGATTCCCAGTTCCCAATAAAAACCATACACATAACCCTCCCTGAAAATATTTTTTCAAGGGAATATCAAAGGAAAAAACAATTTAGAATAACTAAAACAATAATGGTAAAGGACCATAGCTATGTAGGTATGTGAGTATGTAATATTTGAGTATCCAAACTTAGCATAATTTACTGAATCAAAGGACTAAGCAGTAATTTAGGACATCTGCTAACTGGACAGCTAATATTCACTGAAAACATTCAAAGCTGAAATTTAACAAGAGACCATGCACGATAGAATTTATGAAACTTTAGGAATTTTATTCATTATTTACATACTCTATTGCAAAAAGAGAGCAATAAGGACTAAACTGGGGGAATAGGAAATTGATTTCCTTCACACATTGTGGGACATAATTTCAACATAATTTTGGCTTCACAAACAAAATCTGCTCAAAACAATGATACTTCCAGAGATTCATATGTGCCTTGGAGAAAACTAGGACTACATACCAAGACGTGAACTCTCTTTCCTTTCAATGGGATTTTCAAGTACACTTAATGGCCACAGAATGGTGACATATGTGTATGCTTCTAAGCCAATTAGGCAGTTTGGATTAAAATAAACTGTCTTTTTTTATTGGATTTTCTGGCCCTAATGTATGCATCAAGCTATTTGTCCATCTTAAGTTTCCAAAATTTGTATAGAAAATTCATGAGATGATCTTCTCAAGTATTGTTTTGCTACAGTCAATTTTAATATAAGGAAATGTCAACATGCTGTCATTTTGTTCAGTGGAAAAGTAAAAAACTTAGTCAAATGCCTAATTCAGTGTACAGAATGCCAAATCGTTGGTTTTGTGATTCTCTTCTTGAAATCACTATTAAATGTTGTTTGTCAAAGTTATATTAACATCTTGCTGCTATGGTCAACACGTTTCAGTTGAGTATGGTAAGCCAGCAGGAATAAATCATATATGCCTATATGAATTGAAGAATAAAGACAAGGAAATTCTTATTAACCTTAAGGAAGATAAGCATATTAAAACAAAAGCTAGACGACTGATGAAATAACCTCAGAACTGTCTTTTATTCTTCTTTTCTCGCTGCCCTGGTGATTCTAGCTAGCTGAAAGGGAAAAGCGAGAGTCTATGTCACATCTTCACCTTCAGAAGAAACTCTTGGGCGTCCTTGTATTCCTGCCTAAACATGGATTGTAGGTACCTGTAGTTTCCTCTTTCTCCTCCTTAACAATTTCCTCCAGTGGCAGCAGATTGTGAGACCAGCAGCAGAGGGCAGCCAGCCTTGAAGATACTCGTGTATCTTTGCAGTAAGAAGGAGAAAATAATGGAACACAGATGATAGATGTCTTCCTGAGGTGTGACGCTATAAATACACACAAACATGACAATGGAATGCATAGGTTTGCGAACTTATGAGTTTATTGGTTTTGGCACTCTGAAGAGCGTGGGTGTTCAGTGTAAGCATGTATGTCAGAAATGCCCATGTATCTACATGATGCTGATGGAAGAATTAGCACCAATTGCTTATTTCCAGACTTCAATGACATATTTACCTATTATACTGCAAAATAGTGCATTATGAGAATAAGCAAAATCATTTAACCTTTAATACCCTTGTAACTTCACTGTACACATAATAAAACTGAACACATAGAAAACTAAGTAATTTTTCAAGGCCACATTGCTAATAAGGGTAAAAGCTGGGATTTGATCTCAAAGATGGCCAGGTCCTGAGACTATGCTGTCAATCACCTTATTGTGCATTTATACCAAACCTACACAAATTCCAAGAGCTAATAATTTGTTAGGTAATAACCACATGACATGTGTACTATACTGATATATTTACAAATTCTCTTTCCCTTCCAGTTAGCCTGACCATTGTGAGAAGTAATCATGAAATCTGGAAATTATTACTAGAGTCACAACTAGGTATAAGCACAGTAAATGATTATCTCGAGCTTTGACGTTTGTCTCCTATACCATCTGCAGTGTTATCTAATATAAATTAATTGTTCATTTCTTTTGAAATAAAGTAAGGTTCTCAATTTCATTTAAGAATATTTTTGGCTTGAGCAACTATAAACTCTCCATAAATGCTTGAATGAATGTTTAGGGAGTGAATTAATGAACAAAATATTTAATTGTATTTTTCTTTGCTACCTCTGGGTGAATGGGCTCACTCAGGAGAGTGGACTTTCTGTCAGATTTTTCAGCAGGGAAGTAAGCAGACATAAGGAATATGAAGGATAGTCCAACTGGAATACCAGCTCGGACAACCTGGGATGATCTGGAGGAGTTGGGAGCCCACCTTGAAGGGGGACAGAGGCTGCTATTTGGAAGAACACAGGGACATGTCAATAAGCTCTCCTTTTTTATTTTTCTTTGGCAATTTTCCAAATGTTTTTCTAGCCTTGGTTGTGACTTCTGGCCATCTCATTAGAGATTCCAGGAAGCACATTTGTTTCTGGTATTGAGAATGGAGTCATCTAATAGAGCTGTCAGCAAACAGAACAGGCTGCTCTACAGCCTTGATCCACCTCTCTAGCTGCGTTGTCACTTCTTCTTGGTGAATTTCAGAAACACTTTGCCCTTTGCTGAAGCCTTTTCATCCAATTTCCAATTTTAGTATATTTTCCGGGTTTGTTGCCACTCATGTGCCCAGTGTGAGAAAGACCTTATGTCAACACTCCCAATAATTAACACATGTTGCATGCTCACTGCATGCCAGGCACTCTGCTAAGTACTCACATTTTATCCTCCAAGAAACCTGCATGAGATTTTACCATTATTGCCCTCTGACCTCAAAGATGACGTTGTATTGATTAGCCCAAGATCTAGAAAGCAGCCCAACCAGAACCTGACTCCAAATGGTCTGACTTCAGAACTATATTCAGAACCATTGTGCTCTACTGTCTCCCCAAATGTTCACTCATTCATTAACTAATTGATTATCAAAACTATTAAACAGTATGCTTTTAGAATTATGCTTCATCTTGGAGAATACAAAAATGAACAGGACAGCAGCTTCCCTAGCACAGAGAAAAACACTTGTTTCTATATGTGCTCACTTGGATATCTTTGCAGACAACAATCCTGAAGAATGAATAAGAGTTAGTGCAACAAAAGAAATGCAGGTCTGGGGGACTAAAACCCAGACTGGTGAAATATCTGAGACAGGAAGCAGGTTGGGGTGTTCAGCCTGGTCTATCTCAAGTCTTTCCTACTGCACATAAACACTTCTTTCTGCACATGTGCTCTTTACATCTGCCGCCCGGAACTTTTCATCTTTCAAGACTTTCAAAATCCTCTGTCTTCCTCAAAGAAGGCATCCTGGCTGCTCCACTTCCAACCCAGCTCCCTGTGAATGCGCATGGGAACACAGCAGAGGGTGGCTCAAGTAATTGGGTTCCTGTACCCACATGGGATACCCGGAAGAAGTTCTTGGCTCCTGTCTTCAGATCAGCCCAGCTCCAGGCATTGTTGCAGTTTGGGAAGTGAACCAGTGGATGGCAGAATCTCTGTCTCTCCGTCTCTCCTTCTCTCTCTCTCTGCCTTTCAACTAAATGAAATAAATCTTTAAAATAATCTCAACCTCTAGTAAGTATTCTCTACTGACCTCAAGAATCATTTGGATGGCCCAGGTTGATTCCATAGCATCTACCACAGCCCCCACCATCACAGGGAGCACACAGAATCATAGCAACCTGTATATGGTCCAGAATCGGCTTCCAGACCATCTGCTCAGTGTATGGTAGGAACAGTGTTTGCCGTGTTCATGTAGAATGAGCATAGTAGGTATTTGTTCAATTACAAAAAAAATTAATGAATGGCTTGTTGAAATTAATTGCACTCTTTCTCAAGGAAGGAGGCCAAGTGAAGGTGTGAGTGGGAAATCTTTGGGAGCATGACAGGGTAGAGAAGAAGTGCTACCAGATAAAGGGTACAATGAGGTTAGAAACTCTACCATGTTGGTAGCTGTGGGCCTGCATATGTGACCATTTTATTCCTCATATTTAAGGACATCATCCAGGACTCTGACCAACAGGGTACTTCCCAGACAACTTTTAGTACGTTTCTGCATCCCAGACTGAACTTCCTGTTCTAGGGTCTTAGTTCTGCTCTCCCCTTTCCTAAGAAAGTTCCTACATGATGTCTATATAATCACTGATCAACTGGCTTACAAGACTTAGTGCTGGAACAACTCCATTCAACTATCTCTGGCCTTGGCATCCTATAAAATGAGACAGTGTCTTTAAACCTCAAAGAATGTAACCTGTTGCATGAAAATACTTTTACTGCTACAATAGAGGGCTGTTATCTTTGCCTATCCAATTTCTTACAGTAACATCACCTCCTTGGGAAGCAATCCCTTGACTGAAGTGGGAGACAATGACCCAAATTAAGGCCCATGAATCGCAATCTTGAGGAAAGTATCACAGAAATAAAAACCTTTTGGAACTTGGTCATTACAAACACTGAGACCCTGCAGACAACAGTGAGATTTTGAGTAAGCTACTTAACTTCTCTGTGCCTCAATTTCCTCATCTTTTCACATGGCTAAAAAAAATCATCATCTTGTCGTACCATAGTAGGGGTTAAAGAGGTGAACTGACGGTACTTCAAAAACTCCATTAAAAAAGAATTAAATGATACATTTATTGTGATTTAAAAATATTAGCAATCCATGCATAGTTTTTTCATAATATCTATTTCCGCGAACTTTCTGAAGACCCCTTATCTGAGTATAACACTAAGAACAGGCCAAGCACGTAGAAACTGCTGAATGTGTGTTGTCTATTACAGCACAGCTGTTAGAGTTTTGAAGCTGTCCATTATGAGGCCTGCCTATATGACTTTTTCTTCCAGTTTCTAGATTACTCCAATTTCCTTCCAAAAAAATTTTGTTTAGCTTAAATTGGCCTGAGTCAGTTTGTGTTGCCTACTGCCAGAAAGCCCGAATGGTTGCTCCTCTCAGACACTGCAGACCTTTCTCCCTTAAGTGTTTATTAGACCCTAGAGAGCAGTAACTGTGTGTTATTAGTGTGTACATCATCTAAGACACTGAGAGTGGTGCTCTGGGTATAGAAATAGCCAGTGCAGTGACTTGGAGCCCAGCTACATTACTACAACCTCTGGCCTCTTACTTTAAGGCCTTACCACAGTCTTTTCTTAGCAATAACACTCAGAACTAAGAGCACCACGATCTCCTTCTGGGCCATAAGAGCATCCATCATTAAATATTTAACTTCCCAGGGAAGCAGCTGGCACAGGGAGAGAAAATGCTGGAGTCCCAGGGGTCTGTACTCTGATTCTTCTCTCCTACTTACTAGGTAGGGGGCCTGTGTTGAATAACAGACCCTCTGGGTCTCAGTGTCCCCATCTGTCAAATGGAGATACTCAAATGTGTCCCACAGGACCCATGATGGGTACTCTATTCAGCTACTGCTCTTAAAAAAAACTCATTTTACTTATTTGACAGAGAGAGAGAGAGAGAGAGAAATAGATTTTCTGTTTACTCCCTCAAAGAGCTCCACAGCTGGAGATGGGTCAGGCTAAGCCAGGAGCCTGGAACTCCATCTGGGACTACAATGTGGGTAGCAGGGGCTCATGTACTTGCACCATCTTCCGCTGCTCTCCCTGATGCATTAGCAGGGAACTGGATTGGAAGCAGAGCAGCCAGGATTCAACCTGCTGCTCTGAAGGGAGGCAACATTCCATGTTAACCTGTGCTGCAACACTAGCTCCTCAAAGTGTCCTTTGAATGTGGTAGTTCATCAACAGAAGAAAAATGAAATTAAACTTTTGAAGAAAATAAGACATTTATAGGAAAACGTAACAATGCACAATAGAAATGTAAACAACACCTGCTGGTTAAAAGGAAAAAAATACATAGGGATTTTAAAAAGTTCCTGGAAAATCAGATTAAAAGATAAAAACAATTTATTTCTCAGCATAAATCCATAAAGTTCAAAACTGTATTGTAAATGATACCAGCCATTTAGTGCATCCCTAAAGAACAGAGGGTTCTAAACATTTAGCCACGCCAGTGTAGTCTTTATCATATTCACTGATGAAAATGTCTGTCTTTTAATTCTTTTAAAGATTTATTTATTTATTTGGAAGTCAGAGCTACACAGAGAGAAGTAGAGGCAGAGAGAGAGAAAGAGAGAGATAAAGGAGAGAGGTCTTTCATCCATTGGTTCACTCTCCAGATGGTCGCAATGGCTGGAGCTGCCCCAATCTGAAGCCAGGAGCTAGGAGCCTCCTCTGGGTCTCCCATGTGGGTGCAGGGGCCCAAGGCCTTGGGCCATCTTCCACTGCTTTCCCAGGCCATAGCAGAGAGCTGGATCAGAAGAGGAGTGGCCAGGACTAGAACCGGTGCCCATTTGGGATGCCAGCATCGCAGGCAGTGACTACCTGCTATGACACAGTGACGGCCCCTAATTTTTTTTTTTAAGATTAGGGAAAAAAGAGGAGTCAAATCAGGACAATAAGGTAGATGTCTGATGAATTCCCTTCAAAATTCCAGAAAAATCGCCCTTGTCTGAAGAGGGGATGAGTAGGAGCATTATCATGGTAAAGAAGGACACTCTGGTGAAGTTTTTCCCAGGTAATTTGCTGCTAAAAATATGGAAAAATTTCTCAAACTGCTCTCAAAGTAAGCGGATGTTATCGTTCTTTGACCTACCAGAAAATCATCAAACTCCTTGAGCATCCAAAAAACCATCCATGACTTTGCTCTTAAGAAGTCTACTTTTCCAGCCGGCGCCGTGGCTCAATAGGCTAATCCTCCACCTTGCGGCGCCGGCACACCGGGTTCTAGTCCCGGTCGGGGCACCGGATTCTGTCCCGGTTGCCCCTCTTCCAGGCCAGCTCTCTGCTATGGCCAGGGAGTGCAGTGGAGGATGGCCCAGGTGCTTGGGCCCTGCACCCCATGGGAGACCAGGAAAAAGCACCTGGATCCTGGCTCCTGCCATCGGATCAGCGCGGTGCGCCGGCTGCAGCGGCGGCCATTGGAGGGTGAACCAACGGCAAGGGAAGACCTTTCTCTCTCTGTCTCTCTCTCTCTCACTGTCCACTCTGCCTATCAAAAAAAAAAAAAAAAAAAAAAAAAAAGTCTACTTTTGGGGCCTACGCCATGGTGCACTAAGTTAATCCTCCACCTGCAGTGCCAGCAACCCATTTGGGTGCCGGTTCTAGTCCCAGCTGCTCCTCTTCCAATACAGATCTCTGCTGTGGCCCGGGAGGGCAGTGGAGGATGGCCCAATCCTTGGGCCCCTGCACCCGCATGGGAGACCAAGAAGAAGCACCTGGCCCCTAGCTCCTGGCTCCTGGCTTTGGATTGGCACAGCTACAGCTGTTGCGGCCATTTAGGGAATGAACCAACTGAAGGAAGACCTTTCTCTGTCTCTCTCTCACTGTCTGTAACTCTACCTGTCAAATAAATAAGTAAATTAATTAATTATATTTTTGAAAAAGAGGTCTGTTTTTGCTTTGACAGAACCACCACTACCTTCTTCTTATTATTATTAATCTATTTACTTGAGAGGCAGAGATACGGAGAGAGGGAGAGACAGAGAGAAAGGTCTTCCATACTCTGGTTCACTCCTCAAATGGCCGCAACAGCCAGAGCTGGGCTGTTCTGAAGCCAGGAGCCAGGAACTTCTGAGTATCCCATGTGGGTGCAGTGGCACAAACAGTTGGGCCATCTTCCTGCTTTCTTAGGCCATAAGAAGGGAGCTGGATTGGAAGTGGAGAAGCTGGGATTAGAAGTAGTGCCCATATGGAGTGCCAGTGCTACAGTCAGGAGCTTAATCTACTATGCCACAGCTCTGGCCTCCATCCCTCCCTCTTGATGGCCATAGCTTGGATTATGCTTTGTCTTCAGGATCGTACTGGGAAAGTCAGGTTTTATCTTCTGCTATCCGGGATCTTTAGCCCATTTTTTATAAATCTCTATTGAAAGCTCTGGTGATGTCTGCAGAGAATCAGGGTGCAAAAATTTCATACCCATAAAACAGAAAGTTTGCTCCACTTTACTTTTTCAATCACAATTGTGTAAACTAAATCAGTTGAGATGTCTATGATGTTAACCATTGTTTCTGTTGTTAATTATCAGTCCTCTTCAATGAGGTACCCACAAGATGGATTTTGCCCTTGCAAAATGATGTGAATGGTTTGCTGCATGCTTTGTCTTCAGCATCATATTATCCCTTCTTAATTTGTAAACTGCTAATTTCTTTTGGGCATTGTCCCTATGAATGTTTCATAAAATATCAATGATGTTGGCATTCATCCACCCAAGCTTCACTGCCTCACCATCAATTACACATTAGTTCTTGTGTCGATTTTAGGAAAAGCATGTTGCCCAGATAGAGGCTCTTTTCAAACTGGTGTCTTATCCATCTTAGTGCTTCAAATGAGATCTTGTTCAGATGTGCTATAATAAGTTGAATGTGAATTTATGTTGATGCCGAAAATTAAAATCTGCACATAAACTTTTTCATAACATGCATTTTTCCGTGAATGTCTGCAGATCATTGGTAAGTAAAGGGAACAGCAAAAATGTGAGATAATTGGTTTCAGACTTTCAAATGGTGCCATTTTGTTATCAAGGCAGAGTTAAATAATTCACTTTAGTTTTTCTTAACTACTATTAATACTCAGCACCTATTACATTTTGTTTTCAGATGTATGTTGCATTCATTATTCTCAACATGCAAATTATGCGAAAATTACTAGAGGATAAACACTACTCATTGAGAATCCAACTCCTGCTTAGTTATGTGAACATATTTTCAAAGTGGGGACACTTTACCATAAAGTACCTTTTGTTTTTTGTTTACTTGCATATTTATTCTTTTAAATGGTTCATATTATTTTTAAATGATAGCAATACTATAACTAAATTAAAACAATTTGGAAAATTTGAAGAACATAGCTTTTTGTTCTTACTTTACATCATTGAATTATATAATCTACTTTATAAAACCCATGACATCGGCCGGCGCACGGCTCACTAGGCTAATCCTCTGCCTTGCGGCGCCGGCACACCGGGTTCTAGTCCCGGTCGGGGCACCGGATTCTGTCCCGGTTGCCCCTCTTCCAGGCCAGCTCTCTGCTGTGGCCAGGGAGTGCAGTGGAGGATGGCCCAAGTGCTTGGGCCCTGCACCCCATGGGAGACCAGGAGAAGTACCTGGCTCCTAGCTTCGGATCAGTGCAGCGCGCCAGTCATGGCGGCCATTGGAGGGTGAACCAATGGCAAGAGGAAGACCTTTCTCTCTGTCTCTCTCTCTCCCTGTCAACTCTGCCTGTCAAAAAACAAACAAAAAAACCATGACATCATAAATTTTTATCTTTATAGTTTTCTAACAGTCATTTTAAAACTACATGTCTTAATTTTGAGGAGTTATGTGAACTATTTATAGTTTTTAAAGATTTTGCTTTTGTTTTAAATTATTTTTGTATATATGCTTGCATTTTGACTATGTATTTATTAATATATTCCTCATTTTGATTCATTTGCCTGATCACTAATTTATTCATTTATTTCATAGTTAGTATTGAGTTTTTATTAGGTATGTTGTACCATACCAGTTAATAAATAACACATAAAAAGAGTAAGACATTATCCTGTCATTGTAAACACAACTCAAGACTTCATTCTGATTGACAGGTTTGATTCCAGGTACAGTTAAAGCCATATTCTATGAAATTAGTAATGTAGAATTCCATAGTCATAAAGCCTATTTTATGTCTTTGACTTTGGAAATATTTGGAGAAATCTAGTCTTTAAGCCATGTTCCTGTAGATTGGGTAGATATATTCAAAATAACATTAGTTTTTTTTCCTTATTTTGAGATACCTTTTCTTCAAATGGTCCTACCATACCTTTCACAAAAGGTAGTTTTTATAATTATAATTCAAAATAGGCAATACTGTGATCAAAGTATTTTTTTACATTTTAATCCATTTACAGCTGTCTTTTTTATATATTCCTACTAATTCCTGTGTTTCTTTCTGTTTTGGATAATATAGGTCATTCTTAAACCTTTATAGTCCAAGGATATCAGATTGAGGCCACATATGGAGAAAGACCCTTTTAGCTGTCCTTAATGTTTTATCGGCCAGCTGATTAAGATAGTGTTTTCTAAACTACTCTCCATAAAGAATTGGTAGAAAACAGTACATACTGTTTCTATCATCTATAAAAAACCCTGAATATTCACTAGTGCTCATAGAAGATCTACAGAATTTTCCCACACAGCAAATGTTTTTAACAAGGGTAATGTGTGTCCTTTAGTTTTCCCAAGTATGTGATATTTAGGAAGATTCTGAAGCATGGTAGAACCTATTACAGTAAACAAACACAATATTAAAGCAGAATTAGTAAAATGTTGAAAGAATCCCCAAACAGAAAAATCCCAGAGATCAATTTCATTTCATTTCCATGCATAAATGAGTATTTAAAACTTCACAAAGAGAAAATATCAATATGCGTGTGTTAGGAAAGTGTGATAGCAGTCATTATTACCTGCTTCATAAGCCTCGAGGTCATCCCTTCTAAAATAGCAAAAGTGCAAATCTGCACGCTAGGAAAACTACAAAGAAGCAATAAATTATTGCTGTAATGACATGCTAATTAAAATTTTGCTTGTAACTCATGTAAGTGTTTGAAGCCCAGCAAATTTCTCTTTTCATTTGTGAAGTGTGAAGGTAAATTGCCCAGTGACAGTGGGACATCGCTAACAAGTACAAATTGAATAACATGCTATCTTGCTCTATTAGCCCTGACTAGCATGTCTGAATTAGATATTCAGCACACTCCCCATTGTAGGCCTGATTGATAAATGCTAAGGAGAATTTGTCAAAACAACAGGGGCTACACCCAGTGGGACATCAATATGCTCCATTTAGTCACCCCACAGCACTTCCTACGTAGGATTGTCACATAAAATTAAGACTAGCCGCTAACCAGCCATCAAGCTTGTAGCAGGCGTCAGGCAGCCTGTGTTCTGTATGCATATTAGTCACATGCTTAACAATTTGGGCTGTCAGGACAGAAGCATGCAGTGACCTCTGGAGCAGAGGTTGAATTTTCCAACTATACCAAAACATCATGCTCAGCTGTTCAAGATTTTAGACCATTTCCTGCCAGATCTGTGCACAGATGCAGTGCCCTAAGCTATAATCTCTGACAGTGTCCAAATGACAAATGGCACCAGGAAGATTATTGCATTATATATTAAGTACCACAAGTCTGTAAATTATAAGTAAACTACTGTTCAGACTGTCTCCTCCAGCTTTCAGGATAGTTTGCTTCTCCATTCTCTCTTTTTAAATAAACCTAATAAATATTGGGTGAAGCAGAGATCAAAGTCCAGAATTTGAATTAGCCATCTCCATTGCTAATTAGCTGCTTGAATATCAAACATTTTTGGGCCAGCTGTAATTTAACAAGCCATGACTGAGGTTGCCCTGATTTTGTTTCCCTATTGAAAATCCTTCTCAGGTACAAGTTTGTATGATTTTAGAATTCTTAGTGAGAAGTTGTTTTTGGCTGTTCCCTTATAAACATAATTAGCCATAAACACAGAATAAAAATCGTGACAATCTGAGAGAATCTTTAGCTGCATCTGCTATCTCATTTCTATTGCAACTTTTTTAAGCTCTTTACATATCATATGGCATTATCTGCTCATAAAGAATGAACTAAAATACAATAAAGTATTACTTTGAAATAAAACATATTTCCCACAAAATCTCTTTTTGTATTTTTAACTCAGTATATATTCTGTAATTGAAAAATTTGTCATTCTGTAATTTGATCCTACCATAGGCATGGGCTCTAGGATAACATTAGAAAATAAATTGTATAAGATTTCATTTATAAATAGCATAATCAAACATATTTTATTATACATTATGGATATTAAAAATAAAATCTTGTTTTGAAAACCATGTATCTATTGAAACTCAAGGACAATTATTCAAACTTAAGATTTTAAACATTTAATACTGACCTTATTTTCCATATATCGTGAGACTGTTGTTTTTTTTTTTTCTGAGACCCAGAGGAAAATTATCCAAGGAACATTGGAAATATGTCTCTTACAGCATTTCTATAGAATTTGATCCCAAGAAATAAATGGGATACAATGAATAAAAATCTGCTTGTCGGGTATATTATTCCTTTTTTTCTGGACATAAAGACAAAATATTTAACCTGCTATTACTTGTTCTATTTCCTATTTCCAGGATAACATATGATTAAAGTCTTACCTTTTGATATTATCTGGAATTCCTATATCCTAGAGTTAAAAATTTCTCAGCCTTTTGATAGATCTGAGTGGTATTACTTTTTAAAACTATATGACAGATCTAATCATAAGATTCTTTGGAGAAAACACAAATTTTTCATGAAAATAATTCCTAAACATATACAAAATCTAATTTCAAGAAGCACTTAAGATTTCAAAAAACTAATTTAAAAAATGATGGGTTGCAAAGCATTTATCAATTTATGCTAAACTATGTTGTCAATTTACATTAAACTTTCTTTTAATGGAAGGCTCTACTAAAAAGAAGTGTGTTCAACGTGGTTCAAGTAATAATTACAACTCTATAATTGTGCTCTAAACAATGGCTAGAATCTACCACATTGCGATAGATTACTACAAAGGTGCTTTAGGGAAAGGAGAAAATAGTTGGTCACTTAGCAGTGTTAATCTGGTAACTTCCTCTGAGCAGATAATAAACCTTTTTTAAAAAATTGAGAACTGTCTCAAGGATATGAAATTTCTCACATTTGTTATAGTTAGAGATAGTAACCAACTTTGCTTTTAAAAACAGTCACTTTAAATTTTTCAACAATTCCTTGCTTAAAAATTTAAGTTATAATGAATTTTATAAATTCCACTTTCTCTTCCCTATCTCTACCTAATCTTCCAGTTTGAACAGAAAAACAAAGGACAGCAGGTTCCTTTTGCCTCAGGCAACAGTCTGCTGATGGATATTGTAGGAGCTGAATTGCTCCCCATTCGCGTTCTAAACCCTCGCTCTTAATTGTCATCAGTATCATCAATGTCACTAACTGAGACCACTGCGACCATTTCACAGTCCTTTGGAGCAATATTGCCTTCACGTTTTCTCCTGGGGTTTGCTCCTTGCATGGTGCAATCTGTGGAGCCACTTAGCACTGGATCTTTGTTGACTTATAACAGGTACCAGATGATGCGTCCAGACCTCTAGCCTAGTTTTATGCCCTTATGGCTGCTGTGCCTGCCCCTGGTGTGTGTGTGCACAGATGTCAGAGAATAGATGATGCTTCTGTTGCCATTTTCATGAAAGCTTCAGGTTGGTGGCAGTGAATTCAATGGCACATGAGAACATGTGACGTCTGTGAGAAATAATACTGTCCTTGTTGCTAATGGCGATGTACACCCTTTTTGAAACCCAGTCTCGAATTCTCGCTAAGCATATTAAAATGTCCATGTCCTGGTGATGCCTGAGGAGATAGATGCAGTTGCTTCCCTCTTGTCACTGATTTCCTTGATCTTTACATATTCTGATTTGTCCTCACAATTAATACAAATAAATTTACGGGAAATTATTCATAGTAATTATCTACAAAGATTTGGAAAGAAACTACTCCCAAGTGGTAACTTTTAATAGTAATAATAATTTTAATAGCAATATTTTTCTCATGGCATGATAATTTCTTTTTCCAAAAATTCAGATAGATTATTTCTACTTAAGGGTCAAACTTGTGTTAAATTAGAATTCATCACAAACGGATAGACATAAACAAAATTAAGACAATTGTAGTAGTTTTTCTTTTTACTGTTATACATAAATCTCCTAATAAATTATACATATGTAAAAAAACAAGATTAACTTCTTATATGATTCTTGGATACATATAACACACAAATTAACCAGCAATTAAAATAACTATTGGTTTTACAATGCATGTGATCATGTATACAGGTTACCATGTATCCATCTTTTCCATAGTTTAACTTCCATGTTATCAATTATGCATTCCTATTGAAATATTTAATTAATTACCAATCTTTCTCATGTGATGGTAAACTCCTTGAAACAAGGGATCATGCCTTGTGTTTTTCCTAAAGACCCTTTTATCAAAAGTGCCTAACAAAAAATGTTTGGTTCATTGTACAAGTATCATAAACATTGGTTAAATGAATTAATATATGAGCAAACAAATGAATGAATGAATGAAAATATCAGATTACTAGTGTTACTGGAAATTCTTTTTTTTTTACTTTTATTTAATGAATATAAATTTCCAAAGTACAGAATATTGATTACAATGACTTCCCCCCATAACGTTCCTCCAACCCGCAACCCTCCCCTTATCCACTCCCTCTCCCCTTCCATTCATGTCAAGATTCATTTTCGATTCTCTTTATATACAGAAGATCAGTTTAGCATACATTAAGTAAAGATTTCAACAGTTTGCTCCCACACAGAAACATAAAGTGAAAAATACTGTTTGAGTACTAGTTATAGCATTAAATCTCAATGTACAGCACACTAAGGCCAAAGATCCTACTTGAGGAGTAAGTGCACAGTGACTCCTGTTGTTGACTTAACAAATTGACACTCTTGTTTATGGCCTCAGTAATCACCCTAGGCTCTTGTCATGAGCTGCCAAGGCTATGGAAGCCCCCTGGGTTCACTGACGCTGATAATTTTTAGACAAGGCCATGGTCAAAGTGGAAGTTCTCTCCTCCCTTCAGAGAAAGGTTACTGGAAATTCTTTATCCTTTGAAATGCAAGCAATGAAAAGGAAATGCAATGTGATTGTAGTTAATTCTAAACACTGATGTAGGCTCACAACAGGGTCTCTAACTGGAGTATCATGCAGCCACTGATCTTTTTTAGAACTTATAAATTGGTTCCAATCTTTGGATCTCATCTATTTCATTGAAAACACTCACATTCGTGAACTACTTGGAAAATACAACAAAATAAGAAAATTCTCAGGATGAAATACATTTGAAGAGGGATTGTGATAATTTACTCTCTCTCTTGGTACCTGGGGATGTCAGGTCACTCAAAATATCTTTTAAGAATGGGCCTTTTGTAAAGTATCCATCCTCTGAAAATATGTTAGAAAATTTGGCATTTTCAATAAGGTGAATATAGGGAAATAGAGTTATAAGAAAGTTCCTGTATTTTTAAGCAAAGTACTGCTAGGTAATAAATTTGCTTTCTTCCTCACACCCTGACTTAAGGTAGAAAATTCTACCATTTCTCTCTCTCTAGGGTTTTCTGATGACATTCTCTACAGATTGGATTACACCAATACTTTTTTGCCTAAAGTTTCTCCTGAGGACCACACAAGAGTTCTTCCTGCTACAAACAGTAATAGCTAGTGACCTCAGTGTATCTTTGCATAAAGCACAGAGTGCCTAGATAATATGAGGGATCATGGCCCTAGAATTCACATGATTACAGAGTAAATCATTTGAATTTATTTCAAAAGCTTTCTGAACATAGTTCAGTTTGATGCTTCTGACATTTTTTTTTTTTTTTTATTTTTTGACAGGCAGAGTTAGAGAGAGAGACAGAGAGAAAGGTCTTCCTTCCATTGGTTCACCCCCTAAGTGGCCGCTACAGCCAGCATGCTGGGGCCAGCGCGTTGATCCGATCTGAAGCCAGGAGCCGGGAGCTTCCTCCTGGTCTCCCATGTGGGTGCAGGGCCCAAGCACTTGGGCCATCTTCCACTGCCTTCCCGGGCCACAGCAGAGAGCTGGACTGGAAGAGGAGCAACCGGGACTAGAACCCGGGGTGCCAGCGCCACAGGTGGAGGATTAGCCAAGTGAGCCGCAGCGCCAGCCCTACTTCTGACATTTAATCAACAAATATTGGTGCCAATGAAATCTGTGTTTGAGTCTATACATGTCTTTCTGTGTGTGTGTGTGTATGTGTGTTGTTTGCATGTCTGAAAGTCTTCAAATCTAGAATACCTTTACATGTGCAATCATGGTCCATCTTGATCATCTTTTTAAGAAAAACAACACAACCAATAAATGCCAATTTGTCTTATCCTGCACTTAAGAATACACTTTTACTATGGCTATTATTATATATTGCTATTGTGATAATACATATTATCTTACAGTAATATCTTGTAAGAATGGAGTTAAAATAATTTGACACTGGTGTTGTACAGCAGGTTAAGCCCCCAGCTGTAATGTGATTGTCCCATATCAGAGTGCCAGTGTGAGTCCAGGCTGCTCTGTTTCCATTCCAGCTTCCTGCTAAAGTGCTTGGGAAGGCAACGAAGATAGTCCAAGTGCTTGAGCCCTTGCCACTTATGTGGGAGACCAAGATGGAGTTCCTGGCTCTTGTCTTTGGCCTGACCCAGCCCTGGTTATTGGAGGCATTTAGGGAGTGAACCACTGGATCGAAGAGATTGCTCTCTCGTGTTTCTCTCTCTCTCTCTCTCTCTCTTTCTCTCTCTCTCCCCCCTCCTCTGTCACTCTGCTTTTCAAGCAAATCAATACAAAATATATAAATGACTTTAGTTTTGAGTTCATTAAAGCTTTTCAAAATTCAAAATGTAACATATCACCAGAAGTTATGTTTCGTGATATTTACTGTATACATGTTTATTTTTAGTCATGATATATATTCAAACCTGGAAAGAAAATATACTTATGACTATTACACTTTTATTATACTTATGACTATTAAACTTTTATTTTCAGTGCTAATACTTTAAAATATTAAAAAGTGTTTTAAACAATTTTTGTTGACATTACAGGAAGTTTTAAATGACATATACACATTGATTCTGTATTATTGTATAAAATAGCTAAGAATTATGGTTTCTGCTTATACAGTAAGTTAAATATCTCAGTTTCAATAATACAATTAAAATTAGAATCTATATTGTATTTCCACATTGTTCAATATAATGAGATAAATACCTTAGATACTCTTTGTGTGCTTATACCAATCTAACCTTAATAAAAAAATTTCTTTCTAATATCACTTTTAAATCTCCCTGTCTAAAATAAAATCTGTGGTTCCTTTTAAAAAATCTTTTTTTCCTTTTTGCAAGATAGTTATTTATTTGAAAGATAGACAAGCAGAATATGTGTATATATATATATATATAGAGAGAGAGAGAGAGAGAGAGAGAGAGTTTTTCTATCCACTGGTTGGATCACTCCTCAAATGGCTGAGCTAAGCTAAAGTCAGGTACCAGGAACTCCAACCCAGTCTCCTGTGTGGGTGTTCAGGCCCCAGATACTGGGTCATCAGTCGATGCTTCTCAAGAGCATTAGCAGGAAGCTGAATCAGCAGCATAGAGTAACCAGGACTGAAAGGAGGGTAGCCAGGACTCACACCAGCTCTGTGATATGGCTTCATGCATCCCAGAGGTAGCTTAATGTGCTGAACCACAATGCCCACTTAAAAAACTTTCTCTTCTTACTTTCTTGTTTCATCCAACATTGTTACTTTCAATCAAGACAAGAGCCAAGTTAAGGGCTGTGGGGAGCAATCCGGACTGGACTGAGTTACTGGAATTAAGACTTATTCTATGCATCTGCTCTCCCACAATATGGCGCTGGGAGAGAAGTAAACAGCTTCCGCACAGCTGCCTCCAGTTCAACTAATAAACTGTAGGACTTGCTCCTGATTGGAGGAGAGCAGCGTACTCGGCGTGTGGGCAGCCGAGTTAGGATTGGCGGAGGAGGACTATAAAGGAGGAGAGAGACGGCATGCACCAGGAACATCTAAGGGGAACATCTGAGGGAACACCTGTGCAGCCCCCGAGAGACCCGGCCGGCGGTGTGCCGCTCCCCTGCGGAAGTGGGGAATGTGGCCGGGGGGAACTGCCCTTCCACGGAGGTGGAAGGGATAGTAGCCAACCCGGGAAGAACCAGCAGCAAACCCGGGGAGGGCCGAGCAGACAGAAAGAACAGTGCAGGGTCCTGTGTCGTTCCTCCACGAAGAGGGGGAGCGACAAAGGGCAAACACCCTCCTTCCTAACTGCAATAGTGTTTTAATTGCAAGAACAAAAGAGAATTCCTTCATTCCACTGTTCTCAAGCCCTTCCTTTCTTGCAGTTCCAAAGGGCGCTTCTCTATTCCAGGTCCTTATCACTTCCACGTAAATCCTCTTTCAGCAGCCTCATAACTATTCTTTTTAGTTCAGAACTGCCAAAGGCAGATATTTATGCGCTGATACATGATTATTTTTTCAAACTATTGTTAATTATATTACTAACTCACCAGAAGTATTTGGTAGCTACCCCTGGCTAAAGGGGCCCTTTTGAACTATTTTGCTAGAATTCTGGGCCCTTGATAATCTTGTGTAAGCCTCTCTTTCCTTCATGATCTCCCATTCCTTACTCAGCCTGGACTGTCATACTCTGAATATTTCCACTTCATTGCTCTTACTTACACTTTCATTATTTCTCACATCTAAACATCTAGAAACACATTCTCCAGAGGACCCGTCCTGGTTTCCTTACCTGCAGTGCGCTCCCTTGTCCTCCTTTTGAGTGATCATTTAGCCCTTGCAGTGTATTGTGTTGTATTAGTGTGTGCATGCTTGTGTGTTCTTGCAGCTTCATGTGGTCTTCAGAGCTTTCATAACAGGGCCTATATTTCTTTTCCTTACAGTGCCCATCACATAAGTAGATTTCTCCATACTGCTTCTTAGTAGAAAGAAGAAGAAACTCTACTCAGAGGTTAATACAATTAAAATTAGTTTATTTTTGGAGCCTACTAGTAAAGTAAATCAATCAAATTAAGCAGATACTTTGTGTGAAATATACTCTTTTTCTTTTTTTAAAAAATATTTTATTTGCTTATTTGAGAGGTAGAGTTACAGACAGTGACAGGGAGAGACAGAGAAAAAAGTCTTCCATCTTCTGGCTCAATCCCCAAATGGTTGTAATGGCTGGAGCTGGGCCAATCTGAAGCCAGGAGCCAGCAGCTTCTTCTAGGTCTCCCACAGGGGTGCAGAGGCTCAAACACTTGGGCCATCTTCTGCTTTCCCAGGCCATAGCAGAGACCTTGATCAGAAGAAGAACAGCTGGGACTAGAACCCTCACCACAGGTGTAGGATTAACCTACTGTGCCACAGCATTGCCCCTTCCTTTGATATTGAGGACATGAGACTTCAGTGAAAATTAGGACGACTGAAGTTTAACCCTAATTAAAATTTATCTTTTTCTTTAAGAAAATCACACACACATGGCTTTTATAAATAATAGTGTTAATCACCAGCATAGATTTTTTAAAACTTATATGTGTATATGTGATGATTATTAAGAAATGTGACTAGATGAATCTTACATATTTGTTCAAAAGTTTGCACAGTGGCCTGCATGCAGTATGGGTGGATACAAAAATAAAGTATAAATGACCAGAGTCTCAGAAACCTAAAGTCAGAAGCTTATTTAGAGTTGATGATAGATGAGTTATTCAGCTCCTTCTAAAATAACTGTATTTAAAAAGCAATAATCAGCATAATAATTAGTTATAATTCATATTTGTAAAAATTTAAATACCTAGTTTTGTGTAAAACACTGCAAGAAACATCTCCAAAAGCTCCTTCTACACAAAGTTCTTTAGATACATAAATATGTTTGCAATTTTCTTTAATATTTTTGATGAATCTTTTAAGAGCCTCATGCATGCTTCTTATTTTGCTGATTTGTGATGAGAAGTACTGATTTCTTACTGGAAAACTTATATTTGCAGGAACGATGCCTGAGGAGAGAGCATTCCCTTACATGACTTGAGCAATTGCATTTTACAGAGCTTATTATTGTGGTCATCGAGGAGTTGTGACACTACTAGGTAAATATTTTTTAGTTACTGCTCAATCTCTAAAATCTCCCCAAAAGATTCATGAGAACCATTACCTAGTTTATGACCAAATTAAGACATTCGATCAACAAATTTGTTACAGAAGATTTCTCTGTTGCATAATCAAAAAATAATAAATAATAGATTTATAACAGACTAATACAGGGTTAACCTTAACTTTCTGGAACATGTACCATATAAACTATTTCTGAGTAAAATTTTGCAAACTAACTGGATTTCTTGTTCTGAAGTTCTTCTTGCCAATTGTATACTATTTAACATTACCTAGTTAGTTGGTGTATCTAGTTACTAGATTGACTTTCAAAGAACATTTGACTGTTATTCAAAATAAAATTCATTCTTAGAGAATTAAATTCCACCATTATTGCAACTCATTAAAAGAAGAATTTCAGAAATGTTTGACAACTGGTTGCATCTTTTTTGAAATAAGTTTTTTCTCCTCCAAAGATCAACTTCCTAGTATCCTTATCTTGTTCATGGAAAATCAACTGCTTAGGTGTGTGTGAGTGTGTGTGTATGAGTTCATAGCAAAATTCCAAAACCAATTAGTTTTTGTAAGATTAATAATATTGCCCATATGCCTTTGTTTTATGTTTTTGTGGGTAAAAATTCTAATTTTACATCATTAGGTTGAAATCAACTTCATAAAAGATAGTGGATGTTGTCATAAAGTAATAGAGTCCTTAAGATGCATGTAAAAATCTATTTATCTTGCAATTTATCCCTCATATTTTCTTGATAACCTATGTAATATGAAACAGGCTATAATAAGCTCATCCTTATATTTGCTATATTCCTTTTGGACAGTCACTTAGGTAGTTATCAAAAGGAAATATGTAAAATTCAATAGCAAAAGCAAACAGGAATACAAATTTTCATTGATGGTGACAATCAACTAAAATCCCAAAGTTCTTTCCATTATTAAACTGTGCTACCCTATTAATTAAGAAAATATATTTTAAGATGTATTTTTGTCCTGACTATACTATTAACACACATACAAATTAGTTTTCAAATAGGAGTAATCTTTTTCTTTAACCCTTCAAAGGGGAATCTACTATAGGTGAAAAAACTAACTGAAAACAATGAGGAGGTCATATCTTTAAAAGACATATTGCTGTTGAAAAATATGGTAGAATCACACTGGTTGACTTCTTCTGTAAATGGGCTGAAATTTACACCACCACTGGAGATCTGCTTAAGAGCATGTGGGTTAAACACACTGAATCTCCATCCCAAACACAGTAAGGCAGCTACAAGTCAAACATAATGACAGTGCTGATTAATTAGATACTCCTACCCCCCAGCACTTCAGAGTGATTTATGAAGACACATCTCTGGTCTGATCCATTGTGCTGACTGGATTAATGGAGTGAGCTAGAAAAATTCACTGGCGGTGGTATCTGGCAGCCCAGCAAAACATTAACCCTTAGAGTTTTCTTATCTAGCCTATTGACAGAATATTAATTAGGACAAAATATACATATCTCACCTAATTATCTTTTGAGAGCTTGGTTTATGTTTGTTAAATAAATACAGAGTATATATTGTGCTGAATATTTGGGTATGCTCAAATTTTGTGCATTAAAAAAATTGCACATAAACATTGACGAAGAACAGAGTTAGATTACACTGTGAATCCATTATGGAAAGGAAGCTAAGTCAGCATATCTTTTTCTACTTTTCCATATGCTTAGCGGCATAGGCTTCCAACAGAGTGAAGAGAAGATAAAAATTCTTTTATAAACAAAAAGTATTCCCATTGCATTAAGAAATTATTAAGATGTATGTTGCCTGGTGATAGTGAATTCTGAAATGAAGAGCAAGTCTGCTTGAAGTAGAAATACACCATTGATATATAAGCAATTGAATTAAAAATATTATGAAGTATACCTAATCAGCATATTAGCACATAAATTGCTTCTGATGTATATGAATGAAGTCTCATATTTTATCTGAATTGCAAAATCAAAAAGCTTCATGGAGTTGTTTCTGCACAGTATTTAAACCTGTGTAAACTGAAACTGAAACTTTTCTTCACTATCAAGAGCAATTATGAGACATATCATAAGTGTTCAGCCTTAATTATTCTTTGTGGTGTTTGATGTGGTATGTTAAACCTATGACAACAAAACTTGTAAACAGACTTGGCTTAAAAACTCCTGGGGGGAAAAGTGAGTCTTTCAGTTAGGAAAGAATCAAGTAATAAACTTCAGCAACTCTCCCTTGTGCTGAGGTCAAATTAAAATACCTGTACAAGATGTTTGTTACAGTGAAGTAAATTTTAAATAATATAAAATCTTACTGTGCTAGAACAGGATAATAAGGATAACAGAAAAGGTGGTTGCAAAAAATAAGATAATCTAAAGAACACTCCTCATGTCTCAATGACAAGGTTCATATTTAGAAGGATTAGATTTGTTGTAGATTTTCTTCATTCTATTGATGGTATGACAAAGAAAATGTAATACGTATCAAATGTAAGTTCATAAATTTTTATTGCTTAAGCCATCAGCAATGGAAATTCAATACGAGAATTTAATGCTCCTAGGTATACTGTTCCTCATGAAACCAATACATCAGATCAAAGGTACTGCCTTAAATTTGCCAAGGTGAGCTTTGGACTGTTCTGCAAAGAATGCCTTAAGTAGATGGTTCTCAATTGAGGCAATTCTGTCCCGCAACAGGACATTTTCCAATGTCTAGAGTAGGAGCAAGCTACTGGCTCCTAGAGGCTGGGGCCCAGGGACACTGATTCTACAGTGCACAGGGCAGCCTTCCTATACCACAACTGAAGGACCTAGAATGCCCATAATGCAGATTGAAAAGTCCTACCCTAGGTCAAATGTATTTAAATAATCGTATCTGAAATTTTCACATGAATTTATTAATGTAAGGATAATCTCTACAAATAAAAGTTAACACTTGCTGCTGATTGGAAAACAAAGCGTAAAAACTCCTAATGTTAACTTAAAATGTCATCATTTAAACAGCCCCAAGATACTAAAAGACCCCCAAAATGGACACAGAATGGTCAAGTAAGTTTGTTAATATATTTCAGATGCAGAACTTTTGAATTTAAATATTTGAGATTCAAATGCCACATATGATCTGAAAAAATTTTATGTAATTCAATAATGCAGAGATTATGACTAATACTGGAAAGAAAAACTCTTTTTTTTTTTTTTTACAATTTATTTATTTGAAAGAGTTACAGACAAGGGGGAAAGAGAGAGAAAGATTTTCCATACACTGGTTCACTCCCCAGATGGCCACAATAGCCAGGGCTAGGCCAGGCCAAAGCCAGGAGCCAGAAACTTCTTCCAGGTCTCCCATGTGGGTAGCATGGGCTAAAGCACTTGGACCACCTTCTGCTACTTTTTCCAGGCTATTAGCAGAGAGCTGGATGGGAAATGGATTAGCCAGGTCAGGAACCGGTGCCCTTATAAAATGCCAGCATTGTAGTTAGTGACTTTACCACCTATGTCACAATGCCAGCCCTGAAAATAAGTCTTCTTACACAAAGTGTAATACAAACATCATATTTTAAAGGGGAATATCTCCACTGAATATGTGACAGAAGTTAACATGCTCATGTGTACGAGGCAAAAAAGTTTCAATTTTACTTTCTAATTAAACATTTTCAAGCCAGCTTTTCACATTTTCTATCATTTATAAACTGTACTTAGCTGAAAATGGACTCCAAAGATAGTGATTTTTCTTTGTGGTTATTACTGAAAACCAGTTGAGAAATTTGACTCGTGACTTCAAGACTCAATTTCAAAAATGGATGTTCTAGTATTTTTAGCCTTTGTAAGTGGTTCATTGCTTGACAGCTCTTTCATGTTTCAATTCTACCAAAAATTTTCTGATTTCAAATCTAGTCCCACTACAGTGAAATCAGTTCCAGCAATTCCAGCTCATAGACACCTTTTCCACTTAAAACTCATGGAGAAATCAGCATTGGTGTATTCATTTGGCTCTCAATCCTTGACTGCATAGCCTATTTTTCCTACCTGATTCTCATTTACTTGAATTTTTTATCTTCCCATTTAGAATATAACACCAGCCGTGCAGAGACTGTATCATAAGCATCTCTTCTAAAGATGACTGCTTAGTAAATATTAGAGAGAGGAAAGAAGGGGAGAAGCTAGGAGGGGAGACAAGAAGGGAAAAGCAGGAGAAAGAAAGAAAGAGGAAGGGAAAAGAGCAAAGAAGGAAGGGTTTCGAACAGGAAGGAAAAGTCCTTTATATGTCTCCTCTCCTATTATTCTGCAGTGAAATGTTTTCCTAACTCTTCTTCTTTTTTAAAGATTTTATTTGTGGGGAGCAACTCGGACTATACTGTTACTGGAATTAAGACTTATTCTATGCATCTGCTCTCCCACAATATGGCGCCGGGAGAGGAGGAAACAGCTTCTACACAGCTGCCTCCAGTTCAACCAATAAACAGCAGGACCTGCTCCTGATTGGAGGAGAGCAGCATACTCGGCGTGTGGGTAGCAGAGTTGGGATTGGTGGAAGAGGACTATAAAGGAGGAGAGAGACAACATGCACCAGGAACATCTATCTGAAGGAACACCTGTGCAGCCCCCGAGAGAGCCGGCCGGTGGTGTGCTGCTCCCCCGCGGAAGTGGGGAAAGTGGCAGGGGGAACTGCCCTTCCACAGAGGTGGAAGGGACGGTAGCCAACCCGGGAAGAACCAGCAGCAAACCCGGGGAGGGCCGAGCAGACAAAAGAACAGCGCAGGGTCCTGTGTCGTTCCTCCACGAAGAGGGGGAGCGACATAATGGTGCTGTGACTCGGATATGAAGCCTAGGCAGGGTTTAGTGTCGTTCCTCCATGAAGAGGGGGAGCAACATTATTTATTTATTTGAGAGGTAGAGTTACAAATGGAGAGAGAGAGAGACAGAGAGAAAGGTCTTCTATACGCTGGTTCACTCCCCAGATGGCTGCAATGGGTGGAGCTAGGCTGATCCAAAGCCAGGAGCCAGAAGCTTCTTCCAGGTCTCCTATGTGGGTGCAGGGGCCGGAGCACTTGGCCAATCTACTACTGCTTTCCCAGGCCATCAGCAGGGAGCTAGATCAGAAGAAGAGGAGCCGGGACACAAACTTGTGCCCATATGGTATGTGGGCACTGCAGGTGGAAGTTTAGCCTACCAGGCCACAGAGCTGACACCTTAACTCTTCTTTAAAAGCAAAGTGTTTTCTACAGGCTCTCACCTCTCTTGGAGATTCTAAAATCTGCCAGACTTTCATCCTAATCCTTCATGCCTGATCCGAAGAGCACTTGAAATTTCTCTGGGTCGACTCATTCAAGGTCAGGACTTCTCAGCTCCCACCGACAACTGCAAACTCAGTTCCCAGGAAAGATTAGGCTACAGAAGAGGGTTACTTTGAAGACATCAGAAAATTTTAAACAATTAGGTGCTTAGCAAACAAGTTATCTTAACAAAATAAAATACAGAAAGTAAAGTTCCTACAATCAGAGAAGGCATCTTAAACTAGAGCTGATAACAGTTGTTTCTCATTCTAAACCCTTAAGTACAGGGTATGCATATGGTGCAGTGTTTAAATCCGGCTTGGGAAACACACACCTCATATCCACTTCCTATCCAGCTTTTTGCTAATGCACACCTGGAAGCCAGCAAGTGATGGACTTAGGTAGCTGGGTCCCTGCCATCCACGAGGGAGATGTGAATGGAGTTCTGGGCTCCTGGGTTCAGCCAGGCCATTTCCTGGCTGTTGCTGTCATTTGGAGAGAGAACCAGCAGATGGATGATGTTCTGTCTCTGTCTATCTCCCTCTTTCTGTCTCTATTTCAAATTTTAGAAAAAGTATCAAAGGTTTTTAAAAAGGAAAGATGTTTTCTAAAAGAAAATAACCCTTAAATATCTCCCCATTTCCCAGAAGCTGAATTTCAAACTTATATTTATGGGTGCCCCCTTCTACCTCTTTGGTTTCTTCTGTTTTTAGTTCCTAATTCAAACTCTGAACTTGAACGTGCATTTCTGTTCAGACTTCCTTTTTTTGCTATCCCTCCTCATTATGTCCTAACTCTACTCAGAGATCTTCCCCTCTGTGCTTTGGGGTATAAAATCTCAGATTTAAACCTCAGACCAAGGTGAAAAGGCTGAAAGTTTTCATTGGTAAAAATGCTGAAAGGCAGAAAAATATAAGTAATAAACTGGTAATCACACATAATCCCAACCTTCAGTGATGAGCTGAGATGCCATTTAATTGAATTTACTTTCCATTTATTTTGTATGCATCTGTTTTTACGCAGATAAGATGATACTGAGAAAGTGAATTATATCTTGCATTTTAAAATAATTTTATGTCATAACCATGGGCCCAGGCCATTATCTTTGTGCATATGATTTTAATTACTATCTAATGCTGTTTTGTGAGTATATCACAAATTATTTTCCAATTCCCCATTAGTGGCCATTTAGATCTCTCTCTGCTGTTTCTTGATAACACTGTAGGAGTCCATATGCTATTGTGCTCCAGTGGGTGTCAGTTTTTTTCTTGTTCACATAGCTTGAAATGCAGAAGTTACTTCAGTACAATGACACATCCAGAGCGCTGTCCTGTAAGTGTGAATAACATAATTGGAAACTCAGGGGAAAGAACACGACTTCTTCTGCCTGATATATGACTGATACATATGGTCATGACTCAGGGAATGATAATGATTCACTTAATTTGCTTAAAGCACTTCTCAGATTCAGCAAAATGGTAGGCCTAAAATTGCTGGCAGGCAAAGATGTTGTAGCTCTCTACATTTAGAGGAGTAGGAGTGATTTCTGTTCTGCTTGCTTGAGAATCGATCATTCCAGAGGCATAAAAGATATAATGACTGCACAGCAGTAACTTGGTATGGCAATAATACCAATAACAATGTTAAACTGAATAGGTTTCAGAGTTCTAAAGGTGCACAGATACTGAGACAGGTTTCCCCACAACCTGGTGAATTATAGGAAAACCCATTAAAATGTCTATACAATGAACTTCTTTAGATGGACATATTCTTGGCAAAAAGGTCAGTAACATGCCTGTTACGAAAAGTCATTTATGCCAACAATTTGCTTCTAGTATTGATGAGAAAGAAAAAGTCAAATAACTGGATTAAATGGCTTTTGCAGTTTGACCTCTCAGAACAGGATGAAAAGAAATCCAACTGCTCTAAATGCTCAATTATAAAGTGCTTTGATGATGAAACATCCTTCCTCAGTCCTAGATACCAGATTCCCATCAGAAGCTGAGACAAATAATTTCCACATTAAGAATACTTTGATTATGATCTTCTTTCCACTTTAAAGACACTGCATTTCCTCATCTATAAAATGAATGCAGAAAAGATTAAGATAGACTCCAAATTTGCTCATACAACCAGATTAGAGTTCACTTTATTCAAGGAAGGAATAGAAATAATAGGAAGAACCTTGGTCTTAGATTAAAATCTGGGGGTTATATACCCCAAGGCACAGAGTGGAAGATCTGAGTAGAGTTAGGATATAATGGGGGGAGGTGGCAAAAAATGAAGTCTGAACAAGAATTCAGAATGCAAGGCGAAGTACCAGCATCAGCTCTGGTGCAGAATGGGTTTGCAGAGTGCATGAGTGTTGACTAGAGTTTCCGTAGCAGATGGCCACCAACAGGCAGGTGGGTTTCTGAGAGGGCGCTCCTGGGCCTTTACCCGCATTCTCCATGTACCTGGGATCGCAGATGGCAGTACCAGCTGGCAAATGAAAAAGATGAAGTTTATGTGTTTTATTTACTCATAAATTATAGAGAGCAAAGTCCATCTTCTTATACATATATATATAATGTACTTGTATGTATCACTTAAATGATATAGTTACTTAACTATGATAATTACATTTGTATTCAAAAATTTTTAGAAATGATGATTTCCTATATTGTTCTTATAGGTTATGGTGTTCTTAAATAACAGTGTGTTTCAGCTTCAGCATCTAAAAGAATGCAACCAGAATTTCCAAGAACAAAAGGAACAAAATTTCTTTTGTTTAAATTCTCTATTCACAAAGGAAACAATTTGAACTGAAGGTCAAAAGTTTTTAGAAATTCAGAGAAAAATTATTTTTAAATACTAATGATTATCAAGTAGTGTTATCTATTTATAACTAAAGTATCATTTTATAAAAAACTTCCCCATGCATTCAAAAATATTTTTAGATATTTAATATTATTGCATACTTAAGCATGTGCATATTAAATATAGATATGAATAATGATGCTATCATAAAATAGTATAATTTCCATTTAATCAAATACCACTTATTGATCATTTTTGTAGTCTGCTTTTTAGTAAATGTGTGTATAAGCAAAAAAAGGTTTACAGTTTTGGTTGGAAAAGGAAAAACATATAAAGGACCCAACTAGAAGCTAATCATGGAGAGATAGGGCAAGGGAAATTAATATATAATAAAATAAAGTTTTATGTTGAGAAAGTAGTAGGGGTAACCAAATTAGCCTACTTGTTTGTGATTAATAATGGATTTCTAAAAACAGCAAACACCGTATCATGTCTTTGCTTTCATTAAGATAGAAATCCATAGTTTATTATCTCAAACTGCATGGAATCCCTAATTAACTGATGTTGAAATTCAAAGAACACTTTAAAGTGATTCCACACTAACAACATGTATGTACCTTGAAACATTTTTTGTTGTAAATAGAAACGTATTGTCCATGTAAACCCAAATGCCAAGGTGATTTTACTCCCAAGAGGAGATTTTATAATGTTTGGGAATATGTTGGCTTGTCATAACTGGGGAAAAGGATGCTACTGGTATTTGGTGTGTTAAGGCTAGTGATTCTGCTAAGCGTCCTACAGTACACAGGACAGACACCACAACAAAAAATTATTCAATTAAAAAAACTCAACAGTGCCAAAGTGGAGGAACTTGGTTTTATCCTTAACTGTCAAATGCTGAAGGGAAAGATTGGATAAAAATTAAGAAGACTCTAATATACAAGACATTAGTTTACTTTGTAATCATGTGTATGCTTAAGATAAAATTCAATTATTTAAAAATTTTGTCAATCAATTTAATCCCATTATTTGAATTGATTCTCAAAAATTCCCTCCTATACTCTGGTCATGTGAGTCTCTTACTGTGAAGTAAGTTTGTATAAAAACCTTGTGAACGGGTCCCGCATTGTGGTGCAGCAGGTTAATTTAGTTTCTGCAATGCCAGCATAACATATTGAAGTGCCAATTCCAGTCCTGGCGGTTCCACTTCTTGTTTAGCTACCTGCTACGGCTCCTGGATAGGCAGTGGAAGATGACCCAAGCACTTGGGCCCATGTAATCCAAGTGGCAGACTGAGATGGAACTCTGTACTCCTGGCTTTGGTTGGCCCACTCTTGGTCCTTGCAGCCATTTTAGGAATGAATTAGAGAATGGATGTTCCCTCTCTCTCTCCTCCATCTCTCTCTCCCTTTCTGTCTGTTACTCTGCTTTTCAAATAAATAAATAAATCTTTTTTAAAAATGCAATTATTTCTACTGCTCTTTGAACTATTGTCTTTACTTCTATCTTTCCTTTTATATCAATTTGAAAATTTGATGTCCTTTGACAGTTGCGTTAAATGATTTAAAAAATTCATTTTGTGCATATATTATTTCCCTATAGCAGGCTTCCCAATTTTTATTTCAGTGATATTCACTGATGTGAGTCTCATTTTTTTTTACTATTTAATCTCATGAACTACTTTGCCCCATATTGAAATAAGTTACTATTTTCTAAGAAATACTAACCAACTCGAAACTATCATTTCTCTGTATTCTGCATACTCTGAGTATGAATCTGATCACCCACTTATGAGTTGTGTGATGTGGGAAGTTTTCTAACTTGGAATGTCCCACCTGCCTGTATTGGGGAACTGTGACCAGTGCCGTTTCAGATGGTTGTTATGAGGACTAAATGAGATAACAGATGTGAAGGAATTAGGATAGTTCCAGGCAAGAAATGAGGGCTCAGTCAATGTTAGCTGGCCTCATTACTGAAAACTTAACTGTGATACCTCAGGATCTTCTCCGTTAACATGACCTTAGATTAAGAATCTTCAAATCATCTTAGTATTTCAAACATGCTATAGTGTACTTTAAATGAACTTATTTCATTTCTAAATTACTCAGGAAATAATATTTTGCAATTCACTGTGCTTCACAATGGGGAAATTAAAATCATTTTCAAATGTGTCTTACATTTTTTATCTATCTAACCTTAAAATTTAAAACAAAGAATAAAAATGGTCTAATCTCACATACATAAATCTGCTTTTGTGTGTTCGTAAACACTGGGTTCATGGTGAAATAAATTAGCGCTGTAAAGTACACATATGTCAACAATTACCGAGTGTGGTAATTTAAGGCCTGATTCACTAAACTTGCCTGTATCCAATAGGCACTCTTGCAAAAGAAACATGATTTAGGGTGCAAAACTCACTGAAGTATAAATGTTGCACTGACTCCATCTTTCATATTCCAAAGTGTTATAACTTTCAGTGTGTTATTTCCTACCGATATGGCATATCCAGTGCTCCCTCTCACAAACATTTATTAATGTCGTCATTTTTCCTGGATTAGCTCTGATTTATAAATAAGCGTGCCTGTTGAAAGCAAAGCAGAAGTGTAATTTAACCCAAGGTAAGAAAAATGTGTAGGTTTAAGTTTATCAAAACTTGTAATAAGCATTGGTGAAAAAAAATTCATCTACACAATATATAGCGAATTGCTTAGGCATTACCTCTTGATTTATAAAGGCAATTAATTCAGAATCCATTCTGCTGTTTTTAAATAAAAAAAATTAATTGATAAATACTTACTTCCTGCAGTGTAACATGAAATTTCTCAACAGGGCGGGAAGATCCTACTTCCTAATATTTCACCGGGTTTAATTTTTTTTAATCCATGAAAACTATTTTAAAAGTCTGACTATAAGAGAAAGCATTTATACATTAGGGACAAATAACAAATGTGCATTTCTGCATATTCTAAAATGGAGGAGGGGACATCACTATATTCCTGGCTAACAGCTATTTAAAACAAACAATAGGCCTTAGTCAGCAACTTAGATAATGGATTCTTTATGGCCATTCTTCTTGCTTTACCACAAAATCAACAAGCAGATATACAACAGCAACAGCAACAAAACCCAGAAAACAAACTGGTTAGGAGCATGTGGAATTTGTTGTTATAGCTCTTTACTACCAACAAAATCGGAGAGTTTAGTTTAGTACTCAAAGCATACAAGAAGATATATATTAATTCATGCCTGCTCTTAATAAATACAAATGATTGCAGTAGCTTCATAATTTACAGTCTTCCCCTACTTCTAGTCTTCCCAGTATATCTACTCTGGATTTTTGTCCCTGGATAAGATGCTGTAATTAAATTTTCTCTTCTGCTTCCTAAGAATTCAATTTTTTTATGGTTTATTGCCTCTATGATCTTGAATAAATTACTTTCCCAATTCTCAGTTTTCTCACCAGCAAAATCTCACAATGATTTCATGAGATGATGTATGTGATCATAATAGGAGCTAAGTAAACATGAAATTAATATTAATCTGAAATATTTCTCGTTTTTATTTATTTGAGCAGAGAGTGACATATAAAGAATAGACAAAAGGGGAGAGGGAGAGAAAGAGGAAGAAGTACCATGTGCTGTATTAATCCTCAAACACACACAATGCCTGGGTCTGGAACTGGCTGACCCTGGGAAGTGGGGACTTAATACAAGTCTTCCATCTGGGTAGCAGAAACTCAATTAGTTGAGCCACCACAACCGTCCTCCAAGGTCTGCATAAACAAGAAGCAGGAATTAGGAACTAGAGTTGAGCATTGAACCTAGGAGCTCCAATATGGGATGTGGGCATCTTAGCTGCTGGACTAAATGCCCATCCCAATATTTCTGTTTTAAGAAGCATATTACCTTGGCTTATCAGAAATTTAGTTCGGCAGAAATCCAATAGGACATGCATAAAATCTATTGAGTTGATAATAATTGTCTCTTATAGATCTCAGTATTCTACAAGCCCAACCACTTTAAGACTATTGTAGATTAACTTTTAGAACAATGTTTCCAAGGGTGTCACCCCTCTGTGTAATAACCTTCAATAGTTTTAAGTTGCTTAAAAAATGAGAAAAATTATTATAAATTGTATCCAAAGCAATTATATATTAGTTCATTTTTCTTTAACTAAATTATATATTAGTTCATTTTTTACTTTAATTAAAATAGCTGAGAGGAGAATCTTAGAAAAGAAGGTTTATTTTTGTTTACACAATCTAAGATCAGCTAGCTGTATTAGTCTGGCATCTGATGGAGACTGGTAATGGCAGAACATGTATAGCGGAAGGATTAAATGGTGAGCTAGAGAGAGAGAGAGAGAGAGAGAAAGAGAGAGAAAGGGAAGGCGGGAAACAGAGCAAGCAGTCAGGTTCAACTCAGCTCTATAATCAACCTTCTCATGATAAAATGGCATCTTACAATGACCCAAAGACCTCCTACTGTGCCTACCTCCAGATATCATAATTATATCAAGTCTCCACCCTTAATCCATTAGCTATTAACATAATACTTTGAGGACCAGGTCACTAATATGTGAGCCTTTGGGGGGCATCTAAACTATTATCTAAATCAAAACAATGATAAAACCAAGCCTTCCCAGCCAATGATCTCTACAACACCCAATACTTAGAGACAAATCAGATGATGGGTTTCCCTTAAATATTCCCAGTGGTTTTCTACTGTTCCTTATTATGTTCTTCCCTCTACCACGTGGACTTATTGAAATTCTACTGAAATAATCTCTTAATAACTCTTTGCTGAACCTAATGAAATGAATGAATTAACTGCAAGTTCTTCCTTAAGTCTTTAAGATGAACTGTTGCATTTCTTAAGGATTTTTGGTGAATTGAATCTAAGCTTAAAAAAAGAAAAGTTCAGTGTAAAAATAGTCCAAGATTAGGGGCAGCATTATGGCATAGCAAGTAAAGCCACTGCCTTCCATAAATGGGCAACAGTTTGAGTCCTGGCTGCTCCACTTCTGATATAGCTCCCTACTAATGCCTGGGACAAGAAGCAGAAGATGACCTAAGTGCTTGGGCCCTGCTACCCACATGCGAGACTCAGAAGAAGCTCCTGGCTCCTGGCTTTAGCCTGGCCTAGCCCTGGCTGTTGCAACCATCTGGGGAGTGAACCACTGAATGGAAGATCTCTCTTTGTGTCTCTCCCTCTGTAAGTCTTCCTTTCAAATAAATAATCTTTTTAAAATAATCCAGAGTTTAGTTTTGGGATGACCAACTGAAAGTTTAACCCATGTCAAAGAATTATGCCAAGTTCCTAATGTATCACTTCAGATTTACTTTAAAGTCCGTTACTACATATGAATTATGGAAATTATGTAAGACATTATCATGAAGACTTGGGGAACTGAAAGAAAACAACTATCAACACATGCACACAGGCACACATCTTCTAAACAAAGTAATCATCTCATTATTGTCACTTATAAATATACTTGTTCTTTCCAAATTTTGATGATAAAATGAGTAAGGTAAATGAAATAAAACAGTAAACTTTAAAAATAGAAAACAATAGTATGTGGTAAGAAGTCTGGTGTGAAGAATCTATCTGGGTAGTTGCAATAATGTACCTGAACATGACTTGTACATAGAAAACAAAAATTCAAAATTGAGTCTACACTGAAAATTAAACTAAAATGCTTTCATGTAATACACCCACAGGAATTCTGGCTTATTTAAAGACTCATGTGTGCAAGGTAGTCTAGTCACATTTAAGAATGGCTATTTAGAGGCAATCAATCCAACTCTCGCCTAATGCCTGTCTTCTCGACAGTCCTTTTACATATAAAATTCTAAGTATGTTTGTTGAAGGAAGAAGTGAGTGTATGAACAGCTGCTTAACATTCCGTCCAGTAGTGATTTATTCATTTTACTCTTACGTGTTGCTCAAGATTATTTATAATCGGATGCAAAAATCTCTCTAACCTATTTATTTCTTAAGGACTGGATTTAGTCATCCAACCATTACCAGGTTCCATATATAATGCTAAGTATTAGGATGAAAATGAATAACAAGGGATAGTCCTTGCCTTGACTAGCTCACAGTCAAGTAAAAAAAAAAAAAAAAAAACACAAAGTTTAAGATTTACAAGGGAGTTGTCTGAGGAAGGAATCAATCAAGACAGAAGTTCTGTTGAAGTTTACAATATAGAGAAGAGATTATAGGGGCTGGCCATGTGGTATAGTGGGTAAAACGCCACCTGCAGTGCCAGCATCCCTATAGGTGCTGGTTCTAGTCCTAGCTGCCCCTTTTCTGATACAGCTCTCTGCTGTGGCCAGGGAAAGCAGTGGAAGATGATTCAAGTCCTTGGGCCTCTGCACCCGCGTGGGAAGACCCAGAGGAAGCTCCTGGCTCCTGGCTTTGGATTGGCACAGCTCTGGCTGTTGCAACCTAATGGGGAGTGAACCAGCAGATAGAAGACCTTTCTCTCTCTGTCTCTCCTTCCCTCTCTGTGTAACTCTGACTTTCAAGTAAATAAATAAATCTTCTAAAAAAAGATAGAGAAAAGAGATTATTGCTTGAGGAAAACAGGAAGACCCTGGACCACTGAAGCATTCATCAAAGATCTGTGATGATAACATTACTGGTTTTATTTGTTAAGTTTTGACTTTCTCTCAAATACAGAAGCTGGCACACTAAATGATTATAACCTTGAGATTATTGCATTTTGCTTTCTGCCAACAGAAAGTAACAACAGAGTAAGTGGACTGCAATTATTCTTATTCCTCATTCCTATTCTTGATTACCCATCCACAGGAAAAGCATCCAGTCTGAATTTCAGAAGTATCATTTCCTCCATCTAAGCATATCATATGCAAATGATGGCCTATGTTTATTTCAAATGAGAGCTTTAAATTCTGCACTTATTTGCACACAGAGGGTTATATTTTGTCAAAAATGTTTCTAATAAAAGAATTGAGGTTGGAAGGAACTTGCTAGATCAGAATTTTGCGGGTAAACAATAAATTAAACTTCAGGTTTTTTTAAACCTACTTTTGTATTTTATGGTAATTATAAACACTCTTGTGATTAAAAATAAATTATAAACTGAACATAACACAAAAGAGAATGAAGTTTCCTTTTATGATTAAAATTTTCTTTTTCTGTTGGCTTTCCATAAAGTCATGAAATTATTCCACTATTAAGTTTTCAAAAGGTTTGTCCCTTCACGTAGCACATTCAGGCCTACAATCAACTTAGAATTGTTTGTGTGTGTGTGGTCCAAAGTAGGAGTCAAGATTTATTTTCCTTCTTTTGATAACAAAAGCACCATTTAGTGAAAAATTCATCCTTCCCTTCTGTCACTATAAAAGTAGATGTACCACATATCATTTAACAATATGAGAGAGCTTCCAAAAGTTTCTGGAAAATAGAATTAAAAAGTAAGTTCACAACAACAGGAGTCACTGTGCACTAACTCCTCATGTAGGATCTCTGTCCTTAATGTGTTGTCCAATGTGATTTAATGCTGTAACTAGTACTCAAACAGTATTTTTCATTTTGTGTTTCTGTGTGGGTGCAAACTGTTGAAATCTTTACTTAATATATACTAAACTGATCTTCTGTATATAAAGATAATTGAAAATGAATCAATGTGAATGGAATGGGAGAGGGAGCGGGAGATGGGAGGGTTGCAGGTGGAAGGGAAGTTATGGGGGGGGGGGAGCCATTGTAATCCATAAGCTGTACTTTTGGAAATTATATTCATTAAATAAAAGTCAAAAAAATAAAAAAAAGTAAAAAAGTAAATAAAGAGTAAGTTCATTTTGGTTCAAAAATTCATGAAGATATATAATTTCCATGAACTTTATAAAGATTCCTCATGTATATGTTAATCTCATTGTGTTAAAATCCCCTACAATTTCAGTGGATTTGTCTATTTTTCTTTTAGTTTTCTATGTTTATGACTTATATGTTAAAATTCCACTGAGTGTATTCATATTTATAAATTGGTACATTCTACTGGTGATTCAATATTTTATCCCTCCCACTTTATCTCTAGTAGTACAATTTGTTTGAAAATCTACTTTATCAAGGCTGGCACTGTGATATAGTAGGCTAAGCCTCTGCCTCAGGCATGAGCACCCAATACAGGCACTGGTTTTTGTCCTGGTTGCTCCTCTTTTGATTCAGGTTTCTGCTAATGAGCCTGAAAAAACAGTGGATGATGGCCCAAGTGTGTGGGTTCCTGCACCCACATGGGAGACCCGGAAGAAGCTCCTAGCTTCTGGCTTTGGATTGGCCCATCTCCAGCCATTGCGGCCATTTGGGAGAGTGAACCAGCAGATGGAAGAACTCTGTTTCTCTCTTGTCTGTAACTCTACCTCTCAAATAAATAAGTAGAATTTTTTTAAAAAACTACTTTTTCTCGAGACACCAAGAGCAAATGTTGGAGAAAGCATAGTTTCTTCAATAAATGGCGCTGGGAAGACTGGATATCCAAATGCAGAATGAAACTAGAACCTTATCTCTCACCATCTAGAAAAAACATCTCAAAATGGATCAAAGACCTTTTTTTAAAGATTTACTTATTTATTTGAAAGAAAGAGTTACAGACAGAAGGAGAGAAAGAAAGAGATATTTTATCCACTGTTAATTCCCCAAATGGCTACAAGGGTTGGGGCTGGGACAGACTAAAGTCAGGAGCCAGGAGTGTCTTCCATGTCTCCTCCATGAGTGGCAGGGGCCCAGGGAGTTGGACCATCTTCTTCTGCTTTTCCCAAGCAATTAGCACGGAGCTGGATTGCAAGTGGAGCAGACGGGACTTGAACTTGCACCCATATAAGATGCTGGCACTACAGGCCACAGCTTAACTTGCTATGCCACAGTGCCAGCTTCAATAAATAAATCTTTCTATCGCTTAATCTGCTGTGCCATAGTGCCGGCCTCAATAAATAAATCTTTTTTAAAAAGGCAAAAAATTCATTCTAATGAGGATGTGGAGAAATGAAAACCTTTATACATTGTTGTGGGAATGTAAATGAATATAACCATCATGGAAAACAATATGGAGTTATAACTACTATATAATTAAGCAATCTCACTATTTGGTATACATCCAGCAAAAATGAAATCAGTATTTCAAAGACACATCAACACTCCCATGTTTATTGCAGCACTATTGACAATGACTAAAATATGTAATCAACTAGGTGTCCTTCAACAAATGAATGGATAAAGAAAGTGTGATATATATATATATATATATATATATACAAAATGACATATTATTCAGTCATAAATGGAATGAAATTCCATTATTTGCAGTAACATAGAGTGAGAGGATATTATGTTAAGTGAAATAAGTCAGGTAAAGAAAGATAAATCCCACATGTTTGTTGCTTATGTATAGAAGCAAAGAAGTTGATCTCAGAGAAGTAGAAAACAGTTAGTGGTTACAAGAAGCTAAGATGGATATAGTGTATGTAGAGGGAGAGAAGGAGAGAGTAGGAATAATGGAGATAGGGGAGTAGTTGGATAGGAGGAATAATTTTTCATGTTCTGTAGCACAGAAGGGTAACTATGGTTGGCAACAATAGCTAGTAGACATGATTTTTAATGTCCATGATACAAGGAAATGGTAAATGTGACATGCCAATGACTATGGTTTGCCCATTACACATAGTGTATATGTACTGATATCTCAAACTGCACCCCATTAATACTTGAAATTATTTTGTGTCAAATAAACATAGCTACTATCTGCTATTGGATAACTGCAAATGTTTTCCTCTGGTAAATATTTTTACACTATCTATTATGTTTACCATATCCCAGAGAATGCAAAGAACTTAGAATATTTTCATTCTATTTATGGCCCATTTTCTTTTGTTATATTATTTTCATAAAACTATCAGTTCTGATAAAATTAAATAAAAACTATCATTATGGTTATGTACTGGAAATATTGAATTCATGGTCACTCTTGTATTTACTTCTTTCAATGCTCATTAGATCATTTTCTGAATATCTGTGCTTCCATCTCTGATCCTTGTCTTTTTATCTAAAATTTCCCTTTTGTATTTACTTTAGTATGAGCCTACTTGTAATATAATATTTCAGTTTTTGTGTCTTTTCTGAACCATTTTTATTTCACTTTAATTTTTAAAAAAGTTTTTATGAATCTAAAGAGAACAGATTTCATATATTTCATAGATAGAATTCTAAGAAGATAACCATACTTCCTTCCACCCCTCAATCTTCCTCCTTCCTTTCTTTGTTTCTTTTTTCCTTTAATTTTTGAGATATCTAATTTATTGGATTTAAAATCATAGGCAGTTCCCTCTCCAACTCCAGACCTAAAAAAAAATTACTTTATATTCTGGCTTCAATCTTTTCTGTTAAAAAAGAAAATCTATTGTCAAACTTATGACCTGATGAAGGGAGTATTTTTTCCTCTGCATTTTTTTTTCTGTTTAAGGAATTTTTATTAAAGCAAGAATTTTATAATCCAAATTACGTTTCCTTGCTCAGCTATCAATTCTGTTCCTTAAAACAGAGCTGACATTCTGAGCTAATCCACAGTAAAGATTTACAAAATTAAAGAAAGGAATGCTTTAAATTTTTGTACTTTGCTGAAAATTCTTTTTTCCAGGGTCTATAAAACATTAATTTGTTTTTATATTTTACTATTTTTTGTGTGTTTTTTTTTCTTGTTGTTGTTTTTAAATCAATAAGTAATCTAGGACTAGCATTATGCTTGCTAGACCTGGCATTTGCTCGGTACATAAGGTTCAGAGTTTCCTTCCCTTTTTTTTACTTATTTTATATTTTGCAATGTTTTCTCCTCTGCATTTTTTAAAAAAATTATTTATTTATTTATTTGAAAGTTTCAAAGAGAAAGGAAGGGACCATAGAAGCCTTCCATCTGTTGGTTTATTCTCCACAAGGGTGTAACACCAAAGCCAGGAGTCGGGAACTTCATCTTGGTTTCCTTGTTGGTGATAGGGGCCAAAATACTTGATCCATCTTCTGCTGCTTTTCCAAGTCAGTAGCAGAGACCTGGAAGGGAAGTGGAGCAGCAAGAACTGGTGGCTTAACCAGCTGGCCTCAGTGCTTGCCCTGGATACTTTGAGACTTTTCGTTTGTAGCAATTTGCTGTATGTGCCTAATTATAGTGTTCTTTGTGCATTTTCTGCTTCCTGTAACAGAATTTATTGAATAAGTAACTTCACAAATTTACCAGTTCTGGAAAGTTCTGCATCATTTTCTTTCTCAAGGACTCCAATTATATCTGTAGAATTTTTCACCTGGTCTTGCATATCCTTTATGGCATTTTGTACATTTTTTATCATTTTTTTCTTTCTGGCTTGATCCCATGTAAGTTAATCTTACCTAACTTTCTGTTTACTAAGCTTCTCATTTGCTCTACCCAATCTACTGTTACACCATCAACATATAATTTTTTCTGTCATCCAAAATTTCTTTTTATGCCACTTTTATTGTATGGAACCCAAAGCTCTAGTAAAAAAATTTTTCAATTTTACCACCTGCTTTAAAAAATATACTAATTACAACCACTTTAAGCTCAAATCTGTTAACTTAAATATCTAGAGTACAAGTCTATCTGTGTAATTTTTCACTGAATTTATAGTCATTTCACTCTTCTTCAATAAATGAGTATTTCTGTTTTTTCACAACAGTAAAATCACAGTAAACATTTTATGCACATCTTCTTGTACTCATGCATAATTTGGAATAAGTATAAGTACAGTGAAATTTCTGGATAGGCAGATCATGTACTTGATAGATTTTCTAGTAACTGACAAATTTATTTTCAAAGAGATTGAACAATTTACATCCAGATCAAACATATCATATTTCCCACTTTTTCACATGGGTTTTGATCTTGCAATTAAGATGCCTACATCCTATATTGGAATGCATTGGATTGATACCCAGCTCTTGGTCACAATTCTAGCTGCCACCTAATTCAAACCCTGGGAGGCAACAGTGAGACTCAAATAACTGAGTTCCTGACACCCATGTGAGACCTGAATTGAGTAACCGGATCCCAAATTCTGTCCCTGATGTTCCAGATATTTGAGAAGCCAATGAGCAGTTCTCTTTCTACCAATAAGTATCTCAATCTCCTCTCAAATAATTATTTTAAAACTCCCTAGTTTTCCATAATTGAGCAACAATTTCTACAGATTTTCTAAATTTGTAATCTGATACACATGATATATTTATATTATTTCAAGAAAACGCCTATTCAGTCTTTTTTTTTTTTTTTGGACAGGCAGAGTGGACAGTGAGAGAGAGAGACAGAGAGAAAGGTCTTCCTTTGCCGTTGGTTCACCCTCCAATGGCCGCCACGGCCGGCGCGCTGCAGCTGGCGCACCGTGCTGATCCTGATCCGAAGGCAGGAGCCAGGTGCTTCTCCTGGTCTCCCATGGGGTGCAGGGCCCAATACTTGGGCCATCCTCCACTGCACTCCCGGGCCATAGGAGAGAGTTGGCCTGGAAGAGGGGCAACCGGGACAGAATCTGGTGCCCCAACCGGGACTAGAACCTGGTGTGCCGGCGCTGCAAGGCAGAGGATTAGCCCAGTGAGCCGTGGCGCCGGCCTCCTATTCAGTCTTAATAATTATTATATTCCTAAAGATTATCTTTCTGTTTCAAAATTGTGCAGGTAAGTCCTTCTTAACTGGTAATTAAATAGTTAACAACCATTGAAATTAATATATTTTTGTTGTTTATTTTATTTATATTATATGGACCTTATTACATTTGATTCTTTTATCATGTTGAATCATTTCCCTGATTCATGAAAATCTATCAGTGGATGAAAATGGTTCACAAGAAAACAAAACTATACCAAAAGTCATAATAAAAAACACTATTCAGAGCTACACTGCAAATATACATACAGAACAGAAATACAATATGGATATAGAATGTGGATATAGAATGTGACTCAATATGACATGGAACAAGAAAGTTTGAAATGTAAAGATTAAAGATTCAAACAAATGAACCAAAAGGACAACATTAGGAATCATTATCAGACTGCTGTTCCATTTTCCCCTTGGTTTCATTACTTTGATAAGAATATGGCCTTAAAATTTTTAAGTGTTGCAAATGGATTGATTGTCTGAAATTTGACTTGTTTTCTAATATTCTTTAAATTTTTTTTATTTGCTGCTTTTAATTTTATTTGAAATGCAGAAAGAAAAACAGAGAAAGGTCTTCCATCCACTGATTGACTCCCCAAATGTTTACAACAGCCACGATTGGGGCAGGCTGAAGCCAACAACTTGGGATTTCACTACGGTCTGCCATGCATATACAAAAGACCCAGGAACTTGAGCCATCGCTTGCTCTCTCCATGCAGGAAACTCCAGAGGTGGAGTTGGAACTCGAACTAAGCACTCCAATTTGAAATGCAGGTATCCAAGTAGAGACTGAACCACTGTGTCAAATGCCTGTCCCTTAATAATATTCCTTATTCTGTATTCACTTTCTCCTTCCAGACAATAAAATGGTGATACTGTGTTGATATTAAGAATTCAACAATATTTTTAAGGTATGAATATTAGATGATGAACCAAAAATTAAGCAACTTTTTAAAATCTGTTTATTTTTCTGAATAATTATACCCATTAATTACCTAGTCTAACCTCCAAAATGATTAATATATTTTAATACAAGGAAAAATTGCTTCATGTGTTTCTTCTATATGCATTTTTCCAAGTTTATGCACAGAAAAAGAAACGGATTTATTGTTAAAGTATTTCACCTGAATTTATTCCAAGGACTATAGCCAGCTATGAAATGAAAAAAAAAAAGTCATGCAACATTATTTTAATTTAGGATCATTTTAGGCAATTTACTCTGTATCAGACAGTTTTTAAACACCTGTAACAAGTACATAGTCATTTCCATTCCTTTCCTAAGCCAGTCAGCGCTGACTCATGTCAAAAGATTCCTTAGGAGCAGCTACTTCTGACTTTCAGGCTCCCAGTTTTCACTTGAAATGTTCTTTTGCCTTCTTTTCAAGTGCATGAGTGTCGGGCAAGAAGCCAGTGGGATTAGTGTCTGGAAACCAGGTAGCTGTCAGAAGGACTGCGGCAGCATGTCTAATTTTGCTGTATTAAACCTGTCACAAAACGTTAAGTTAGAGATTACAGGAAGTATGCATAGAGCACATGGCTTATAACTTAATAAACTTGTAGTGTTGGGAACAAGCTAAAGCCCCTCTTTTTTATCTTCTTTTCCATTTGGTTTCACCAATCTCTTTAAAGCATTGCTAGAAGAATGGATGAAACCATAAAAATTTTTCATGACCACAAGAAAGCTCTCTCCCAAGCAATAGCCATACCACGAGTTAGGCAGAAAGACTTGAGAAGCTAATATGAATTTTCTTTCCAAGCCACTCAAGTATCTGTTTCTTATTCCGTGAAAATAAAATGAATACTTATGATTGTTAATATCTAAATATATTTTAATTTTCTGGAAAACAAATTAATTCTTAGTGCAGCTTGTGATTTCTGTCATAGAAACCAAAGGATATTCAAATAAAATGCTTTTCTTTTTTTAAGATTTATTTATTTATTTGTTTGAAAGGCAGAGTTAAAGAGCCAGAGGTAGAGACATAGAGAAAGAAGTCTTCCATCTGCCAATTCACTCTCCAAATGGCCACAACAGCAGTGCTGGCCAGGCTGAAGCCAGTAGCTTCATCTGGGTCTACCATGTAGGTGCAGGTGCCTATATGGAATGCTGGTGCTGCAGGCCATGGCTTAACCCACTGCATCACAGCGCTGGCCCTGAGGACAGAAACAAACATAGAACTAAATAACATTTGCTGATTGTTTTTCTTAATGGACATAGAGGGGACAGAAGTTTTGTGGTGTCTGAACTGTATATAATCTGGAGGGCACCAACTAAGTTGACGAGTAGATATAATTAGTCCAAAATTAAGTATAACAATGAACATATATTTACAATGAAAAAGACCAGAATGAATTACCAAGAAAAAAAAATTGTGGCAGGTGTTTGACCTAGTAGTTGCCTGTGTCTAACATTGTAGTACCAGGGTTTGAACTTGGCTCCGTCCACTTCTGACTCTGGCTTCTGGCTAATGCAGACCCTCGGAGTTAGCAGTGATGGCTCATGTACGTGGGTTTCTACCACCATCATCAGAGACCTGAATTGAGTTCCTATATCCCAGCTTTGGTCCCTGGCCCCGGATTTCATGGGCATTTGGAGAGTAAACCAGTGGACTCGAGCTTGCTCTATCTCTAAAATAAATTTTTTAGAAATGCAAACACCGGAGACGGCTCCGTGGAGCAATTGGTTAATCCTCCGCCTGCGGCACCAGCATCCCACATGGGTGCCGGTTCTAGTACCGGCTGCTCCTCTTCCAATCCAGCTCTCTGCTGTGGCCTGGGAAAGCAGTAGAAGGTGGCCCAAGCGTTTGGACCCCTGCATTCATGCGGGAGACCTGGCTCCTGCCTTCAGGTTGGCACGGCTCTGACCATTGCAGCCATCTAGGGGAGTGAATCAGCGGACAGAAGACCTTTCTCTCTGTCTCTCCCTCTCACTGTCTGCAACTCTACCTCTCAAATAAATAAATAAAAAATCTTAAAATAAAAAGAAAGAAATGAAAACATTGACAAATAACTCAACCAGCTTAATATTTTATTAGCTACCTCATACATCATTGATCTTGTACTCTGCTACCTGCTTTGTGATGGGCTTTGTAATAGGGCCTTAGAATGAGTCAGATTTACCTTGTTTCCTACAATATCTTCAAAGATCCTTTTCACCCTTGGGAATCAAGTACACAACAGGCACTAAGAACTATATGAGGGGGTTGGAGTTGTGGCATAGTGGTTGCAACACAGGCATCCCATAAAGGAGCGCTAGTTCAAGTTCCAGCCATATCACTTTTGATCCAGCTCCCTGCGAATGCAGAAGATGGCTCAAGTACTTGGTCCCTGACACCCAGATGGGAGATCAGCATGAAGTTCCTGGCTGCTAGCTTTAGCCTGACCCAGAACTGGGAATCAGAGCAGTCCAGTTCCTGCATGGTAGATGTTGTAGAGCCTTAAATTCAGCAATACTTTTTGGCAGTAATTGCTCTTCCAGGCAACTCAGGAGTTACATAGAAGTGCAACGTGACCACAATGTTCTCATATTGCTGTCCATTACTGTTTCAGTCCTGCTCTTTTGTCTTCCCCTCCCAAAGTACTTGCCTCTCAATTTTCTCCCTGTTCCCTCCCTTCATAGTATGACCAATTGTTTCAGTGTGCTGGGGACAACAAGGGTTCTTTGATTGCAAGACTTTTCAGTTCTAAAATTAGGACAGTTCCAGTCAAACCAAGATGAGTGGACGATCTGAATTCCTGGTCAAATAATCTGCAACTCAGCTATAATTTCACCATATAGTAATAACGGGGCCAACTCTTGCTTTGAACACTGACTTCCCACCCTTTCATTATAATTTGTTCTTATCATTATTAAATCCCATCCTTCGAAGTTAGTAATCTAGTTGGTGTGCTGAAGTTTATTTGCATTTTAACATTTGAGATGTTGATGATGAATTTGTTATATACAAAGACCTGGCCTGATAACAAAAATATATCCCTTCATGAAAGAAGTCATTGGAATATTAACACACAGATTTTTATTGTTATTTTACAATTGCTCTTTTTGTTTATAATAGTGTGTGTGTGTGTGTGTGTGTGTTTAAATTACAGTGCTCTGGGGGCAGAGTAAAATTTATCACTCAATACACTATGGAGCAAAAATTCTCATTCTGATAACTACTCAGTTTTCTTTGAGTGGCACTGCCATGGAAATAGACCCATTGAACTACTGCAAAAAGTCCTTTTCTGAGCTCTAAAGCAAAGTGGATCTTGTGAAAATTATAAATTAACATTTGGAGTAAGATGAATTTGTCATAATCTGACTCTGTTTTCTAAATTCCAATCGTCTTTTTCACAAACTGAAATAATGAAGACCCTTAAAAAATCTATCTCACTTTAGATATACTAAGCCTGCAGTGTTTATTATTTTATGCCAGCATATAAAGCCATATGTGTAGGATGAGTGTGTGCTTCTGTGTGTGTAGGGATACCGAAGAAGTTTATATGCATGTCAACTTGATCCTCTTAACGGGTAAGAAGCAAATTGTGTATTTGAGTATACTTGGCTGTCTGCAAATGATAGAGCTCAGCATTTTGGAGTTCTTAGCATTTCAAATGTGAACACTTTGTGCTGAGATTTCACTGAGTAGTCCTCATATGTTTCATTGTCAATCATGTTTAACATTAGAAAAAAATGCAACCCTACACAGTGAATGCTGCCAAAGTATTTCTCAGGGAATGTGAGCTGTAAATCTATCAAGGGATATTGATTGTGATAAACCCACAGCTCGATGAATGATGCATAAGAACTGGGGAGAGGAAGGCATATATTCATCATTGTGTTGATTCCCAGGTTATCAGTGCAGTGCATGGAACAGAGCACTGGTTCGGGCAGTGGGACATCTGACTCCAAATAAGTAGTGATTTAGATCCTACTAGATTAGTCCCCACCCCCCCCCCCCCCCATTTATAGAAGTGGACACTGAGGGTTAAAGAATTTAAACAACTTCTGCTCACTAGGCTAATCCTTCGCCTGCGGCGCTGACACACCGGGTTCTAGTCCCGGTCAGAGCACCAGATTCTGTCCCGGTTGCCCCTCTTCCAGGCCAGCTCTCTGCTGTGGCCCAGGGAAGGCAGTGGAGGATGGCCCAAGTGCTTGGGCCCTGCACTCCATGGGAGACCAGGAGAAACACCTGGCTCCTGGCTTCGGATCAGCGCGATGCGCTGGCCACAGCGCACCGGCCACGGTGGCCATTGGAGGGTGAACCAATGGCAAAAGGAAGACCTTTCTCTTTGTCTCTCTCTCACTATCCACTCTGCCTGTCAAAAAATGAAAAAAAAAAAAAGAATTTAAACAACTTGCCCAAATTTATACAGTGGTCAAGGCAGAATTCATGCTCAGGTCATAAATCCAAGAATAATTTCTTTGTGGATGAAAATCTCAATATATAATATGGGGCTACACATTAGCTAGTCTATTCATCTAACCCTATGAAAATAATCTGTGCTAAAATGCAAGTTTGATAGGACTATTTTTTTTAAGATTTATTTATTTATTTGAAAAGCAGAGTCTCTCTCTCACATGCACACACACACACACACACACACACACAGAGAGAGAGAGAAACAGAGAGAGGTCTTCCATCCACTGGTTCACTCCCCAGTTGGCCACACGGCCGGAGCTATGCTGATCTGAAGCCAGGAGCCAGGAGCTTCCCCTGGGTCTCCCACATAGGTGCAGGGGCCCAAGCACCTGGGCCACCCTTCACTGCTTTCCCAGGCTACAGCAGAGAGCTGGATTGGAAGAGGAGCAGCCGGGACTAGAACCGGCGACCATATGGGACGCCAGTGCTTCAGGCCAGGGCTTTAACCCGCCATGCCACAGTGCCGGCCCCTAGGAATAATTTTCAAATGCTGTTCCTGATAGAAACTTATAGAGGTATTAAAATATTTGATGATATAACAATACTGTTTTCATCAAGATGAGTGAAAAACGCAGGACACCAAAGAAATATATTTAATCTGTGACTTAAATTAGGTAAAACAGCATATTTATATTAATGGAGACCAGAAATAGAAAATAACATCATTGTAACAGAGGTCAATTTAGAGTAGTGGAATTATGAATACTTTTTTCTGAATTTTCCACAATGTAATATTATTTTAATGATGATGATTCCATAAATTTATTTACTATTTGTGAGTTTTGGAATCAGACAACACTGAGGGAGAAATCACAAGTTTAAGAACATATAGAAAACATAAATATATAGATTATTATATGAAGAGTTCTACTAGAAATTAAATCTATAATAGTGTTCAATTTCTGAAATGCAGTCTACTTCAAGTGTTAGGTAAATCGTAGAAGTATGTGTTTTAGTCCACAGATTTTTAAAAATATTATCATTAGTCCATTTCAATTTTACCAGTGGAAAAATATTAAAGAGTGCAAACCATTCATGCATAAAAAAGTGGAACCACCATAAATACTAATTATTGATGATCATATGATAGATATACTTCTTATTTCCCCCCTAAATCATTCACCTGCCACGTGTTTTCTTATAACTGTGGTCAGATCCTGGGCCAATTAACATCTCTGTGTGAGATTATCATTTGTTCACTGAAGAAATTTTATTTAATCATGTGGGTTTAATGTTTCATCCTTTTTCACAGACTTGCCTCACCTTGGGGCCATAGAAGAGTCTTCATTAACATCTGCAATTTAGTTTGATTTCACAGGAGGAATCACCTGACATTTTGTTAACTATAACGTATTAGGCTAATGTAATTTTTAAATAATTTGTTGGCTATAAAAATAAACCCTGATGGAATGTGTTGGGTTTTAAGTAAATCTGTTAAACTATGTGAATAGTTAAATTATGATGGTTATGTAGTAAAAGTTCATGAGTTCAAAAACAGATATGAAGTGACATTATAGAGTAAATAATATTTTAAATCTCTACTAAAACTTAACCCTAAATGAACATTATCCCTTAATAATATAATTACCAAAATTAACATTTTCATATTGGAATTATTATCTTCACTTAGACAAGGAAACTTATATTCGTTAAAGTCAAGCATCCTTGGTACATCCAATTGCTCTTAATTGCAATTCAATATGACGCAATATGACGCTGAAGCAGGCAGCTGAGGAAGATGGTGAACTGTTTCTGACACTCAAAATACTCACAGGCATAGATTTCAACATTTTGTATGGAGACCGGCATTGTGGTGCAGCAGTTTAAGCCACTGCATGTCAGCACTGGTTTGAGTCCTGACTGGTCCACCTCTGATTCAGCTCTCTGCCAATGCACCTGGGAAAACAATGGAAGATGGCCCAAATATGTGGGCCCCTGCCACCCATGTGGAAGATCAGGGTTGGGTTCCAGGCTCCTGCCTTTACCCGGCCCAACCTTGGCCACTGCAGCCATTTCGGGAGTGAACTAGTAGGTGGAAGAATCTTTCTCTCTCTCTCTCTCTCTCTCTCTCTCTCTCTCCTTTTCCTCTTTTCTTTCTGTAACTCTGACTTTCAAATAAACAAATAAATCTTCAAAAATATCTTTTCCATTTCCATAAGCTTTGTGGAGTACTATCCTTGCATTGCTATTCTCTACATTGCTATTCTAAAACCTTAAGAGGAACACCAAATATAAATCATATTATTTTATGGGCACACTTCTGTAATTTTCAATTTAATTTCAAAACATAGATTTCCAAAAATCTAATCTATGCCTGAAAATCACAGAAGGAAATTCTGTCATTTGTGACACTGTGGATGAACCTGGAAGACATTATATAAAATGAAAAGAGCTTGGCACAGAAAGACAAATATGACATCACCTCATAGGCAGAATCTAAAAAACGTTGAACTCAGAGAAAGAATGGTGGTTACCCAAGACCTGAGAGGGAGGTGGGAGGCTGGGGAGATGTTGGTCAAAAGATAAAAAATTCCGGTTATATGAAAGAATAAGCTCAAGAGACCTACTGTCCAACATGATAATAGTGAGCAACAATTGCTGCATATTTAAAAATGTTCTCACCATAATGAATATATATATTACAAAATTTATTTACTTATGTATCTGATAGGCAGAGAGAGAGAGAGAGATCTTTCATCAGCTGATTCACTCCTCAATGGCCACAACAGCCAGGCCCAGTCTGGGCTAAGGCTAGTGACTTGAACTCCATCTGGGTCCCCACATGGGTGGCAGGGGCCTAAGTACTTGGGCCATCTCCTGCTGCCTTCCCAGGTCATTAGCAGGGATATGCATTGGTAGCTGGGACTTCAATGGGCACTTGATATGGGATGCCTGCATTGCAAGTGACAGATTATACCACGAGGCCACAGCTCTTATTTTTCAATTATATAATTAATTAATTTTTAAGTAAAGATCCCACATCCCTGTGTAAGAATCTGTCCTGAAGTCCAATCTAGCAATAATGTTACTGTTGTAGACATTCTCCTAACATGAAAATTTTGATGGCAACATATCCACTTGGAAGTTTATGTTTGACTTGTGGCTTGGATAAATGATTGGTATACATGTTTTTAAAAGTTTTAGAAACATGAAGTGATAGTTGACTAACCATTTTTTAAAAATTGAGAATTTTTTCTTGATTTATTTGAAGGGTGGAAAGAGAGAAAGAAAGAGAGATAGGGAGGAGAATCTTCTGTTTATTGGCATCCAAAATGCCAGCAACATCCAGGGCTGGGCAAGGCCAAAGCCAGGACCTAGAACTCAATCTGGGTTGTCTATGTGGTTCGCAGGGATCCAAGTAATTGAGCGCTTACCTGCTGCCTCCCAAGGTGCTTATTAGTAGAAAACTGGGTCAGAAATGGAGAAGCCAGGTTTCAGACCAGGCATTCTGATCTGCGATGTGGGCATACCAAGTGGTGTCTTAACCATTGCACCAAATACCCACCCCTCAACTACTTTTGATATAAGTATTAAAGATTCTCTTTAATGTATTATATATTGATAGTAGCTCCTATTTGAAATTCTGTATGGAATAAATTAGACAATTGACTCACGTTTAAACAGTACATGGAATACAACAACTGCATAGATACACAATGTAAACACATATGAAAGCACTATATCTTGCTTCTTGTGTTTCTAAAACAATGGGGTACATTGCAATTTTCCAGGGAATATATGAAAGCTAAAGAGGATGATAGATCTTTCTGGCATATCATTTTCACTTACATGTTTCCATTTTTGTTTGCAATAAAAGTAGGTAAACACAGAAAATTAGAATTACTAAAGCATGCAACGTTATAAAGTAACTCATGAATATAGTTGCTTCAAATGTCATTACTTGTATTATGCATGTGGTTGAAATCTTTTAAAACTCTATGGTACTTCTTTATATTTCAATCTTGTAGCAATTTTCAGTTACTGGTTAAGATCGTGTTTATCATGAAATTTTCTTAGTACAGTGAAAACGATAAGTAGAGTTAGTTAAGGTAATATCTCATTTTGAGTGTTAAAGATGTATACAATAGGTTGTTTTATTTTTTATCTGAATTACCCATGAAGACCTTGAAAACTGGTTGATGTATAATGTTTATTTGTAGGATAATGACGTGCTGTCTTGTTTTTTGCATTTATAAGTTTTCCGGGTTTTAAAAGAAAGCTGGGGAAAACACAGAGAAATCATCCCATCACACAGAGTCATTGCATTTCCTGTTTACACATGACCTTCCTTTCACAATCTCTCTCAAAAAGGATGTAGCATAATGGAAGAGAGGTGAAAGCACAGATCTCATGAGTCTCCTGTCAGAAAAGTCTTTGGTCCTCTAACCACCTTGCCACATTGTGATTATAGGAAGTGGGTAAGTTACTTAATCATTCTGAACCTTAATTCCTTATCTGATAAATAGGTATACAAATAGTGACCTCACAGGAATATGATGGGAAATAAATCATATAAGCTGTGCCATTCCTGGCATCAGCAGGATCTCGGTTGTATTACTTTCTAGCCTGTCCTCTATTTACTATGTGAAGAGGGATATTATGCTTCTCCATATAGTCCTCCTCTATCCACGTCACAGCCTCTCATTTGTTTATTTCAAGAGAGGAAGAAGGGCATGTTAAAGACCAGGATGTGGATAAAGGTATGAGAAGCATTTCAGACAAGAAAATTAGTGGATTATTGATTTTTTTGGCCTTCTCCTAAGTAATTGCTCGACTTTGTATCAGCCAAAGGCAAGTCCCTATGAAAATTGTCAACTTTTGGTTTTAATGCCTCCAATCTTCTACGGCTTCGATACTGTCATAGTTCCTTAATCTATCCATTAGGTGCCATTTGTCCAATTCTTCTTCTCAAGCTTATACAAGTTATATAAATTTAAATTAATATCTACCTCTCCTTCAGACAAATGGATATAATGCTATATGTTCCATAGTGGAATACAATGCTTTGTTTTCAGTTGAATTATAAGTCAAAAGCAGAGAATTTTAAGCTATCACACCTCTAAGCACATAACCACTGAACCTGCACCTGTGCTTCCTCACTTCATTCTCTGACATGACCCTGGCTATGATCCTCTTTCTCCCAGCATCAACTCTTGAAGGCAAGTATGCAAAATTCCTGTGGCCTAGGTTTATGTGAACACTTGATTCAGAAAAATGAATGCCCAACACTTTCAAAGATGAAGTGCCCCTTTCTCCTGTGGTCAGCACATTATACTGGGGAAAGGAATGTGGAAGAATCTGATGCCAGAGCCCCTTGGTGTGCAATGCTCCTAACTATGGGTTTTTCTTGTGCCAGTTTTTCACCATTATCCAAGTTTTCACGAAGTTCCATTAATTCAAAATATGTGTTGTATGTCTGCATTGCGTGAAGCACCCTGCTCTGTGCTAGAAGCAGAGTGAAACACTTAGAGCGTGACATGAGATGGAGAGTCAGAACCATTGAGGACATGTGACTTGGATGGGAGAACAACAGAGCTTTGACTATAATGTTGCAAGTTGATACAGTTTCAGCAGAGACCATATTTTGAATTTCGATCTTTTTCCAGGCTACTTGTATTGGGTATGACACTCTCTGGTGACATTGGCCAGTGAACCACAGCTCCTATTCAGCCACACAATCATGAGGGAGAAAAACCTCTGCTGTACTCTAACTGTACTGTAGTCAATAAACTGGGACTGGTATTGTGGCATGGTGGGTAAAGCCATAATCTGTGACACAGGCATCCCATTTAGGCTCAAGTTTGAGAATTGGTTGCTTCACTTTCTATCCAGCACATTGCCAAGGGCCTGAGAAAAGCAACGGATGATGGCCCAAGTGCTTGGTTCCTGGCCACCCATGTGGGAGACCCAGATGAAGCTCCTGGCTCCTGGCTTCAGCATGGCCCGGCCCCAGCTGTTGCAACCATCTGAAGTGAAACAGCACATGGAAGATCTCTCTGCCTCTTCTCTCTGTGTAACTCTGACTTTCAAATAAATAAATAAATCTTTAAAATAAATAACCTATATTAACTTATCAATTATTGTAAATTGGTCTTTGTGTTAAATGATTTTTCCCAACTGCATGCTAATGTAAGTGTTCTGATCGCATTTCAAGTAGGAGAGGTTAAGTTATGATGTTCAATAGGTAGATGTGTTAAATGCATTTCTGACTTTTGATATTTTCAATCTATGATGGATCTTTCAGATATAACCCCACTGTGAGTTGAGGAACATCTGTATATAAATTTAATATAATAAAATTCTCACTGATATGGAATCATAAAATCACAAAGTTCAAGTTTAACTCCTAACTTCTGGATCCTAACCCCAATCCTGATAACATTGATCAAATTCCCTTTTTTTCAGCATTCTTACTGAATGATCATGAATTTTCTGAGTCAAAATCCACTGTAACAGAGAATACCCTATAGTGCTTCAATACATTTTCACAGGACATTAACTACATTACAGAAGTATGCTTTTTTCTTTATTTGGAGCCAAAATACCTTTCTTGAGTATAACTTCTGAAATTTGAGGTGATGTAAGAAATGTCCAGCAAATTCACTTCTTTATGAGACTAATTCAAATGTTTGAGGAAAGTACTTGTATACGACTCCACAAGTTTCTGCTTCTTCATGCTAAATATACTCGTTCCTTCAACTCCTCCTTAACAACATGCTTTTGAGGCCCTTCTATTCCGGTTGTTCAACTATGGACATATTCCCATTTGTCTGTATGTGTGCCTGGACTGAATGGTGCAGAGTTACTATTCCTTTCTTGCTTCTGGAGATCTATACTTCTGTCTATTGAATGCACATCAAAGATCACAATTGTGTTTTTTCATGATTGCATCAAACTTTAACCAATGAACCAAAGTGCATAGCTTACACATATTTAAAGGATTTTGGATCTGATTCTACAGCCTTAAATGTTTCTTTATTATATTTCATTGTCCTTGTTTTAAGCTAAAATGCACATTAAAAACACTCAGCATTGATATTTATTTTATCATATACTTACTACCCATTCCCATCCCTGATGTCTATCATTAAAATATTTGATAAACAATGCATTAGAGTACAAATGTAATAAATAATGGATAGGTTGAAATGAGGTCAGTCCTGTAATTCCTTGCTAGTCTACTCTTTCCAAGATGGCAGCAGCCTGTCAATATTCATTCCATAGATCATTCCATTATGAATTTATTTTTCTGTACCACTGTTCTCTTCACATTTCTCTACTTTGTCTTCAAAGATTTTATGAGATACTAAGAAAATTATATCTTGAGTTCCAGGCAAATTATCTTTTCATTATATTTCTGATATACCCCTGGGTAAAAATTAGTTTACACACTAAGTACTGAGAATGCTTAGGAAAGGAAACAAGCACTATTAACTGAAGTGGTTTTGAATGAATTTATGAAGAATGAGTGACTTAAATTGAACTTTAAAGGACTTGAAGGAGGAAGACATTTGTAGGCTATTGATGAGAGTTAACACATATTAGAATTGTGATCTATCCATAGCACCAAGTGTATAAAATTCTGTGCAAATATGTAGAGACTTCTCTTTAATGTATTCACTATCTATGCTGTCTTCAAACCTCTGAACAGAAAAGCAAAACCAATATCCAATCTGACGCAATGTTCAAAGACCAACTTTACTATTAATTTCTTAGTATTTCCTAATCAAAGCAATTCTTTCCTCTAAATACCCAATGTAACTTCCTGTTTAAGCTCTTGTTTTGACATTTTATCAAAATCATCTGTATAATGTCTCTAGCTCTCTTACTGCGTTTTTTATCTCTTCAAAAATGGAGTTTAGGGGCCAGTGTTATGGTGATGCTGGTGTCCCATACGAACACTACTTGGAGTCTCAGCTGCTCCAGGTATGATCCAGCTCCCTGCTAATTGCATGGGAAATGCAGCAGAAGATGGCCCAAGTAGTTGGGCCCCTGCCACTCAGGTGAGAGACCTGGATGGAGCCCCAGGCTTCTGCCTTTTGCCAAGACCAGCCATAGATATTGTGACCATCTGAGGAGTGAACCAACAGATGGAAGGCCTCTCTACCTCTCCCTTTCTCTCTGTAAGTCTTTTTTTAAATTATTTATTTATTTATTTGAAAGTCAGAATTACAGAGAGAGGGAGAGACAGAGAGAGAAAGAAACAGAGAGAGAGAGAGATCTTCCATCTGCTTGTTCACTCCTCAAATGGCTACAACTCGAGCTAGGCTGGCCTGAAGTCGAGAACCAGGAGCTTCTTCCAGGTCTCTTATGTGGGTGCAGGGGCCCAAGAATTTGGGCCATCCTCTGCTGCTTTCCCAGGCACATTAGCAGGGAGCTGGATTGGATTCGGAGCAGCTGGGACTTGTATCAGGGCCCATATGGGATGCCAGTTTACATATGCAATGGCAAATATCATTCAATTAAATCTAACACCACTGTATTCATTTGCATGTCTGCTAAAGGTTGGGATTCTATGCTGCTGTTGTTTTTTCAATGTGTTTATCCTAGCCTTGTAATGAAGTAGGAAGTTATTGAGGAAAAAATATAATTCATTATATTCAAATATAGATTCAGTTTCTCAAAATATGTCACAAAATTTTGTACTTTCAAGATGTGCTGACCAACTGCTGTCATCACAAGGCTTAAGTAGAAAGGGGGCTTCTTCCTCCTTCACTAGTTAAAAACCAACCTGTAATCCAATCACACTCTACTTCTAAAGACACTGTTTGCTGATCTACCAGTTTGTTTATTGGTAGTCTATCTATGCAATGGCCATTTTTAAAGAGACATGCTGGATGTCAGGGCCCTATTCTTTTCCTCTTAAATTATACCCAAAGTTCTTTAATGGAGAGCTCAGCAAGAAGAAAGCCCATGGTCCCTTACACATGTTCCCCTATGCTGCCTTACCATGCAGTGCTTTCCTGGAGCCTGGGAGACGTTTTCCCAGACATCAGTGTGTCAAAAGAGCAGAACTTCCAGACTGGGAGTTACTAAATCTTGTTTCTATCCCTGTCTTTGCTGTAAATTAGCATGTGACCTTGGATAAGTCACTTTGCCTCATTATTTTAAGTTTAATTTCTGTGAAGTAGGGAAATTGGATCAAACTGCCTTGAGGGTCCCATACAGTCTGAAACCCTATGAATTGATTCTCCTGGGAGTTTGCTCCTTGAAACAACTGAGGCAGACTCTAACAAGACATTCACTGCGCATGAAAAATCATGACTGCTTTGCCCTTCTGAATAGCATAAGACTTTTCTGCCACCTTTGTTTTTCACACACTTTTTGCAAATGGTGAAGTCTGAGAACTCTCAGGAAAGAAACAGCTTATAGATTTCCCCTATAATAATACATATTGGAGGTAAGAACCCACTTAGAACATGGCCTTATTTCTCTAGAATTACCAGCTAAACCGAACACAAATCCTCAATTCATGTATTCACATGGAAGGATAAATATTTACTCTTTCATTTTGCTCTAAAAATCTGAAATAGGTATTTGGATGGTATGAAATTGTAGGGCTTGCAGACTTTCTCAAAGTATAGTGTAAAATGAATTTTTGTGTAGAATAACTGTGCTTGTAATTAAGACATGTGACACATCTTGACTGCCAGGATGAATTCTGCACCTGTGAAAGGTAGGATGCATGCAACCTGTCACAGGGAATGCCTGGCATGTCTCCACTGAGGCTGCTGTTCCTGGAGGTACTGGGAAATCTTCCTGTATGAAAGATGCTGTATGAGATTGCAGTGAAATTCAAGGGTTTTTGTTTTGTTTTACTTGCATTTTTACCATTAATTTCATCTCCACATTTGTCATAAATGTCTCCATTTCCTGAGTTTGATCAGCTGCATAAGGAGTAAAAGTCATCAGAATGATTCCAACCGCTGGGAAAACTAGAGCAATGGCTGGCTGTTAAAAGCTGTTAATTGCAGTTTACAAAAGAGAAATCCCTTATCTTTGAAAGTTCACTTGCTTGAGTGACTCATTCTTCCTGGGAGGGATTAATGCTTAATTAGAAAAAGATGCTAAACAATCTGATGTGCTTCCTCAATGGAAATCTCACCTTAGTTTTAAAGATTTTTTAACAAGGTAACATGCTAATTATTTAATGAATGATTTGTGCTGAGAACCAGAGATATGTGTTAAAATAGCAGTGCTTATCGCATTTGGCACAGCTCCCAGAAATCAGTCCACTGACTATTCTAGGATTTGGTGCCAAGCCTGGTTTTTGTTGTGCTTGGTGCAGACTTTGTTTTCCCATTGCTGAGTGTAAACATGTTTGTCAAGGTACACTGTTGGGAGGGGAAGCAGAGGAGGCCAAACAGGGTGGCTAGTGGTCGAAGAAGTGAGGGTGGGGAAGAAACAGAGAAGAGAGAGAGAAGGCAGCTAGAACGTGGTCTCTTCTTTGGAGTGTGACTCAGTGTTACTCATAAATGCCTGGCAGTATCTGTACTTCAACCTTGTTGTGGTCTATTAAGGCAGGTTGAGTCGAATGTATGTGTTAGAGAAAGGTACAAGGTATTGCAAGCCCGACTTCGTGCCTTGCTTGGCGGTCAGGGAGATTTCTCCTTCACAACAATACCCCAATGTTTTGGTAGGCGGACTCCAGTTCGCTTAGTAAGTGGGGAGGCACGGGTGGAATGTCAGGTATGCCTACAGAGCAAAGCAGTGCAGGCAGGCTGACGCCAGGAGAGAATAGGCAGGTACCTATTGAGTTACAGGATTTCTACAAATCTAATCCGCGTGTAATGTGAGACTTGTTACAGAGCCAGCCTCTGCTAGGGCTGTGAAGTCTGAGGATATGAACAGTCTCAGAAGCAGTGATCCCAGTTAACCCATTAAAACCCAGCTTCAGTTGACCAAAGCTAATAGCCTCTTATCCTTGTATTGCTGTTTAAAGGTGGTGGTGATTGGAGTTGCTTTCTAATTTTACTAAAAAATGCTCAGAGAAAAATGTTGTTGATCAGATACTTAACAGGCCTACAATACAGCAAACACACAATACTGCCAGGTCTATTTTAAGGTACTCTCTATTTCATGCCTCTGACACTGGATAGTCTATACATTACTAATGATGAGCATCTATAATTTATTGTACATTTTTGCGGGTGATAAATTTGTAATACAAAATTAAAATAAGTGATGCTATTAGTATTTGAAAATCATATACTTACGTATATGGGATATCTTCATTAATTATCATAATAAATTCATAAGCAATTTATTCAATGAAGGAAAACAGAATTGCCAACACAAATATGAAAAAGGCCTAGGCGCTAGGGTCTTAAATACATCTCAGATATGTTAGACACTTTTCTTGATGACCAACTAACAAAGCTTTTTGAAACTTAGGCTAAGGAAATGAAATCACTTCTATTCCTAATTTATGATTTCAAGAATTCTTTAAATTAAGTGTCATATATTAAAAATGTTCAGTGTTCAAGTCTTCTCATTATTACATAATGAGTAGAAAACTGGGACAATTCTTTGTTGATATAACTCTAAAACATTGCAAAGTCTGAATTTAAAAAGATTCTTAAGACTGATTCCCCAATAAATAACTCAGGAATATTTCAAGATGAATGCCTCTAAATTACCTTTGTGTATTTCTTACAGGTTGATAGGTTCTCCTCAGGTATTTATGTTCATTACTATATTTAGACATCTAGAATAAGTCAACATCTACTTCTAGATTTAATGTATTAACACAGAAATAGCAAAATCAAGAATTAAAACGTCTGTTTACTGGCATAAGAATGAACATGTATTAAATGACTTCCGTAGTCCATGAATTCAAACTAAACACTTTTGTGATTCTTAGCTTTTACATGAAGAAATTGAGGCTCATATCAAGTAACTAGTGAATAAAAGATGAAGGATTTAGCCTAGGACTAGCTGATCCAAAGCCCATTTAGAGTGGAGTTAAGTGTGGGAGAACCTATTACTGCCCCCCAAAAGGCAAATGGCTAAGGATAAAAATACCATTTGACAACTTCTTGGGAGTTCTGGGTTGGAAAACAAAAATGGCTCTGCTACTTCCAAATTTCTGAGCCAACCAACGGCTTGAATTTCCATGTGCCTCAGTGTCCTTGTATTTAAATAGGGATATAAAACTTTCCTCATAGTTCTTTTGTGAGGATTCAATGAGATAACAGTTTTGAATGCTACTGTGCATATGAACAATGTAAAGTAGGCAATTATAACATTAGCTTAGTTCTGTAACCTATCATGTACATGTCTTTGTGTGTCTTGAACTGGACAGTATACTGATATACACATACTACATAACTAAAGTGATTCTCTGTTTTGAACAGGAGTATGGTAAGCAGGGAGAAGGAAAAAAAAAAAACATGATATCCCTCAGCTCCTGGCTGAACTGCACAGCTCATGCAGAACTCACTGAAAGAAGTTGTCTCTGTACATTATTTTAGCTTTTAAGTTGATTTATGACATTAAAATCAATCCAATCCTGCATTTGTTCACTCCCTACTCCACTTGTTTCTTTCAAGCTTTTGCCAATTTTATCCCTGTTTAACCTTTGTGGTAGATAAGAAGATGCTATTAAATCTTTGACTACTGAGCATTTTGAAAACAGCAGTTAGTATCTAACAAAAGAATGTGCAGAGGTATTCTAAGCAGTTTGTATAAAACCAGATACATTGATTAAAACTAGCAAATAAAGGACATTTAAAAATACTATCTTTTTAATGGTGCTTCAAATACCTAGGTTATTAATATTTTTAATGTTTGGTATAGATAAGAATTTTTCCAATCTATGAGTGATTTTTATGAGTGATAATATTGCATAACTTTGGCTTTGGGTTTGGTTTCAGTGTTGCATGAAACATTTTTAGGACTGACACATATTTGAAACACCAAATGTATCTCTCTATATAGATATAGTTGCACACATACATACTCATATATATATATATACTACATTTAAACTTCATTTAAAGTACACTTAAAATTTAAAATTTAATTTATCAATTAAATTTCTAACAGAAAAGTGTAGTTTACAAAACCTCACTTTTGTAATAAGCAAAGCAAAATAAATAATTGCATATTAATTTTTTTTGGATTTATTTATTTTGTTTGAAAAGCAGACACACAGATCAAGAAACTGAGGAAAAAAAAAAAAAGGAGGTCTTCTGTCTTCTAGTTCACTCCCCAGTTGGCTAAAGCAGCCAGGACTGGGTCAGGCTGAATCTCAGAGCCAGGAACTCTATCTGGGTCTCCTACATGGGTTATAGGGCCCAAGAAATTGGTCCTTCTTTTGCTGCTTTTCCAGGCACATTTGCAGGAAGCTAGATTGGAAGTAGAGCAATCTGGACTTGAATTGGCACTCCATATGCTGGCATTGCAAGCAGAGGCTTAATCTGCTGTGCCACAATGCTGGCCCCTGTATATTACTTTTTTAAAGAAAAGCTGCAAAAATCTAAAAGTAAATATTAAAGTATCTTCAAATAAAGGGAATCTGAATCTACATTGCTCAGAATTTAATTTCTTGGTAAAAGTTCTATGTGTATTTGAAAACAATGTATATTCTTTGCTATGGATGCATTTTTTAAATATTTTATTTATATATTTGAAAGGCAGAGTTACAGAGAGGGAGAGGCAGAGGTAGAGGGAGAGGTCTTCCGTTCGCTACTTCACTCCCGAAATAGTTGTAATGGCTGGAGCTGGGCCAATCTGAAGCCAGGAGCCAGGAGCTTCTTCTGGGTCTCCTACGTTGGTGTAGGGGCCCAAGGACTTGGGCCATCTTCTACTGCTTTCCCAGGCCATAGCAGAGAGCTGGATTGGAAGTGGAGCTGCTGAGTCTGTAACTGGCCACCATATGGGATACCAGCAATGCAGGTGGTGGCTTTACCCGCTATGCCACAGTGCCAGTCTCCTATGGATTAATTTTTATAATTAGGTTCAGTCAGTTTGATAATGATAAAAATCACCATAAGCTTATTGATTTCCTGTCTATTTGTTCTATCAATGGCTGAGAGAAGGATGTTGACAAACATTCCTATAATTCTGGATTTATGTATTTATTCTTGGTAATTTTGTAAATATTATGCATGTATTTTGAAGGTCTTACTAGGTGCAAAATTGTTTAGGAATGTGATTAATTAATCTATTTCTTATTGTGAAATGGCCATCTCTACATCTAGTCTAGTCCACTCTTATATATTCATACAGCCACTTTCATTTTCTTTTTATTAGTATGGGCATAAATGTGATTTTTCCATCCTTTTAACCTGTTTGTAATTTTTATTTAATGCTTACTTCTTATAGATAACATATACTTGAGTATTATTTTCTAAGGCATAGTGACAACGTCCAAATTTCAGTTGTTCAGAGCATTTATAATTAATGTGATTATTATCATTAAGTTTACATATAACAGGTTCCTATAAATTTTTATTATGTTCTAGCTTTCTTTTGTTCTCCTTTTTCTCTTTTTTTGGGCTTTGTTTATATTATTTTTATTATATCATTTTATCTCCTTTGTTTACTAATTATAATCCTTAGTTAATTTTGTTAGGCTGCATAGTATACATATTTATCACAGACTACCTTCACGTTGTATTACACTTCCTTGTGTATAGTATATATTCATTTCCCCTCTCCTAGCTTTTATGTTTACAATGTTTTAACCTATATTTAAGCATGTTTATTAGTCATTTAGTTATATATTAATGTTGTTTTAATAAGAAAATTATATATTATATTCAACTAGTTGTCATTTCTCATATTCTTTATCCCCTTGTATAGATTCACAGATGGCATTCCCCTGGTATTATTTATCCACATTTCATCTTATATGATTTTTCCTCTGCTTGAAATACTTTCCTGAACATTCTTGTTGTACAGATCTATGGATGATTAAATTTTTCAGCTTGTATATGTCTTTAGTTTGAGTATTAGAAAAATATTTTTTGTTAGATTTAGAATTGTAAGTTGACAGATTTTCTTTTTTTACTTTAAAGATGTTACTCTACTATCGCCTCAGTTGCCGTGTTTCTAATGAGAAATTGTCTTTCATCCTTATTTTTATCTCTTTATATGGAACATGTCTTTTTCCCCCTCTAGCTACTTCTATCACATTCTTTTTTTCCTTTTTTTTTTTTTTTTTGACAGGCAGAGTGGACAGTGAGAAAGAGACAGAGAGAAAGGTCTTCCTTTTCCGTTAGTTACCCCTCAATGGCTGCTGCAGCTGGCATGCTGTGGCTGGCGCACTGTGCTGATCCGAAGCAAGGAGCCAGGTGCTTCTCCTGGTCTCCCATGGGGGTTCAGGGCCGAAGCACTTGGGCCATCCTCCACTGCCCTCCCGGGCCACAGCAGAGAGCTGGACTGGAAGAAGAGCAACCAGGACAGAATCCGGTGCCCTGACTGGGACTAGAACCCGGTGTGCCCGCGCCTCAGGCGGAGGATTAGCCTATTGAGCCACAGCGCCGGCCTCTACCACATTCTTTATGACTGTGATCAATTTGATTCTGAAGTTCGTTGGTATAGTTTTCTTCATGCTTCTTGCACTTTGACATCATTTAGCTTCTTAGACCTAAGAATCACTTATTTTCATAGATTTGAAATAGTTTTAGAATTATTTTTTCAAGTATTTTTTCTGTATCCTTGCTCTTCTTCAGAGACTCAAGGCATGTGTACAAGTCACTTGGAGTTGTTCTCCAAGAAACTGTTCATTTTCATGATTTATTCTATTTTCCTCTATGCTTCATTTGAGATAGTTTCTTTAGACACCTTTTTAAGTTCAGTAATATTTCCTTCTATAATAACTAATCTGCTCTTAATCTCATTCAAAGTATTTTTCATTTCACACATTGTAATTTTCATCTCAAAAATTTCGTCTAGGTCTTTTTGTATCTTCCACATCTCTGCTTATCTTTTCAACATAAATAACATAATTAAAATACAGTCATGTGTCACCTAACAACAGGGATACATTCTGAGAAATCTTTGTCAGTTGGTTTCATCACTATGTGACCATCACAGAGTAAATTCAGACAAACCCAGATGAAATAGCTTATAACACACCGAGACTTTATGACACAATCTATTGTTCCAGGTTACAATCAAGCAAAACACTTTATTGTACTGAAAACTGTAGGCAGTTGTAACACAATGGTAAATATTGTGTATCTGGACATATATAAGGACAGAAAAGTCACAGCAGGATTACAGTAAAACTCCTATAAAAATGGTACACCTGTAGAGGGCACTTATCATGAACAGAACTTTATAACTGGAAGTTGCTTTGGGTAAGTCAGTGAGTGAGTGAGTGGTAGGTAGTACAGTATCATACACTTTGTAAACACTGTAGACTTAGGCTACACTAACTTTATAAAATGTATTTTCTTTAATAATAAATTAGCCTTAGCTTACTGTAGTTTTCTTACTTCAAAAAGGGGCTGGCATTATGGTGCAGTGGCTTAAGCCACCCCTAGGGACTCTCACATCCCATATCAGAGTACTTGTTCTGGCTGCTCTGCTTTGGATCCAATTCCCGACAGCATGTCTTGGAAGCAGCAGATGATAGCTGAACTACTTCAGTCCCTGCCGTATATCTGGGAGACCTGGGTGGAGTTTCCGGCTCCTGGCTTCAGTCTGCCCTGATTGTTGCCGTCATTTGTAGAGTGAATCAATGGATAGAATACCTTTCTTTCTTTTTTACCTTTCTGATTCTTTACCTATAGATGACTTAAAACACAAACACATCATATAGCTGTACAAAAACATTTTTAAGAATTTATTTTATCTATTTGAAAATTAGAGTTACAGAGAGGGAGAGGGAGAGACAGAGATAAAGATAAAGATAGATAGATAGATAGAGAGAGAGAGATCTTTCATCTGTTAGTTCATTCCCCAAATGGCCACAATGGCCAGGGCTGGGCCAGGCCAAAGCCAGGAGCCAAGAGCTTCAACCTGGTCTCCTACATGGGTGCAGGGAATCAAGGACTTGGGCCATCTTCACTGTTTTCCCAGGCACATTAGTAGGGAGCTGGATCAGAAGTAGGGGAGGCAACAAATTAACCCACTACGCTACAACACTAGCCCTCCGAAAATCTATCTGTATTCTGTAAATTTTTTTCTCTGCTCTTAAATCTTTTCTTTTTAAACTTTATTGTTCAAAACGAAGTCACAAAAGCATATGTTAATCTCAGCCTACACAGGACCAGGATCATCACTATCACTGTCATTTCCCTCGGGTTTGTCCCTCTGGAAGGTCTTCAGGGGCAGTCACACACATAGAGCTGTCCTCTCCTGTGATAACAATGCTTCTTCTGGAATGTCTTCAGGAGGGCCTAAGGAGATGTCACTCTTCAGAAAGAGTTCCATGGTGGTTTTCTTGGTTTGTTTCTTCTTTTAAAACCACAGATGATTTTTAAACAAAATAGTGCACTAGGAACATTCCTCTCTGTTAATGAAAACCCTTTGGTGTTGCAGTCCCTGTTTTCAAACATTTTAAGGAGTGTGTTGAGATTTCCAAACGCTTCTGCTAAACCCCACATTGTTAATTTTTCTTAGAGGTTCTATTTTCCTTGTCTTTCAATATCTTTTTCTCTTGCTTCTTCTTTAGCTATGGGTTCCTCTTGAACTTCCATTGTAATCTTATAGGAGCATTGTAGTACATGCAGCCCATTGTCAACTGGAACATCACTATGTGGTACACAACTGTTTTAATTTACTTGTCTGCCAATTATAACATCTTTGTTATTGCTGAATCAGTTTCAATTGGTTGATTATTCTCTTCATTATAGGTTCTGTTTTTCTGCTTCTTTGCATTTCTGGGTATATTTAACTAGATGCCAGATATTGGAAGAATTTGCCTTGCTGGGTAAGAGATCACTTGTGATAAATATTCCTTTTTTAAAGGAAGATTTGCTTATTTATTTGAAAGGTAGAGTGACAGAGATAGAGGGAGAGACAAAAAGAAGCAAAGAGATCTTCTGTAAGTTGGTTCACTCCCCAAATGGGTGCAACAGTCAGGAGTAGGCTAGGCTGAAGCCAGGAGCCAGGAGCCAGGAGCCTCATTTGGGTCTTCCATGTTGGTTGCAGGATCCCAAGTACTTGGGCCACCATCTGCCACCTCCCAGATGCATTAGCAGGAAACTGGACTAAAAGCATGTAGAACAGCCAAGACTCAAACTAGGTCCTGATATCGGATGCTGGCATTCTGTGTGGTGACTTAACAAGCTGCACCACGATTCTTGCTCCCAGTAAATATGCTTGAACTATTTTTTTTCTTACTAAGTTACTTGGGAATAGTTAAATCATTTTGATTCATGGTTGATGATTTTTAAGATAGGTTTTGAGCAATACTCATTGCAAGGCTAATTATTCTTTACTTCTAAGCAATATCTTACTAAGGACCCTATCCAATATCCCTTTATTTTTTTTAATTTTAGGGATTCTGCCTTTTTTAAAATAATATTTATTTATTTATTTGAAAGTCGGAGTTACACAGAGCAAGGAGAAGGAGAGAGAGAGGTCTTCCATCCTATGGTTCACTCCCCAGTTGGCCGCAACAGCTGGAGCTGCGGTGATCCAAAGCCAGGAGCCAGGAGCTTCTTCCGGGTCTCCCACATGGGTGCAGGAGCCCAAGGACTTGGGCCATCTTCTACTGCTTTCCCAGACCACAGCAAAGAGCTGGATTGGAAGTGGAGCAGCTGGGTCTCAAACTGGCCCCCATACAGGATGCCGGCACTTCAGGCCAGGGCATTAACCTGCCGTGCCACAGTACTGGCCCCCCAATATCCCTTTAAGTATGAGTTTTTCCAGGGTAAGTGGTAGAAGCAGGTACTCTCACAGACCCTGTGTAAGTGATGGGCATTATTCCTTCAAATCATTTCTATGTATCTTTCAAGTAGTTTCTTCACATGCACGAGCGATCAGTACTCTGTTTGGGAGGTTCTCTGCAAACTATGAATTTCTCTCCTAATTAGTGTTCTCCTCTCCAGTAATCATTTGCCTTCCAGATCCTCTTTTCTGTTGCCTCAATTCGGGGAGAGCCTTAGAATCCAAAAGAGTTGCCCCTTCCTGTGATATACCCTCGACACTCTTTCAAGGCAGAAAGCTTGGACAATAATAAAGTTTACTTCTCTTCCTCCTTGTCTCTTGGGAGTCACTTCTTTTTGTTGTGTAATGTTCAGTGTCTTGAAAAAAACCGATTTGTTATATATTTTGTCATTTTGTTATTGTTATTGTTTTTTTCAATCTAGAAGGTAAATCCAGTCCCTGTTTATCCATCTTTTCTGGAAGCAAGTAAAATTCAATTTCTCAACCAGACAGAGATTCTAGATTCTATAAACTGAGAATGTCCTTGTTGAGGTATAATTAAGTTTATTAACGCATATAAAATTGAATAATTTTCATAATGTCACACATAGTTATGTTGCTGTTATTATGTTTTAGTATCAAGAATTTCCATCATTTTGTACCTTGTCTTTGTATCTTTCAGTTACAGCAAAATCTGAAAAGAATTGTTTCCCATCACAACTCCTTGATTTTCACATGAGGACACTGGAAACTAGAAAGGTCATCATATTGTGTTCAACCTGGAGACTGCTGCAGATGTGATGAACAATGAAAACTAGTTTCACTGCTAGTTGTTTCCTTCTTCTGGTACCTGATCTTCCTAAACTGAAAGTAGCAAAACCAGGCCTCAGTCCTGGGAAATAGGCCTACTGTGCCAATTCCAGTTTAGTCATGGTTAAAAAATAAAAGTAAAACAAGAAGCCTTCCATGCAAAAAGAAATCCCATGAGACTACTTATGGGTGTTAGAAAGCTACAGAGTCACTATGAACTTCAATGTGGAGTTCAGAACACATCAATTATCAGTAATATTGCTTAAGATAATATCTCCCAAAGCATAGGCCCATTGTCAGTACATGGGAAAGTTAAGCGCAGATGGAAGTTGAACCAGTGAGTTAGCAATTTATGGATAATGCTCATAATCTGCAACTACTAATTTTATTACCTTGCTATCCTTTTTGTGCTTTCTTCCAGAATATCACATATTAAAAACCACAAATACTGATTTATATAACAGATTAAATATCTAGTAGACAAACACTAGTGTGTCACCTCCCCAAGGTATTTATTTAAATAATGAATCTTGATCACACTATAGCAGCATTTCCAAAAATATATTCTATTATCATGATGGTGGAATAAAAATCTTATTGAGCCAAAAATTCACTTCTCAAAGTTAAGTAGTTTCGGGGGCCAGTGCCATGGCTCACTTGGTTAATCCTCCGCCTGCGGTGCCGGCATCCCATATGGGCGCCGGATTCTAGTCCTGGTTGCTCCTCTTCCAATCCAGCTCTCTGCTGTGGCCCGGGAGGGCAATGGAGGATGGCCCAAGTGCTTGGGCCCTGCACCTGCATGGGAGACCAGGAAGAAGACCTGGCTCCTGGCTTCGGATTGGTGCAGCGCCGGCTGTAGCAGCCATTTGGGGAGTGAACCAACTGGAGGAAGACCTTTCTCTCTGTCTGTCTCTCTCACTGTCTATAACTCTACCTGTCAAATAAAATTAAAAAAAGAAAGTTAAGTAGTTTATTTTTTTTGTTACCTCTAATTATTGATAAACAGTGTATCTCTTCTATCTAAAATTTTTCTATAGAACCATCATCTGAAGACTAACCTATGAAATAAATCCTATGGTAATTTTTCAGGTGCAACAAAAATTTCATAGGGAAGTATTTTCGAGGCTGTGAAGTAATTTTGAGACCCTAAGAGAGCTAACAACTTCAGGTCTTACGAAGGTGATGCTATGGATTTGTCAAAATAATATTTTGTACGTTATCTTTCTAAAAGTCTTCATGAACACTACACCATAAGATAAATTAGTAGACATTTTCTACTCATGTTGCTTTCTAAGCAAGGACTATTACTCATAGCTTCTGTAGAAGACTAAAGTTATATTTTGGGGGACAAAGACCAAAAGCCTTAAATGTTGGCATAAAGAGATGAAATTAGGGGTTCATTTTCATTTCCTTCTAAACTAATTGCCTAAGGAGCTTTTTATTTCATTAGGAAGTAGACTTACAAATGGCATTCTTGACTTTTGTTAATCACTTTATTAATGCGTTAGCCAGATTTTAAAATATGCGGAAGTATTATTATCTGAGGAGAAAAACCTTTATTGTTCATAAATTACAAATTTACTATCTCAATTGCAGTTGAGTTTTAATGTTTCCTTTCCAGAAAAGCTGCAGTGCATATTCTTCAGGGAGCAATTCTGCACTCTTAAGGGAATGAACTGAATGACCTAATGGGTCCTTCCATCTTTAATTTCTGTAATTCAGGAAAGCCTCATAAAACACAGCTTCCTTTGTGAATTAACTTTTCTCTGAAAGTATTGAAACTACTTTCTTGCTCTCTTTGGAAGTACTTAAAATGTTTAACAATATTAGAAATATTTACTGGACCCATATTGAAAAATATGTTAAATTATACTTAACAGTTCAAGTATAATCCCTCTAAAAAATGGGACCTCTTGTACTCTCTTTACAATTATAGGTAGTCATCCATTGACAACACTGAACAATATAATTTTAAGGGAAAAGAATTTAAACAAGAATCACATCAAACTAACAAATATTGTAGAATATCTTTTTTGGACTGAAGTATGATGCTAAAGTATCATTGTTAAAAGAGCAAAGATAGGGAGCTGGCTCTGTGGAGTAGTAGGCTAAGCCTCCGCCTGCAGTGTCGGCATCCCATATGGGCGAGGGTTCCTGTCCTGACTGCTTCTCTTCCGATCCAGCTCCCTGCTACAGCCTGGGAAAGCAGGATGGCCCAAGTCCTTGGGCCCCTCCACCCACATGGGAGATCTGGAAGAAGCTTCTGTCTCCAGGCTTCGGATTGTCCCAGCTCCAGCTGTTGCTGCCTTTTAGGAAGTGAACCAGTGTATGGAAGCCTTTTCTCTCTGTCTCCCTTTCTCTCTGTAACTACCTCTCAAATAAGTAAATAAAATCTTTTTTTAAAAGAAAGAGCAAAGACATTTACTGAAAGATCAAAAAAAGTTATATATCCATGTTTTGTGCCTCAAAAGAAGCTGTATGTTCATGTTTATTACCTATAAGTGTAATAAAATATATGTAATAATCTTTATTGAAAATTTAATATATGCTAGAGAGAATGAAGAAATAACAGAAATATTTCATAGCTGTTTACCACAAACGTTTGCTATTTAAGAGTGAACATAAAACATGCTGTCATAAGATAATAAAAAGATAATGAATCATGGATTTTAAACATGTGGTAGTTTTGTTAGATCTACAAGCACAGTGGTTTACAAAAAGAAGTTGAGGAGTACTTTGCAGCTCCCATCTCTACCGCCAAGAATTTCTATTTAAATATTAATCAAGGTTAGAATTTTTATCCAAATCCTTGGAAGAGTTCCAGGAGCCACAATATCTTCTGCAAAAAAATTGTGTATGTGTGTCTTTGTGCTTTTTCTAGGAATTTGTGACATTTATGATGTATTCAAAGGTATTTTTGACACTAACATGTTTATGGAGAATAGTTATTATCTTTTTAAGGTTATACTTCTAAAGCAGTATGAAAACTCATTTAAATAGTAAAGATGATAATATTTAAAAACAAAAACTACTTGGACTATGCTAGTGAATTAATAGCATTCTTTTAATAGAGACTGTGAAGTAACTTCCAACTGTTTGTTACTGGATAATTTTAATATCATTGAATAGTAGTAAACCTTGTAATAGCTTCTATTTTAGCACATATCTTTCCAAAGATCAGTTATAAAGTTATAACAAATCTGAATTACCTTTTTTTTTTTTTTGGACAGGCAGAGTGGACAGTCAGAGAGAGACAGACAGAGAGAAAGAAAGGTCTTCCTTTTTCCATTGGTTCACTCCCTGATGGCTGCTGTGGCCAGTGCGCTGCGGCCGGTGTACCGCACTGACCTGAAGCCAGGAGCCAGGTGCTTCTCCAGGTCTCCCATGGGGTGCAGGGCCCAAGCACTTGGGCCATCCTCCACTGCACTCCTGGGCCACAGCAGAGAGCTGGACTGGAAGAGGAGCAACCAGGACAGAATCTGATGCCCTGCCTGGGACTAGAATGTGGTGTGCCAGCGCCGCAGGCGGAGGATTAGCCTGTTGAGCAGTGGCATCGGCCTGAATTACCTTTTATAGGGACTTTAGAAAGATGCAATATTGCAGAATGCTATTCCCAGGTTTAAAAAATAATCTAGAGTGGCGCATAAGTAAAATATGGTTTATTAAAATGGAATATTATTCAGTCATAGAATGATGCATGCTGCAATATGATTGAACCTTGAAAAAATTATTGTAGGTGAGATAGGCCAGACACAAAAACACAGATAATACAATTCCTTTTATATGACATACATAGAATAGGCAAATACATTAAGATAGCAGGTAGATTAGAAGTAACTAGGGGCTGGAGAAAGGGGAAGATGGGGAGTTATTGCTTAATAGATACAGAGTTTTTGTTCCAGATCTTGAAAGAATTTTGGAAATGTGATGATTGCACAACCATAGGAATGTAATTAATGCCAGTGACTTGTCTCACTCATGATTAAAATGGTAAATTTTTTGTTCACATTTTACCACACTAAAAATATGTTTAACAATATTTAAAAACCTTTTATTATTTTACCTTTGACATAAGGATACTAACTAAGGGAATTAGTTTTCATCCTGATAATCCAGAAGATTATTCACAAAACTGATAGTTGATCTAGAGGCAGATTGCTTTGATTAGTAGGCTGTGTTTGAGGAAGGTAAGAAATGATTAACTAAAATATGAGTACTAATGGGATATGAGAAAGATGACAAGCATGCAAAAATCCTTTTGGTCTATGTCAGCAGGTAAAGCACCAACAGTTGTATCGTTTTCTGGAATATCGAGTTCTTTGGTGAAAAGAAGAGAAATGATATGGTTGATGGAAAAGAAGACTAAAAATAGTCTAATCTATAAGACTAAAAATTCTAGTCTGGGTTCTATGCTTTCTATGACTAATAATTCTGGATACTCACTTCTCTGTGTCTTTCTTTACTCATCTATAAAATGAAAGGGCTAACAGGGTTAACGGAGTGTTTTTAAGTTTCATCTCAGTTGTATTTCAATAGTTCATTCATTGTGATTCAATGATACATTACTGGCTGAAGTCAAATATTTAAATCGGACTTTGTAAATTTATTAGCTGACAGAGCTGCTAAAATAATTAGAATTTTATCAAAATTACCAAAGTTTGTTTTAAATATTTGACATTATTATTTTACTCTAGGTTAATTTTATTTACATAGGCTCATTTCAGAATTTGAAATAAAATGAATTAAATTTTATACAATATGTTGTAAAAATGTTCTCTCATATTCTAAAAACAGGCTATGACATTTAAGCCTGGAGACTAAATATACCCAAATATCACATGTGTTCGATTTGTACTTTTGACTTTTCCATTTGTATTTTTTACTCAATTTGGAAAACAAATTCAGTAATAATGTAGTCTGAAACTTACTGACAATTATTATATGATAAAATGACTTAGAGACTTGCCTTAGGCACTATCTCAATATCATTTTATTCTTACTCACAAAAATGACACACAGATATCTTGGACTTTACAAAGAACTTTCTCTTTAACTAGATCATCTATCCTCATAGCTACTATTCTTCATAGTCACAGATCCGTCTTAAAGCCCTTCCCCAAAATGTTTTCAAAGCTTTCACCAAAACAGACACTCGTGGAATGTTCGAGTTGGGATATGTTCTCAGGTTCACCTCTTTATTTTATAGTGAAAAGCCACGTGGTTTTGAAGGTGAAAGTGGTAATAGCAAAAGCAGTAATTCTATACTAAACATATCTTTTAAAAATTTGTCCTAATCAAGGATCTCTGTCCTTAATGTGTTTTACTATGAAACTTAAAGACAACACTACTAGTCGAACAATACGCTATACCTTGTGCAGTTGTGTGAGTGCAGCCTGTTGAAATCCTTGCTTAGTGTATACTAAGTTGATCTTCTGTATGTGAAGGTAATTGAAAATGAAACTCGATGAAGGGCCGGTGGGAGAGGGAGTGGGAGAGGGGAGGGCCGCGGGAGGGAGGGAGGTCGGAGGGGGGGAGCCACAATAATACAAAAGTTGCACTTTGTAAATTCACATTTATTAAATTAAAAAAAAAAATTGTCCTACTCAAAAGGCTTCCACAGCCTTGGCAGCTCATGTCAAAAGCCTCGGATGATCACTGACTTCATATATAAGAATGTTAATTGTTAACAACAGGAGTCACTGTGTACTTACTCCCCATGCAGAACCTCTGTCCTTAATAAGTTGTACTATGAGAATTAATTGTAAAACTTGTTCTCCGATCAGGGAGAACATATGATATTTGTCCCTTTGGTACTGGATTATTTTACTCAGCATGATGTTTTCCAGATTCCTCCATCTTGTTGCAAATGACCAGATTTCATTGCTTTTGACTGCTGCATAGGATTCTATAGAGTACATGTCCCATAATTTCTTTATCCAGTCTACTGTTGATGGGCATTTGGGTTGGTTCCAGGTCTTAGCTATTGTGAATTGAGCTGCAATCAACATTAAGGTGCAGACAGCATTTTTGTTTGCCAATTTCATTTCCTTTGGGTAAATTCCAAGGAGGGGGATGGTTGGGTTGTATGGTAGGGTTATATTCAGGTTTCTGAGGAATCTCCAGACTGACTTCCATAGTGGCTTGACCAGTTTGCATTCCCACCAACAGTGGGTTAGTGTCCCTTTTTCCCCACATCCTCTCCAGCATCTATTGTTGGTAGATTTCTGAATGTAAGCCATTCTAACTGGGGTGAGGTGAAACCTCACTGAGCACCAAAGGGGAAACTTGTTGAAGTGAAATGGACACTATGAGAAACGGTGACTTGATCAGCCCTCACCATGACTGTTGATGAGCAACTTAATATGTTATCCCTCTTAGTATTTTTTTTGTTTGTTCTACTTAATACTTTTGGTTAAATATTGTAATCAATACACAATTCTTCTTAAATGCTGAAATTTAATTGAAAAGTGATTGCTGGTAAATATAAGACCGGGAATGAGAGAGGGAAGAGATGTGCAATTCGGGACATGCTCAAGCTGACTTACCTCAAATGGTAGACTTAGAAACATACCAGGGGATTCCAATTCAATCCCATCAAGGTGGCATGTACCATTGCCATCTCACTAGTCCCAGTGATCAATTTCTGTTCACAATTGATCATAATGATAGGACTAAGAACCAAAGGGATCACAAAAACAAGAATAGTGTCTGCAAATACTAGCTGATAGAATAAAAAAGGGAGAGAACGATCCAACATGGGAAGTGAGATACACAGCAGACCCATAGAATGGCAGATGTCCTAAACAGCACTCTGGCCTCAGAATCAGCCCTTAAGGCATGTGGATCCAGCTGAAAAGCCCATGAGACTATTTCAGGCATGGAAAGCCAAGACACTCTGGGGAAAAAAAAAAAAAAAAAAAAAAAAACCTAAATGAAAGATCTCCACGAGTGAGATCCCAGTGGAAAGAATGGGTCATCAAAGAAGGAGGTACCTTTCTCTGAAGGGAGGAGAGAACTTCCACTTTGACCATGGCCTTGTCTAAATATGATCAGAGTCGGTGAACTCAGGGGCCTTCCATAGCCTTGGCAGCTCATGACAAGAGCCTAAGGTGATTACTGATGCCATAAACAAGAGTGTCAATTTGTTAAGTCAACAACAGGAGTCACTGTGCACTTACTCCTCAAGTAGGATCTTTGTCCTTAGTGTGCTGTACATTGAGATTTAATGCTATAACTAGTACTCAAACAGTATTTTTCACTTTATGTTTCTGTGTGGGAGCAAACTGTTGAAATCTTTACTTATTGTATGCTAAATTAACTGATCTTCTGTATATAAAGAGAATCAAAAATGAATCGATGTGAATGGAAGGGGAGAGGGAGTGGGAAAGGGGAGGGTTGCAGGTGGGAGGGAAATTAATGGGGGGGGGAAGCCATTGTAATCCATAAGCTGTACTTTGGAAATTTATATTCATTAAATAAAAGTTAAAAAAAAAAACTTGTTCTCAAACAGTTCTTTATATTTTGTGGGGGGGGATGCAAATTGTTGAAATCTTTATTTAGTATAGAGTTGGTCTTCTGTTTATAAAGTTAATTAAAAGCGAATGTTAATGAAGAATGGGGTGGGAGAGGGAGAAGGGGGTGGAATGAAAGTGGGAGTGGGAGGACGGATATGGGGAGAAGAACCACTATGTTCTTAAAGTCGTACTTATGAAATTTGTACTCATTAAATAAAAGGTTTCTTTAAAAAAGAACATGTAGCTAAAATTTCAAAAAAATGGTCCTTAAAATATACATCTTTAATGTATAAAATTTGTTATTTCCATTTGAAATATTTTACCTTTTTTAGATAGGTTGATTTGTTTAGGTTTTGGATCCCTAAGCATCATTATTATTTTAGGTGATAATATTTAGCCATTTTTTAAGAACACTCTTGTTGGGGTGGGGTTTAGTGGTTCATATGTCTGTTAAGACTCCTATTTCTGAATTCAGGGTGTGAGGGTTCAATTCAGGTCCCAGGTTGCTGATGCCAGCTTCTTGTAATACAAAAAGCCAAGTACTTGAGCGATCATTGTTACCTCCCAGGAAGCTGGGGTCAGATGCTGAGAATTGAACCTAGGGACTCTAAAGTGGGATGCCAGCATCCTAACCAGAATGAGGTATTTTAAAGGACAAATTTAAGTAAACCTGTAATACATTATTTGAAAAATGTTTCAATCATCTAGACACATGATTCCTGAGGGGGACTTTTACTTTAATAAACAAATTGTCATAAAGGAACTACATTTCTAGGGGTGTTATCTACAAATATTTCCCAGAAAAAAACATAGGAAACTTATTCGTTTGTTAATAAATATGCTTGCTCATTGGTCCTTTAATGAGCTTTACATTAGAGAATCAACAACTGTATGAAATTAGATTTATCATAAAAATCAAATGCTCAACAGTGAGTAATCACTTTACAAAATGATTTGTAAGTCAGAGAAGAAAGGCAGGGAGAAGAATATATATTCATCCTGCTGTGTCTATACTCTGTCATGCCCGTCAGCTTTCTCATATAGCCTTCATCTTTTAAAGCACAGAAGCTGAAGTTGGGAAGTCTTCCAAATCTATTTTTATAAGGAGGAAGCACTTGCCAGGACACGGGAAGCACTAAATACAGTGCTTGTAGTTTGTCAGTGCTGTCTCAGTGAACTCTGCCAGAATTACCCAGGAAGGTCTGAGTAATGTTGATGGTGGAAATTTTTAAATTTAAATTTGAGATATGACTTTAGCCCAGTGCCAATGAACTGATCTTTTTTTCTGAACGTCAGCAGTTCTTCTGTCAAGTATATAGAGAAACAAGGTGCTCTTGAGAAAATATGGTCATTCATGGGTATAGCACTGAGCATGAGAAATACTATATGTTGATATTTTTAAATGTTCTTGTTTAGTCTGAACAATATGGCTGAAATAGTAAGGTAGTACAAAAAATGAGTTTTGTGTTTTAGTCTGGATTAAATGACTTTTATCTGAAGTAGTAAATCATTCAGCCTCTCCGAACCTGAAATTTTCAGTGTTGCATTAAACAATTTGTAAAATTATACTATCCTCAATAGTCCCAGTGTCCTACATACACTGTATACATCATCTTGAACTGGAAAGATGATTCCATTAATTTTGAAATATTAAGAGAATAAATATTATAAAATATTTTCAGATATAGTATGTCATTGATCTTCCCAACAAGCCTACAAACTAAGTGTTTCAGTCCCATTTTATATTAACTAGTTAGGCTATGAAATAAGAAATAATTTCTCCATGACTACAGGCCAATGTCCTTACACTTTGGCCATTATAACCTTATATTTCTATTGCTTTGCTATAAATTATATCAGGAAAGAATATGTATCTTATTCATCTTTATGTGCACAGAACACTTGTAAAACGTTCTTGCACATCTTAATTGTTGAAATGAAGAGTAGAAGAGCTTAGACACAGCTCATGCTAGCTTATCTGCGAACCACAGTGCTGTACAGCATTGTGCACTCTACAGTCACCTGCAATCCGATTACATTAACCTTCATCATCATTGTCTTCTCAAATTCATAACCAGGAACTGGATAGGCAGTAGAATAGCCAAACTTCAACTAGAACTCTGATATGGTTTGCCAGCATCACAAGATGTGGCTTAATCCATTGTGCCATAACACCAGCCCTGATAAAATCTTGTCTGTATCCTTTCTTTTTATTTTCTAAAGATTTATTATTTAGTTGAAAGTCAGTGTTACACAGAGAGAGAAGGAGAGGCAAAAAGAGAAGTCTTCCATCCGCTAGTTCACTTCCCAGATGGCTGCAACAGCCAGAGCTGCACTGATCTGAAGCCAGGAATCAGAAGCTTCTCTGGGTCTCCCATGTGGGTGCAGCGGCCCAAAGTCTTGGGCCATGTTCTACTGCTTTCCCAGCCCATAGCAGAAGGCTGGATCGGAAATGGAGCAGCCAGGACTCGAGCAGGCTCCCATATGGGATGCTGGCACTGCAGGTGGCAGCCTTACCCAGTATGCCACAGTGCCGGCCCCATATATGTTTTCAAATATTTTATTTCTTTTATCAAATTGATATTTTTTATTTTCAGTTTGCTCTACTTGGTATATATGTACTTGGAGAGTATATTTAGACATATGCACATAAATACCTAATGTATTTGCCCATATTATGACCTTGTTGTCTAATAGATTGAAATAATTTTGTAGATTTCCTAAATTATTATTAAAACTTATAGGTATTAAAGATTCAAAATTCTCTGAATTCCTCTTGCACTATCTCTATTACTCTTTGAGTAACATAACTTTTTTTTTTTGAGTATAATTGGTACATATTGAGGCCATGAACACCTGTTAAAGAAACTAAATTGATAAATATATGACTGAGTAATTTGAATGTTGCCACATCTTCTGGAAGGTGTCATAATATTTATGCCACCCACATGGGAGGCATGAATGGAGTTCCTGGCTTTTGACTGGCCCAGTTTTGGCATTTGGGGCCATTTGGGAAGTGAGCCGGTGAACGGATGATTTGTATCTCTTTGCTTCTTCCTATGTCTCTCACTCTGTCTTTCAAATAAAAAAATAAAGCTTTTAAAAATAGTAAGTTTTGGCTGGCACTGTGGCACAGCTATTTAAAGCCCCACCCTGCAATGCCAGCATCTCATACAGGTGCTGGTTCAAATCCTGGCTGCTCCTCTTCCAATCCAGCTCTCTGCTACGGCCTGAGAAAGCAGCAGAAGATGGCCCAAGTTCTTGGGCCCCTGCACCCATGTGGGAGACCTGGAAGAAGCTGCAGGCTCCTGGCTTCGAATTAGCTCAGCTCTAGACGTTGAGGTCATTTGGGGAGTGAACCAACAGAATGGGAGACCTCTCTCTCTCTCTCTTGTTCTACATCTCTCTGTAAATCTGCCTTTCAAATAAATTAAATAAATAAGTAAAGTTAGTACGTTTTTATTCCTTTAAAATGCATAACAATCAAAATCACTAACAATAAAAATACATATAATTTAATTATCACTATAATCATGGCCCTAAGATAAAGATAAGGTTTGCTGAATCTATACTGCATGAATTAACCAGATAATTACTCAGCTCTTCCCTCATTTTAGAGAAGTATCCTCCTCTAAAAATTAAAAAAAATAAGTCCAAAATGTGTTTAATAGATATTAGCTTATTTAGTTCATAGTTCATTTTTTTGTTTTACAAATTTTAGAAATAATTTTTGCCTAGAGAGTATCATGTTTAGTGTAAGTGGGAACCCAAAATAATAAATACATAGGTCTTACCCTCAGAATTTGCAAATCTCCACTTCTTTTTGAAGAAATGCTTGATAATTCTATGTAAAATCATTGTATACTTGTACTTTTTTGCAATGTCTGTAATAGTAAAGTACGTATACTTAAACTATTAAGTATATGTATGTCATAGGCTTAAAAGGTAGGTGAGGTCATTATCACTGTATTGAGTTCAGTGATCTAATTTTTGTCTCTTTGTAAGCTCTAGAGCAACTGCTGCATTTATCCACACAATTGAACAATCAATATTTGCGTGGTCAATGTGATTAGATTATATTCTTCCTGAAAGAAGCCAAAGATTGCAAGCAAAACATATTATGTAATCGGTTTTATTGATTTTTTTCTAATCTCTTATGGAATTTGGAAATGATTCCAGAAGTCACAAAATGTAGTTTAGCAAGAAGTAAAATCATATATGTGGAAAATGAATTAACATAGTAATGGAAAGTCTGTATGGCTTAGCTAGAGTATTACGAGGGTTAAAATGAAAACCATCTGCATTTGCTTGAATTTTATTAATTGTTTTATAACTCTTTATTATTTGTTGCCTTCTCCTTCAAGCTCCCACTGCAACTAGACCAATTTAGATCCACATTATATCATACACATACTCTTCCAACAGTCTACCACCTCAATCCATTTTCTACAATGTTTTCCTAGTAAACTCCCACATAACTAATGTTATTATCACACCCAAGCTTTGTAATCCAGGACTCATTACACTAGCAATTTCCCAAGTTCTCAGGTTTTTGGCATTGGATTGAGAAAAACTATTGGCTTCCCTGGTTCGTAAGCCTTTGGACTTGGACAAAGCTACACTATCAGCATCCCAGAGTCTCCAGCTCATATTCAGTCTGTTGTGGACTTCATTTGCCTCCATGATTGTTAGCCAATTCTTCTAATAAATTTTCTATCTATTTATCTATTATTGGTTTTGTCTCTCTGGAGCTTGACTAATATAATCACTTATTAATTTGATTCCAATCTATTTTAACAAATATTTTAATAATAATTTAAAAATTAACCTCACTTCATTTTTTTACCCAGAAACCTCTTATTTAAGGTATACAAACTTCATGCATTTTATAAATATAACTTTAGGGACATAGTAATTCTTCCCACCTTACCTGCTCTCCCACCCACACTCCTTCCTCCTCCTTTTCTTATTTCCAGTCCTATTTTTTTTACTAAGACCTATTTTCAATTAACTTTATGCACATAAGATTAATTCTATACTTAGTAAAGAGTTCAACAAATAGTATGAAAAAAAAATCTGTCCCTAAACAGTCCAGAAAAGAGCTGTTGAAAGTCACTGCATCTCAAAGTCTCAATTTCACTTCTTTAGATTACCTTTTAGGTGTTCTATTAGTTACCACAGATCAAGGAGAACATATGGTATTTGTCCTTTTGGGACTGGCTTATTTTACAAAGTAAAATGGATTCCAGTTGCATCCATTTTGTTGCAAAAGACAGTATTTCATTTTTTTTACTGCTATGTAGTGGTGTACATATCTCATAATTTCTTTAGCCAGTCTTCAGTTGATGGATATTTGGGTTGATTCCATATCTTACCTATTGTGAATTGAGCTGCAATAAACATGAGAGTATAGATAACTCTTTCATATGCTAATTTTATTTCCTTTATGTAAAAATAAACTTCTACTTCAAACTGATACATTCAACTTCTATCTCCTGAACATTCCTTATATTTTTCAGTTGTTATTTACTCTCTAAATAGCCAATAAAATACAGCTACCACTTCTGTTGCTAGTAATAATAAAATATGTATTATAAATAGTCTTATTGTCAACTCAACTGGTGGTAGTCTTTTCTGCCTTTAACCTCCATAAGCATCTAATACCCAGAACATCCTTATGTGCTATAGATAACCTGGATCTCTATATATCTAGAACAAATTCAAAATTGTTATTACTTCATGAATTGTTTTGCAGCATTGCTTCCCATGAGTCAACATAAACAGAATGGCAAAAACACATTTTAAGGTAGTGGATGTAGAGAGTGCACATTAGATATATTTTCTTTGATTCTACAGCTGATCACAGACATGTTTCAATGTGCCCTGACTGCCCCACAGCTGAGCGATTAGAAGCTTTCTCCTTGATTCCTATTTTGATACAAACAAATGGAAAGCCAAGAAAATCCTCCAAGGATCTTTTTCAAAACTCTAAGGAATCTATAAAGACATTCAATGGGGCTTAAAGTTAAATCCTTCCATAAGAAACTTACATGAAAAACAAAATTTTACTTGGGCAAATCTCAGTGGAAAACATCAAGTTTAGTCCTTAAAACCAAAAATGGCTTTGAGTTACGGTTATTCATACTATAAAATCACTAGCAAGGTACAAATCACTTGGTTATGTTTTAAAGAATTTCTGGGGTACTTCTTGTAATTTAATAGCCATGTGTGTCAATTAACTCAAACTGAATTATTGTAGAGATTTTAATAAACACTTTATTTGTAAATATTTTAGAAAATTTACAAGAAATAAAAAATGGTAAAACACTCCAGAAGTACCAATATTAGGAAGACTTTCTTTCCTTTGGGACTGAGGGGGCAAGTGGAGGAAAAGGCTATCACAAACTAACATGAGCTATAGCTGTAGTTCTAATAAAAGAGGGACTGCTTTTTCAGGAGCTATTGACTATACAACAAGAACATGGTCACTGCCTAATTAAGTATAAGCAACGATATTGGAGGAAGAGCAACATCCCTGATTTTTCTCTCTTTTCATCCTCCATCTCTGGCCAACAGGACCCAAATTGAGGAAGTCTGTAGAGTTCAACTTCTGGGGCGTAGAACAGAGTAGAGGGGGCCGGTGCCATGGCTCACTTGGTTAATCTTCCACCTGCGGCGCCGACATCCCATATGGGGGCTGGGTTCTAGTCCTAGTTGCTCCTCTTCCAGTCCAGCTCTCTGCTGTGGCCCGGGAAGGCAGTGGAGGATGGCCCAAGTGCTTGGGCCCCTGCACCCACGTGGGAGACCAGGAGGAAGCACCTAGCTCCTGGTTTCAGATCAGTGTAGCTCTGGCCTTAGCAACCATTTGGGGGGTGAACCAATGGAAGGAAGACCTTTCTCTCTCTGTTTCTCTCACTGTCTGTAACTCTAACTGTCAACAATAAGTAAATAAAAATCTTTAATAAAAAAAGAACAGATTAGAGAACAGATCTGAGAGACAAGGAAGAAATATCTGGTATACCCTTAAGCATCACACTAAATAGAAACTGATTACCCCAGTAACTATAGCACAACTGATTAATTACTTTAAGTTGGAAAAAAAGGCCATATGGGGAAATTGATTTCAACATTCAAAATAATTGCTGGATGTGGGAACTCATATCTCACATACCTCTTCACAGTAATTCTTTGAGGAAAGTCTTTCAGAACAGACTCAAAATTAAGACTCTCCAAAGTTAGAACACAGAATTTCACTAAACAGGTTTGAAAAAAATTATGCCTCAGAGTTGTTTTCAGTGTACTTCCTTTCAATCCAATAACCTATGTGCATATTGGATTCTACAAGGCATGATTTTTAATCTATCATTATAGCACATTATAAAATCTTAAAATAAAAATAATTTAATATTTTTATAGCATTGACTAATCTATCGAATTTGATTCTAAAATTTTTTACATGGTATCTGTCCTTAAGCTCATTTTAATGAGCTGAATATGGGTTACAGTCTTTTCATGAAGCTTTCAACAGCCCTCCTCTACTTTTATTCATTCATTATTAATTTATGGTCTGCTGTATGCTAAGCATTCTATAACTACTAGGATAAATGATAGGAGCAGAGTAAAAAGAAATGAGATTTAGATATATCTTCAAATATTACAGTTTTTAGATATTTAAGCATTCTTGCCTTAGAGAAAATTCTGCTATAACTTTTCAATATTGAATTCCAACATGTCTAGGCTGTATTCCAGAAGCTGGGACTGGAAGATCAGAATTCTTAGGATATTATGATGGACTGAAAATCCCAAGTACAGAGTATAAGCAGGAATTAGATCCTATGTGGAGGCAGAAATTCAGGAAATCCCCTTGTAAAAGTAGAAAGAAATCCAAAGCAAACAACAGAAATATTTATGAAAAAGGGCAGGACCAAGATATTACTTATTAATAATAACCTTGATTATAAATGGCATAAATTCTCCAATTAAAAGATATGGACTGGCTGAATGGATCAAAAAACAAGGTCCATCTATTTCCTGCCTGAAGAAACATACCTCACAAGCAAAGACACACACAGACTGAAACTGAAAGGATGGATAAAAGGTATTCCATGCTAACACAAAGCAAAAAAGAGCAGGTGTAGCCATCCTAATATTAGACAAAATAGAATTTAGCACAAAAACTGCTAAAAAGAGACAGAGATGGGCATTACAGAATGATTAAGAGATCAAGTCAACAGGAAGATATGACTATAGCAAATGTATGCACACCCAATGCCAGGGTGCATGGCTACTTAGAGCAAATGCTCATGGATCTAAAAGGAGACATAGGCTCCAACATGATAATAATAGAAGACTTTAATACCCCACTTTCATCAGTGGACAGATCAACTACAAAAAATTCAATAAGGAAACAACAGAGCTAACCTACACTATGGACCAAATGCACCTAGTGATATGTACAGAACATTTCATCCCACAGGTTAAGAATACACATTCTTTTCATCACAGAATGGAACTTTCTCCAGTATAGACCATATGCTAGGCCATAAAGCGATTCTCAACAAATTAAAAAACTGAAATCATACCATGTGTCTCCTCTGACCACAATGGAATGAAGCTGGAGTTTCACAACTTAGAAAACTTTAGAAACTGTGCAAATATATGGAGACTGAATAGCATGCTTCTGAATGAACAATGTGTCATAGAAGAAATCAAAAGGGAAATCAAAACATTCCTGGAAATGAATAAAGATGACAATACAACTAATCGAAACAGCAAAAGCAGTGGTAAGAGGGAAGTTTATAGCAATTAGTGCCTCCATCAAGGAAATGGAAAAGCATCAAACAAATGATCTAACAATACACCTCAAGGACCTAGAGAAACAAGAACAAACAAAACCTAAAATTAGTGGTAGGAAAGAAATAATTAAAATTACAGAAGAAAAAAACAAAATTGAATTCAAAAAAATACAAAATATCAGTGAAATAAAGATTTGGGTTTTGAAAAAAATAAAATTGATACACAATTGGCCCAACAAACCACAAACTTACAAACCCAAATTAACAAAATCAGAGGTGAAAGGGAAGATGTTACAATGGATACCACAGAAATAAAAAGAATCATCAGCAATTACTACAAACAGCTATATGCCAATAAATTTGTAAATGTAGAAGTGGATATATTTCTGGACACACACAATCTATAAAAATTGAGTCATGAAGACATAGAAAACCTAAACAGACCAATAAGCAAGACAGAAATTGAATCTGCAATAAATACCCTCCCAAAAAAGACAAGAGCAGGACAGGATGGCTTCACTGTTGAATTCTACCAAACTTTTAAAGAAGAGCTAACTCCAATTCTTTTCAAAATGTTCAAGCAATTGAAAAGGAGGGAATCCTTCCAAACTCTTTCTGTAAGGGCAGCATCACCTTAATTCCAAAACTAGGAAAAGACAGAACAAAGAAAGAGAACTATAGACAATATCACTGATTAACATAGATGTGAAAATCTTCAACAAAATACTTGCTAATTGAACCCACCAACATATCAGAGAGATCATTCACTAGGACCAAGTGTGATTTATCTCTGATACGTGGGGATGGTTTAACATATGTAAATCAATAAATGAGATACATCACATTAACAAATTGAAGAATAAAATTCAAATTATTTTCTCAACAGATGCAGAGAAAGCATTTGATAAAATATAACATCCTTTCATGATAAAAACCTTAAGTAAATTGAATATTGGATATAGAACACAATCAAGGCAATATATGTCAAACACAAGCCAGGATCATACTGAATGGGGAAAAGTTGGAAGCATTCCTACTGAGATACAGAACCATACAAGGATGCCCACTCTCACCATTGCTATTTAATACTGTTCTAGAAGTTTTAGCCAGAGCCATTAGGCAATAAAAAGAAATCAAAGGGATGCAAATTGGAAAGGAGGAAGTTAAATCATCCCTGTTTGCAGATGATATGATCCTATACATTGGGGAACCAAGAGACTACTAAGAGACTCTTGGAACTCATAAGAAAGTTTAGAAAAATTTGTAGAATATCAAATCCATACACAAAAATTATAGCCTTTGTATACATAGAAAATGCCATAGCTGAGAAAGAATTTAGAAGATCAGTGCCATTCACAAAAGCTACAAAAAATTTAAATACCTTTGAATAAATTTAACCAAGGAGGTGAAATATCTCTAAATGAAAATAACCAAGCATTAAATAAATATTAGAATACACAAAAAAGTGAAAAAAGTCCATGTTCATGGGTTAGAATTAACATCATCAAAGTATACATACTACCTAATGCAATTTACAGATTCAGTGTGATCCCAATCAAAATACTAATGACATTCTTCACAGATAAAAAAAAAAGTGCTGAAATTTATGTGAAAATAAAAGAGACCCCTAACGGCTAAAGCAATCTTAACAAAAACAAAGCTGGAGGCATCACTGTACCAGACTTCAAAACAGACTATAGGGATGCTATAATCAAAACAGCCTGCTACTGGCATAAAAATAGACATGTAGATCTATGGAACATAATTAAAACCCCAGAAATCAATATATGTATCTACAACCAATTTATCTTTGGCAAATGAGCTAAAATCAATCCTTGGAGAAAAGACAGTCTCTAAAGCAAATAGTGTTGAGGTTGATTTGTTCTGAGATGAGGAGCATGGTGGGGACAAGAGGCACGGAGTCACCACACAGACCCTGGGAGTCGGGTGAAAGCAGGCCAGAGGCGAGCAGCCTACAGATTTGTTTATTTCAGTTGGTACAGCGGTTTATATAGCCGAGGCAGCCAATCTGATCAAGGGGTGGTTTATGTCCTAACCAATCACAGCCTGTTGCCAGGCAGTATCCAAAGCCATCCAATCACAGCCTGTTGCCAGACAGGCTCTGTTGCCAGGTGGTTTCCCAGAGGGCTTCCCAGGGGGTTTCCGAAGCCACTCCTGAGTAACTGATGCTTGCTTGCCAGTGGCCATCTTGGCATGGCCTTCTCATTTCACCACATTTCTCATTCCACCACAAAATAGTGCAGGAAAAATTGGATATCCACATGCAGAAGTATGAAACAAGACCACTACCTTACACTTCATACAAAAATCAACTCTATATGGATCAAGAATGTGTATTTTGACCTGGTACCAAAATTATTTAAGGAGAATATTGGGGAAACTTGGAAAGACATTGGAATAGTCAGACTTCTTGGAAAATACCCCAGAAGCAGAGGTCATAAAATAAAAATGGACAAATGGTACTATATCAAGCTAAGAACTGTCTGCACTATAAAAGAAATACTCCACAAAGAGGCAACTAACAAAATGAGAGAAAAATGTTTGCAAACTAAGCAACTGATAAAAGATTAATATCCAGAATCTACATAGAGCTCTATATAGAGCTTAACAACAAAAACAATTCAGAAAGAAATGGGCAAAGCACATGAACAGTCAGTTTCAAAAGATGAAATTCAAATGGCCAACAGACAGATAAAAAGATGTGCAGGATCACTAGCAATCAAGAAAATGCAAATTAAATCTACAGTAAGGTTTCACCTTACCAAGTCAGAATGGCTATCATCCAAAAATCAAAAAGCAATAAATGCTGGTGAGGATGTGGGGAAAAGTACCCTAATTCACTGTTGGTGGGAAGGCAAACTAGTACAGTCATTATGGAAGATAGTCTGGAGATTTCTCAGTAATCTAATAATATATCTACCTTATGATCCAGCCATCTTAATCCTGGGAATGTACACAAACAAAATGAAATCAACATATCAGAGAATTATCTGTACCCCATATTTATTGCAGCTCAATTCACAATCACTAAGATATGGAATCAACCCAGATGTCCATTCATCATTTACTGGATAAAGAAAATGTAGGATATATATACTATGGAATACTACTCAGCCATAAAAATGAATGAAATCCTATCTTTTGCAACAAAATGGATGCAACTGCAAGCCATTATGCTTAATGAAATAAACCAGTCTCAAAAAGACAAATATCATGTTTTCCCTGATTTGCGGTAGCTAAACGACAAAGCAGATAAGCAAATCTAATCACTAATCTGATCACTTCTTAAAGGCACTACCTTTAAACACCATAACTGAATTAAGTTCCCACCATCTTACTATTAACTTCAGACTTGGGGAGCTAACCTCCTGCATTATTTTAGAGGGACGAATATTCGAACTACAGCAAGATGTATCTCTTCTAACATCTCATCAGTGTATTTCTTAACACAAATCTTATATTGTTAATTTTATAAGAATTCTGACCAACTTATATTTATTGTGATAATGCTCTTTTTATTAATTTCACTGTGTATATTTTGTATCTTCTTGCCATTTCATTTGTTTCTTATGTTTTGTCATCAGCTCTAAAACCCTATTTCTTTACTTTTTCTCTAACAGTGTGGATGTTACCTATCTTATTCCTATTCTATTACTGATGATCTTTATCTTATCTTGAACTTTTTTTTAATCAGTGTTAGGAATGAGTGAGAGGAGCTGGCACTGTGGCGTAGTGGGGAAAGACACTGCCTGCAGTTCCAGAATCCCATATGGATTCTGGTTTTAGTCCTGACTTTTCCACTTCCAATCCAGCTCTCTGTTATGGCCTGGGAAAGCAGCAGCAGAAGGCCTGGGTCCTTGGGCCCCTGAACCCACGTAGGAGACCTGAAAGAAGCTCCTGGCTCCTGGCTTTGGATGGGTGCAGCTCTGGTTGTACTGGCAATCTAGGGAGTGAATCGGAGGATAGAAGACCTCTCTCTCATTCTCTCTCTGCCTCTGCCTCTGTAACTCTATCAAATGAATAGATAAATGTTTAAAAAATAAAAAATAAATAAAAAGAATGAATGAGAATTTAATCGTTATTACTACTTTACCTGCTCCTAATATTCAACACAATGACTCACGTTTTCTTTCCTATAATGTCTCCTTGAGTTCTAACTCTGATTGTTTTATTAGATTGATTATGCAATTTTTAGTAAAAATATGAATATAATTTCAGTCTTTACTATTTTGAAATAGCATAGAGAAATATTACATGATTTAAGATATTCTTAATTGTATTTTTACTCTACAAACTTTATTAATGCATTTTAGTCACATTTCAATGGATGAATCAGGTACAAGAGGCTTTTGTGTTAAATGCAAGATGTACTCTTGAAGTTTATAGATATGCTTTCACTCTATTGAAGGTATGTTGTACAAATTTTTAAAATTTATTTATTTGTGATGGGGGAGAGAGGGAGAGAGAGAGATCTTCCACTGACAAATGCTTGCAAAGTTTGGGAAAGGCTGATCTGGGGATCCAGAAACTCAACAAGTCTCCCACTTCAGTTCTTGGGTTGTAGGAATCCAATTACTTTAGCCATCATCACTGCCTCTCAGGGTCTGCATGAGCAGGAACCTGGAGTCAGGAGCTAAAGCTGGGTACCAGTTCCATGTAATCCAGTATTGGATGTAAGTGTGTTAGCATCTTAATCACTATGCTAAATACCTGACTCCAATTTTTGATGAATAATGTATGAGCATTTAAACACATGCAGTTGATTATGCTTATCACTATCAATCATTGTAAACGTTGAGTATTTTTCAAACCTCTTATGATGGGAACATTTATTAATTTTTGAAGTCAAAGTTCAACTAAATTTTAAGTTTTCTCAAAAAAGAGCCAAAGAATTAATTTCAAGCATACTTTGTTTACTCCAAGAAATATTTTAGAAAGAGAATAATATGCCATAATGATATTGCAAACATTTAAATAAAAGGGGATCAAATTATGTAAATTATAAACTAAGAAACTAAGAGATGTGTTTGTATTTGGGGTACATACCAGGAAAAAGAGTGCAAGATGTTTATCTTCCTGTTGTATCCATGAGATATTTATATTAGCGTCTGAGTCCTCTAAATTTACCAGTTGACAAACATTTGAGGAATAAGAGATTTGAATGATCTATGGTCTTTTGTTCTCCTAATGTAGCACTCTTCCTGACATCAAGTGACCTTTATTAAATTCAGCAAGTTCCCTCTGCATGATTGATGATGAAAAATTCAATTAATGCATTTGTTTCTTTCAGCATAGATAAGACATACATCTTTAAATCATTCAATAGATTATTAACAGCTTCCAGGAACAAGCCCAAGTTCCTCAGCGTGCTATCTGCTCTCCTTTTCAACCTCACCCTCTTCCATTTTCACATCATGCTTAAATTATACTGAAATTCTCTCCACTCTTCAGATTGTCAAGCTCCCTTTCTTTTTCTCCATACCTTTATAATCACTGCTGCCTCTAAGTCTACTTTTGCCCTCTCCACCTTTTCATCTGGACAACTCTTTGTTATTTCAAGGATCAAATTTCAAAACTATGTCCTTTTAAGAGCTTGCTGTTTCATCTCAATACCAACAAAAACTAGGAGATATGCTTATGTTCTACAATTGTATGCTATGCTTTTTCAGTTTATAGCATTTATGACAGAAACTTATAATGATCTGTTTATTTTTCCAACTCCCTCAACAGACTTTATGTTTCCTGATAATGGGAAAATGTGTCTCATTTAGCTTCCCAATTCAGTACCCAAGATGTTTAGCCATTGTAATCAATCACTCCAGCCCCCACACACAGAAAAACATAGCTAATAACATTTAATGCAATATTGATGCTAAAATTCCTTTAAAATTTGAATATTTTCATTTTTATTTTATTATTATAATGAAATTACCCTCACTTTGAAAACACTATATGATGACAATTCATAGAAAAGCAAGAGATCTTGATGCTGGTTCTGATAACCCTACATAGTTCTATGAATATGAGTGATCTTATGTTCATAAATCTTTAGGTTTGGAGAATTATATGAGAACAAATAAATTGTTAAATAGAGTTTTCAATATTGCTGGTTTATTGTTGTTTTGCTCTAATTGAAAAGTGATGACTTGACAAACAGCTACTTGAAAGAAGTTGAATTGATCTGGACAAAAATATTTTTATTCTTTCTTGTCTCCATATTGAACACTTGTGTTCTTTTTCATTGAACTACAATTGATGTGAAAGTGAAACTTCACTATTTTGTATTCCAGAAAGATCTCAGGAATTCTTATGAGTTAATTTTCTGACATTTATTTCCAGATGACTGGAATACTGCAGATTTATTTCTTGTTTACTGCAACACAATCTCTGTATTGGGTTTACTTTGTGATTCCTCCCTTTAAGAGCCTTGATGATAATCTGCAGAACAAGGTTTTAAGGAGTTGTGCACTAGCATACTGCCTGTGGCATAATAAAAAAGATTCTGGAGCTGGCGTGGTGGCAAAGCAGGCAAAGCAGCCTCCAGCAACACTGGCATCCCATATGCACTTGGGTTCGTACTCCACTTAAATCCAGGTCTCTGATAATTACCTGAGAAAAGCACTGGAAGATAATCAAAATGTTTGAGTCTCTGTCATACACATGTGTGGGGAGCAACTGGGAGCAACTCGGACTAGACTAAGTTACTGGAATTAAGACTTATTCTATGCATCTGCTTTCCCACAATATGGCGCTGAGAAGGGAAACAGCTTCTACACAGCTGCCTCCAGTTCAACCAATAAACTGTGGGACCTGCTCCTGATTGGAGGAGAGCAGCGTACTCGGCGTGTGGGTAACAGAGTTGGGATTGGTGGAAGAGGACTATAAAGGAGGAGAGAGACGGCATGCACCAGGAACATCTAAGGGGAACATCTAAGGGGAACACCTGTGCAGCCCCCGAGAGAGCCGGCCAGCGGTGTGCCGCTCCCCCGCGGAAGTGGGGAATGTGGCAGGGGGAACCGCCCTTCCACGGAGGTGGAAGGACCAGTAGCCAACCCGGGAAGAACCAGCAGAAAACCCGGGGAGGGCCAAGCAGACAAAAGAACAACGCAGAATCCTGTGTCATTCCTTCACAAAGACAGGGAGCGACACACATGGGAGGCCTGAATGAAGCTCTTGGCTCCTGGTTTTGGCCTGGCCCAGTGCTGGATGTTGTAGCAGTCTAGGGAGTGAACCAGGGGATGGAAGATTTCTCCTTCTCTCTGTCTTTCCCTCTCTGTGTAACTCTTTCAAAATAAACAAGTCTTCAGAAAACAAGAAGGAGGGAAGGAGGGAAGGAGGGAAGGAAGGGAGAGAGGAAAAGAGCGAGGAAGGGAGGGAGGAAGAGAGAGAGAAAGAGAAAGGAAGAAAGAAAAGGAAAGAAGGAAGGAAGAAAGAAAGAAGAGAGAAACAAAAAACGACGTTTATTCTAGGGAGAGAGAATAGATGAATATACTAGATTATGATAATAATCAGTCATAACAATACAGAAGTATACAAGTGAGTTCATTGCCAGACCCATTAGGTCGGAAATTCAATGATTGCGGAATTTGTGTATTGTGTTTTCTCTCTAAAGACAACTCAAACTTATAGTTGAGTTAAGCACTGCCATAATCTTATTTTATGTTTCACATAATTTATAACTTGTGCATTGTTTCCTTTATTTTTATTCTTCAGGGATAGTACTAAGTAAGTAACATATACTCTAATTTATATATAAAGAACTGAATCCCAGAAGTGGTGGATAATATCAAAGTACTCTAATTCAGTATTCTTATTCCTAGCCCAAAACTTGCCTCTACAAATATAGAAGTTAGATATTCTAAAATAGCTAACCAAAGTATCTTTCATATTTATCGGAAAAAAAATATATATATATACACACCCCCCCCACACACACAAAGACACACACACACAGAGAGAGAGAGAGAGAGAGAGAGAGAGAGAGAGAGATCTTCCATCTGCTGGTTTACTCTCCCAATACCTACAACTGGGACTGGGCCAAACTGAAGCCAGGAGCCTGGAATTCCATGCATGTCTTCTATGTGAGCAATGGATACCCAAGTATTTGAGCCATCATCCCCTACCCACCAGGGTGTGCAACAGTAGGAAACTGGAATCGAAAGAGGAGCTAGGAGTGAAATTCAGAAATTCTGATATGGGATGTTGGTGTCCTGGGTGGCATCTTAACCATTGCACCAAATGCCCACCCCTTACATTTGTTTAATGTTCTAAGGCTTATCATCATACTTTGTATTATACAGGAGTTAGAAAAAATTGTTTTGGTGCAGTGCAAAGATACTATTTAAATATGTAAAAATCCGAGATAATTATGAAATTTAGAATACAATAGTATTCTAAATATATGAATATATGAAATACATGAAATTTGTTCACCTTATATAAATAAAGTTAATTTAAATATTGAATACATCTTTTCATATTTTTGTTTTTTAAAAAGATTTATTTATTTACTTTGAAAGTCAGAGTTACAGAGAGAGAGAGAGAAACAGAGAGAAAGGTCTTGCATCCTTCCTTCCTTCCCAGATGGCTGCAATGGGCAACACTGGGCCAGGCCAAAGCCAGGAGCCAGGATCTTCATCTGAGTTTCACACATGGGTGGCAGGGGCCTAAACACTTGGGCCATCTTCTGCTGCTTTTCCTAGGCAATCAGCAGGGAGCTAGATTGTAAGTAGAAAAGCTGGGATATGAACTGGCACCCATGTGGGATACAGGTGAGAATTTACTTGCTATGCCACATGCTGGCCCTTCTTATCATTCTAAACTTGAACTTACTTAAGAGTCCCAATTTCAGTTACTCTAAGAGAAAAGTCAATATATCTTAACTCTAAACTCACATTTGGTGAATAGAATAGACAATGCCTATATAAAACATATAAACTAAGCCCTCTAAAGGATAGGTGGAAAAATAATTCTTTTAAAATATATATATAGCCGGCGCCGTGGCTCAATAGGCTAGTCCTCCACCTTGCGGCGCCGGCACACCGGGTTCTAGTCCCGGTTGGGGCGCCGGATTCTGTCCCGGTTGCCCCTCTTCCAGGCCAGCTCTCTGCTATGGCCAGGGAGTGCAGTGGAGGATGGCCCAGGTGCTTGGGCCCTGCACCCCATGGGAGACCAGGAAAAGCACCTGGCTCCTGGCTCCTGCCAGGATCAGCGCGGTGCGCCGGCTGCAGCGGCGGCCATTGGAGGGTGAACCAACGGCAAAGGAAGACCTTTCTCTCTCTGTCTCTCTCTCTCACTGTCCACTCTGCCTGTCAAAAAAAAAATATATATATATATATGTAAGTATGTATATATTATTCACATAGTAAAAGGCTGGAAAAGTTATAGAATTTAGTGACTTTTTTAAAATAACAGTTTTAGAAAGAAAATATATGTTTATTCTAAAAAAGAAAATTAAAAATAAATTCAACATGAGAGCCAATTTCAAAAGCAATAATTTGTGTGCTATAATATTGCTGCAAATGATCCCATTACAAAAGGCTCTAGAGAGGATCTCTTTAAAATTCATGGGATAAACCTTTCTTTGATGTGTATTTGCTTTTATGCTGAGGATGGAAGAAAGGATTGGGCCGTGTTTGTAAAGTGCTCCTGTTTGAAAAAAATCTTGATAGTCAGGACATTCTTACTTTTCTCAAAATTACCTTGTCCACCTTCTGAAATTGTTATCTTCAGAAATTTTGAGGTGAACTCACTCTTTAGGAAAGATACAGGGAATGGACTATGACAGTCAGTTCATAACACCATGAATGAAAGATTTAAGATCTTTAATCTTGAGAATACCATGTGGCACCAGTATATAACTGGTGCATTCCACTGCCTGCCTTCTCACAAGTCTAAGCTATTACCTTGAGTGAATATGAATTTGTTTAGAGTATAGAGCTGTATTACTAGCTCCTAACCTAAGAGCTACAAATACAAGACTCTGACTTTATCTAAAACTTTTCCTAAGAAAGAAGATTATAATGTTCAAATACGCTTAAATGATTTTTCATCTATGAAACAGAGCTTTCTTAAAAGCAAATTTATTGAGGTATAATAGATAAAAATGTACATGTTTAGTATATATAAGTTGATTATTTTGACTTATGTATATCCCCGTGACATCATCACTATTGTCAAGATCACAGACCCATCCATCACCTCCAAACTTCCTTTGCTTCCCTTTTATATGTGTGAGTATGAATGCTAAATCTGAGATCTACCTTCTATTTCAGTGCATGTTACAGTGTTGATAACTGTTAAATATTGAGTTGTATAGCTGATCTTCAGAATTTCTTTATCTTGCATCATTGAAACCAAACTGAATAATCCCCTCACAACACACTTTTCCCTCCCCCATCCCATTGTCACCATTGCTGTGTTCTCTTCTTCTATGAGTTTATATTCATTGTTTCATGCAAGTGACATCCTAATCATCATATAACTGCCTTATTTCACTTAGTGTGATATCTTTCAGCTTCATATATGTTGCCATAAATGGCAGGACTTCTTTATTCTTTAAAGACAAATAATATTCCAATATATGTGTATATACATACTGAATAATGCTGCAGTAAACAAGAAAGTGCAGATATTTCCTGATTTCGGTTCTTTTTGGTGTATGTCCAGAAGTGAGATAACTTGGTCATATGGTAACATTATTTTGAATTTTTTGAAGAACTTCATACTGTTCTCTATTGTAGCTACATTATTTTGGAACCCCCCAAAGTATTGAAGGGTTCCAATTTCTCTATGTTCTTGACAATACTTATATTTTTAATGATAATCATCCTAACATGTGATATTTTATTGTAGTTCTGCTTTGCATTTTCTTGTACTAGTGACATTAAGTGTTTTCATATTCTTTTTTGGCCATTTGTATGTCTTCTTTGAAGAAATCTTATTTTTTAAGCAAGTTTCAGGTCTTACATGTAAGTCTTTCATTCATTTTGAGTTGACGTTTGGGTATTGTATGAGAAAAGGATCCAATGTTATTGTTCTCATTTAGATATCCAGTTTTCTCAACATCAGTTATTAAGAGACAGTCCTTTCTCTATTCTTCATCTTTGTCAAACATCAATTAACTGCAAATGCATGGGTTTATTTCTTCACCCTCTATTCTACTGCTTTTCTCTGTATCCATTTTTTTAACATGCTATGTTTTGTAATAATTTTGAAATTATATAATGTAATGCCCTTAACTCTTCAGAATCATTTGTGGTCTCACATGACTTTTAGGAATATTTCTTCTATTTCTGTAAAGAAAAAATGAAATTTTGATAGGGGTTGAATTTCAGTGCTTGATTGCTTTTGGTAGTGTACCAGTCCCCTTTTCATTGCTACAACAAAAATACCTACACAATTAGGTTAGTTATCATTATATGTAGAGAAGTCAATTTAATTTCTGGAAGATCGAAGTCCAGTATCTGATAGGGTCAGCATCAGGTGCAGAGGTGACATTGATACGGCCTTAGGTGAGGGCCTAATGATTGGTAGTATCATAACTGGGGGTGGGGGTGCATGCTGGAGAAAGATATCACATAATTTTTTAAGATTTATTTATTTGAAAGGCAGAATGAGGCGGGGGGTAGATCTTCCATCCGCTGGATCTCTGCCCAGATGGCACATTGGTCAGGGCTGGGCCAGGCCAAAGCTAGGAGCCAGGATCTTCTTCCAGGTTTCCCATGTGGATGCCAGGGCCCAAGTATGCAGGCCATCCTCTACTGCTTTCCCAGGTGCATTAGCAGGGAGCTGAATTGTAAGTGGAGCAACAGAGACTCAAACTTGTGTCCAAATGGGATGCTAGCACTGCAGGCAGTGGCTTAACCTGCTACTACACAGCACTGACACTCAAGATATCATATCTTGAAACAAGAAACCAGAGGGCAGATCAGGAGTCAGGCTCACTTGTAAAGGAAATCGTCCTTGTAAGAGCTCAAGGATCGTAGGAAAACCACCTTAATGCTTTCTAAAAACAGCTCTCCCACTTACGTCCCACAATGCCTTACCTTTTAAAAGCCCCATCACCTCCCATATCACCACACAGGATCAAGCTTCCAACATGAACTCCTGGGGTATACATACTCAAAGCATATCCAAAATATAGCAAGTATGTAAAAACATAGCAGGTATGTAAAAAATAGTCTTTCAATACATGAACACCAGATTTTTCCACTATTTGTGTCTTCTTTGACTTCTTTCATCAATGGTTTGCAGATTCTTGTGTATAAATTTTTCACCTCCTTGCTTAACTTTACTCCTAAGAGTTTGATTCAGGGCTAGCACTGTGGCATAGCGGGTATAGCCTCTGTCCACAGTACTCACATCCCATATGGGCACCGGTTAAAAATCCTGGGTGCTCCACTTCCTATCCAGTTCTCTGCTATGACCTGGGAAATCAGTAGAAGATGGCTCAAGTCCTTGGGTCCCTGCACCCATGTGGGAGACCTGAAAGAAGCTCCTGGCTCCTGGCTTCAGATTGGCACAGCGCCAGCTGTTATGTTCATCTAGGAAGTGAAACAGCAGATGAAAGATTTTCTCTCTTTCTCTCTGCCTCTGACTCTCTAACTCTGCCTTCCAAATAAATAAATAAATAAATCTTTTTTAAAGAAGGGAGTTTGATTTTTTTTTGATGTTGTTAATAAATAGGATTGTTTGTCAATTTATTTTGTGGATACTTTTTTTAGTGAAAATTGTATTGAAGATTTTTGTATGTTGATTTTGTATCCTGCAACTCTACTGAATTTCCTAAGTAGTTCTAAAGTGTTTTTCCTCTGGCATAATAAGAGATTTTGTGTAAGAGATAATGTCATCTGCAAACATATTATTTATTTATTTTTCCAGATGAATGCCATTTAAAACATGGCTTTTAACTGAAATGCAGATGATTATATGGCTACATTTCTTTTTTAATGAATATCATCTTTATTCCACAATTAACATGTTTTTATCCATTTTTAAAATTTATTTATATAAAGAGAACAGATTTCATATATTCAGTTTTAAGCACACAATGATACCCTCCTTTCTTTTTTTCTTTTAATTTTTGTGATAACATACTTTCAATTTACTTTATAGTCACAGACTTAATCTTCCACTAAATAAATAATTCAAAAGTAGAAAGACCAATGTTCCACAGGAGTATAGAGAAGGGCTGTAAACAATAATCAAATCTCAAGAATGTATAAGAGTGAAATTGGCTACATTTCTTCAAGATATTACTCAATCAAAGAAACTTGCATGCTCTGTTGAAATTCATAATTTCCATAAAATGATCACAATTACAGTTATTACAAATATTCTTCTTTAGTTTCCTCGAATGGTGGTTCCTTTCTTATCATTTTTGGTAAACAGACATTCTAAAGATATTATGTACAGTAATACTGATATAACAATGTAAAACCCATTCAACAGGAAGGAAGTTTTGTTTATTCTCTGCACTGATATGCTCTGAGTACCCCACAACAGTTCCTGCATTTCATCTCATATATACAACAAACGCTTGATGAATGAATGAATAAAATGCATTTATCAGTCTCTCATAGTTAAGTAGTTTTGATATGAAGAAGAAATAAGAAATAACCTTGAGACTTATTTGACTCACAGACCTTTCTTCCCCAAATTATCTTGCAAAACTAATCTCTAGATTCCTAGGAAAACTACAGTAACACCATGTGATGGTACTGGAAGGGAATGGAATTCTATAAATCAGTCAGACATGGAAATTCTTTAGTCAACTTTAACACTCACTAATGGCACCCTGTGCACCCACATGCTTTCAATAAATAGTTTCACTATTATTTAATTATTTTGCTTAATTTTGGAGGTTTTCCTTAAACTAGGGAAAAAAATTCAGCCCCCAATGGGAAATAGCAAAATTTTCCATATGCTGCAATAGTCACATGATTGAAGGCACTTTCTGAAATCCATTTGTAGATCATTTGTTTTCCTATGTATTGAGTTGATACACATTCTTTTTTATATATAATTTAAATTAATTTTGTTGGGACCGGCATTGTTGAGCAGCAGGTTAAGCTTCTGCTTGTGACATCAGCGTCTCCTATGACTATGCAATCAGGTTGCTCTGCTTCCAATCCAGTTCCCTGCTAATGTATCTGGCAAAGCAGCAGGCCCCCATGGGAAACTAGGATGGAGTTTCATTCTCCTGGCTTTGGTCTAGCTCAGTCCCAGTTGTTGCATCCATTTAGAGACTAAACGTGTGAGTGAAACAGAGGACGGACGATCTCTCTCTCTCTCTCTCCACACCCCAACCACGCAACTCTGGCTTTCAAATAAATAAATCTGTTTTTAAAAATTTGTTTTGTTTACATTCCTTAAGGACTATATGCATTTTCACTGACCTTTAATAATTGTAAATATTTACATAGTACAATGTCATTATCTTAATGTATTTATATGGTATATACTGATCAAATCATGATAATAAGCATTTCCATCTTGCTATCATTTCTTCCTATCTGGAGCCTTCAAGTTTCTCTCTTTTAGTTCTTCATAAAATATATAATAGGTTATTGTGAACTACAGTTACTCCATTGTGCTGTGGAATGCAAAAACATATCCCTTCTACTTATCTTTGTTTTGGTACCCATTATCCTACCTGCTTCTGGTAAACACTATTATCCATTCAGAACAACTTTTTTGTTTAGTATCCATATATGATAGACAACATACAGTATTATTTTTCTGTGTATGGCTTATTTCATTTGATATAACGTCCTCCAGTTACATCCATTTGCCTGTAAAACACAAGATTTTATTCTTTATGGTTGAATAATATTCTATTGTGCAAACTTATCACATTTTCTTTATCCATTCATCTTTTAGTGGGTACTTTGGTTGATTTCAGATCATGGCTATTGTAGGGTGATAGATTTAATGTTTTATTTATAAATAGAAAATTATTCTGAAGTGTTAAGCTTCATATATATGTCAATGTTTAATTTTCCATACGGTGATGTTCACTGTAGAGTTTTGTTAAACTTAAAACTCAAAATCATATTGTTGGTGAACCATATCCTGAGGTGTTTTATTAATAAAAAAAAGTTTCTTGCAACCTGTTAGGGTCACTGAATTTTGAAAATCGGAGAATTGTTACTTAATATGGTTAATCTGGTTAACCCAGACTTAACTAATGGTCTGCTTAAGAATTTCAGAATGTTTAACACTTAAGCAATAAAATTGACGTTTGACATGTCTGGAAAATTAAAGGAAAATAAAATGGTGCTATTTCATAATTACAGCTGAAAATAGCCACTACTTAAATAGTAAAGTAGTATTTTACAATTAGAATCAGAGAAGAAAAAGTTAATTTTTCAAGGCTCTGCTCACAAAAATTGGATGTCTTCACACATCTGAAGAATCTGTTTTAAAATCAATAGGGCATTTTATTTCCTGTGAATAGGTCACCTAAAGATGCTAATGCCCATATTCACAGATGTATTTATTGACATTATGTGCACAGAAATGCTGTGGTTCTTGCTTTCAAAGGATCCAAATATGAAGCTTTCCCCTTTTCCTTTAACATATAAAACCCTCTTGTCTTGAATTCAGGGGTTACTTGAGCTCATTGCCCATATTGTCTGCAGCCTTTTGTCCAGCCTTCTGTAAATGTAAACAAACACTGACTGTTTACTTTGTGCAAGGCTCATAAGCCTTTGCATTCAAGAACAGGATTGCTGACACAGTCTGCTCACAGCCCCTTCCCTCCAGTGGCGCTGTGTCTGAAATGGCCGCAAATGAACTGCAGTGCAGCCCGTCCTCATTACCCACATTTTACAGCCTTTGCCTAGCAGGATGTGCTCTTCTCACCATCCTCCTGGCCAGCTCAAGAATTGGAGGGACACTAAATTATGATTAACAACCAAATATTTGGAAAAAATTTTTAAACCCAATATTTTTAAAATAGTTTGATTTGCTTTCAGCTTTATATGATCCCTGGAGACATTCACAAAATCCAAATCTTCTTTTATTATGTTCCCCATGCTCCATATTTGTTGTTTGGCATTTTTTCTGATGTGATTAACTCTGTTGAACTGAGCTGTACTGAATACAATTTTGTGTTCATGCTTAACAACTATTTTCCAAGTCCTTCTCCATCTGTTGCTATTTATGCTATTCATCTTTGTGGGAAAAACATGTCAGTAACCTCCAGCATCAATTTCACCCTAACTTCCTGTATCTCCTCACTTCTCATTATAGGAGTCTACCAAATTTGTACTTCCCTCAGATAGCTTGGATTCACTAACTATAGCAGAGAATCATAGTCAGCTCTGGAAGGAATATTACCTTTTTCTCTCAGAGAGGACCTCAAATCTGGGCCTTTCTTTGAATGCTAACAGTAATCTCGACTCTGTTATAACTCAGTAAATCAGCTTCCTTATTGCCTTATCTGCAACACTTAGTAATTTAAAAATGCAATTTTTCCTTTCAGAAGCTACAGCCTGCTATCCCTCCTGTTGATCTGGAAGAGATAGCCGTAATCTACCAATAAGGGTCATGTGAGTTGGGCACCGCTGCTCAGGGCACCCACATGCCATATCAGAGTGACTCCTCTTTCAAACCAGCTTCCTGCTGATGCACCTGGGAGGCATCAGATGATGGGTCAACTACTTGAGTTCCTGGCACCCACATGGGAGACCCTGATGGAATATCTGGCTGCAGACTTTGGAGTGGCCAAGCTCCAGCTTTTGTGGGTTTTGGGGGGAATGAGGCAGAAAATGGACGATCTCCCTCCCTCTCTCTCTCTCTCTCTCTCTCTCTGTATGTCTCCATCTCCTGTCCATCTCTCTGTGTCACTCCACCTTTCAAACAAGTAAGTAATTTAATCACACTAAAGCAACGTACCCAAAGACTTGCCTTATCCAGGACCTGAAAAAAAATACATGAGAATAATTTTATTATTAATGCACTCCAAATTTTCTGTGTGTTGTTTCTACAAGTGTTAGTTTTGCTACTGTGCTCTAGTTTTCCATGGTTTCATATGGAATTCTGGTTATTCAACGTCCCCAACAGAGATCCTCATCTTGACTGTACCAAAGGTTGTTTTCATTAAAGTATGACCCTTTATGTAGGGTTCCACTTTGACTACGAACTTGTCTAAATATGATCAGAGTTGGTGAACTCAAAAGGCTTCCACAGCCTTGGCGACTCATGACAAGAGCCTAGGGTGATCACTGATGCCATAACAAGAGTGTCAATTTGTAAAGTCAACAACAGCAGTCACTGTGCACTTACTCCTCATGTAGGATCTCTGTCCTTAATGTGCTGTACATTGTGATTCAATGCTATAACTAGTACTCAAACAGTATATTTCACTTTGTGTTTCTATGGGGGTGCAAACTGTTGAAATCTTTACTTAATATATGCTAAACTGATCTTCTGTATATAAAGAGAATTGAAAATGAATCTTGATGTGAATGGAAGGGGGGAGGGAGAGGGAAAGGGGAGGGTTGTGTGTGGGAGGGAAGTTATGGGGGGGGGGAAGCCATTGTAATCCATAAGCTGTACTTTGGAAATTTATATTCATTAAATAAAAGTTAAAAAAAAAGAAAAAAGTAAAGTATGACCCTTTATAGATTCATTTTAGAAGAAAATTTGAAACCTGAAGGGACTTTCATTTCTAGTTTCTCAAATGCACAATAAATATAGATGGTAGATAACTACCTAGAAACAGAATAAAGGGATAGATAAAAATGTTCCTGGTCCCTCTGTATATCCATTATAACCTCAGACTACAAACACACCTATGACAGGGATCTATAATGTACACTCCATTTTTGAAAGCTTGCCCATATCTTCCCTGAATAATTCATTATCATATAAATAAAAACTCAAGAGCTAGTGTGTCTGCTGATGCCCAATACAGGCATTCTGTGAAATATCTTTAAAGGTGCACTTGCAATATGTTTTAAATAAAAATATACTTTTAGTTACTTTTCTGAATATCAGTATCTGACCACCACCAGTAGTAAAGATTATCCATGTATTCACATTTTGCATTGAAATAATTACTAGATCAACAAAGCAGAGCATACTCAAAATGCTTCAACATTCTCTGTGATATTCTTAACAAGTGCAGTCATTTTTGTTTGGTAGGAAAGGGTGAGGGATTTTCTTGTACTTTTTAAAGGGCACAGTACCAGTGATGTTGTAATGCATTTCATGAAAACATGGGGCTAGTTTGTTTAATTTTCCCAACAGGATATGACTTTCCAATTGTCTCTTTCTACCATCATGTAAAAATCTCTTATTAATGTTAATAGTGAATGCTATTGTTGATAAGCTACTTGTAATAAATGAGTCAAACAAAAAGCCATAAATTCTGCAGATGGTGGAGTAATTCAGTGGGATAATCTACATAAGCAGATTCATATTTTCATAGAAAACATTTTAATTTAAAATTTGGCTTGATCACTAGCTTACTGAACATCTCTATTTTTTCATCTAGTTCCCACATTCTTTTTAATTAAAAATTGTGCTGTGATTAGTGGTTAATCTTTTCCAGACAGTAACATGATTATATTACACTATGTTACAGAGTACAGATTTTCCATTGTTAAACTTACATTCTATGTCCTCTGCTTCCTCAGTGAGAGACGAAGCAAACCATTCAATGTTAGCTTTTATTTTTTTATTCATGGGAAAGAAAGACTATCAAAGTTTTATAGATCACACATATATGGCGGGTTTATTTTCAGAGAAGAAAATGCATGATTCTCAATATTTAGCTTCTTGTTCATTCATTTATTTAGCAACTAGTATTTTTTTTTTGGGTGACAATCTTTATAAGCAATAAGTCAAAACTCTTACAAATTAATACAACTATCAATGGAGCCTTCTCTCCCCTTGTTTTCACATAATGCTGAAGATAGAGTAACCAGGAGAATTCCCCAGTCTCTGAGAGTCTTGAAGGATACACTGAGCCAAACCAGGATGATGTGACTAAAATCCCAGGGCTTTGTTGCAGTGTTAAGTATAAGGCTGGTTCCAGTGTTAATGTGTTGGGAGATGAGGTTTCTAATAGTCTGTGTTTCAAGTCCTTTCTCAATTGGCTTACCTCAGGTAGGCTTTTAACTGGTTACTCTCCAAAAAGTAACCATCTTGCTTGACATTTTTATTTGCATGTAACATTTCAGAAATTTATTCTTATTTTGTATTTGCTTGCTTGTTGTCTGTATATTTTTTTATCTTCCAGAATTGGATTAATTAAAAAAGCATACAATTATTTCATATTCCTATGTAGGAAATAGGAAATCATAGGGAGGAGGAGGAGGTTTTTAAAAGGTAGCTTTCACAATAGCAAGAAACTGAATATATGAAGGGAAATGAAATCCTGCTGCCATACCTGGATGCAATAAACCTTAACCTAGCCCAGACAGAGAGGGGCCGCCAGTATTTCGTGTGAGAAAGTGGCTTTTGATCTCTGTAGGAGGTGTATCTTTGACTTCAATAGGAAGATGTTTCAACACAAATGTTCAAACAGGTAGTTGCTTAGGTCCGAACAGTGAGCATTTATCTTCTGCCAGTTTACTGAATAACATCCATCAGATTAGCATAGAGGAGTTATTCAAACCAGATTGCAGGGCTTCAGCCCCAGAAATCCTGACTCAGTAGGCCTTGGGTGAGGTCTGAATGTTTGCTTTGCTTCCAAGTTTCTAGGGGCTGCTGATGCTGGCCAAGGACTCTGTATTGAGAATTAGTGAGATAGAATACACTAAGATTTTAGGTACATATTTCCTCATATTGTACTAAATAATTACTTCCCATGCCAACAGAAATCCCACTACCCTTTATATAAATAGCTGTTTGGATGTGAATCTTTTTTTTTTAATGGAATGTCCTAGACAGCAATAATAAAGGTATATAATAAAATAATAAAGAATACAGAAGTATTTGAAGTAGCTTGAGCCTCAGTTTTTTTTTTTTCTTTTCTGTGTGTGCTCAGTAGCTTAGGATAATTAGTTACTATCATAGGCTCACTTTCTTTTTCTATAAAATGAGAATAAGGCCCATCTTTCAAAGCTGTTGTTAGTGTTAAATTGGGTAAGGCTCATGAAAGTGTCTTTGAAACAGCAAAGCACCCTCCAAATATAACACTTTCTTATTATTGGGCTTACTTTTCACTTGAGAATGACTTTTCATCCAAAAATGCTGATATAGAAGAGTCTTCAGAGTGGGTGATCTTGATTAAATGACTATGATAAATAGTTAATAAATGCTTGTAGACTGATTAATAAAATAAGACACTCAGTTTCTTGGAAGATATCTTAAAGTGTATAGGTAGATTACCAGAGAGAACTGTGCTATTCACATTTTCTAGCAAATGAAGGGAAATTAACTGAATGCAATTGAACAAGCATTTATTAAGTGCCTGCTCTGTGTTGAATTCAATAATTAATTATCCTTTGACCATATTTTAAGTTATTTTATAATAGAAAAATGCCAGATTAATTCCTGACTTAAGTCTCAATTGCTTCTCTGAAAAAAAAAAAGCTCAACATAATAGAAAACTGACCTTAGATAATATAATTTGAATTTGGGAATAATTCAGTATAAATCATCATATATTCTACTACTATAGTTAAATTTCTAGTTCTAACCAGGTGATCTAAACAAAGACTGTGACATAAAAAAAGAAATTAAAATCTTCGTAAATCAATAAAACATAAATCAATAAATCAATAAAATCTTAGTGTCTTGCCTGTAAATATTTTAAAAATTCATTATATATGGCACATATATGGCGAAATGAAAGACATAATTGGTGTGTATAGAATAGTTGATAGAAGTTATTTTTAGGGAGCAGAATAAAAGGGAGACAATATTTTACTGTACACATTTCTCCATTGTTCCTAAGTAAAAGCAATAATCATTTATGTAAAGCATTCATAATTAAAACAATGAAAGGGCCAAGAAGTTGACATGGCATTTAATACTACTTGGGGGGCTGGCATTGTGATGGTGCCTGCGATGATGTGTGTACTGCATATAAGCAGCTGTTTTTGAGTTCCAGCTGCTCCGCTGATATTCAGCTCCCTGCTAAGGCACCTAGAAGGGCAGTAGATGATGATCCAAGTGCTTGGGTCCCTGTCACCCAGGTGGGAGACCCGGATGGAATTCCAGTCTGCTGGCTTTGGCTTGATGCAGTCCTGACCTTGCCAGTCATCTGTGGAGTGAACCAGAAAATGGAAGATCTCTTTCTCCCCCCTCTCTGTAATTCTGCCTTTCAAATAAATAAATCTTTTAAACAAAAAAAGTTGCTTGGGATGCCCACATTCCACATCAGTGTGCTTGCATTTTGACTCCTGACTCATACTCTCCATTCTAATTATCTGCTTAAGTGCATCCTGGGGGGCAGCAGGTGATGGTTCAAGAACTTGTGTCCCTGTCACTTAAGTGAGAGACTTGAATGGAGCTCCTGGATCCTGGCTTTGGCCTGACCCAGATGCAACTGTGGCAGATTTTTGAAGGGTGAACCAGAGGATAATAGATCTTTGTCATGGTCTGTCTCTGTGTCTCTGTCTCTCTGCCTTTCATATAAATAGTTTTTTAGAAAAAAATTTTTGAAGAAAAGCAATTGGAAAGTCAATGGTAAAAAGCTTAAGAAAGAAAGTCCTCAGTAAAATGACAGGAAAGCATTACTTCCTCATAAGATGAGTTTGCATTTCCTTCTTAAAATAGTGACCTGCGAATGAATGAATACATAGGCTTCCTGTCCTTCATAAAATGAAACTCTCGTCCAGTTCGTAGATCTGGTTGTTTTTCCTCTAGTCTAAGCTCTGCCTATCTCCAACTCTGTGTCAAAATGTGCCACTGCTGTGCTCTGGTCTTCTCCCTGAGTGGTCAGTGAAAGCAATGTCTAATCAAGAGTTAACTTTCCCCGTGGGTTTCCTTCTTGTAATTTACTTCCCACTGATTCTCAAGGAGGTGATTCCACAGCAGAAATACAGTCACTGTTTAATGAGTCCACTTGCTTTCTTTTTGAAATCTATCAGAAAATAGAATTTTTGACAACACCTGTATCTGGGTGGCTTTAGAAACTGGGCATTTTAAGTCTGAGCAGAATTCTGTACTAGGCGCTAGCTCATAAAGGAATAAAGTGAAGTAGATAATGTGGCCTGCAGTCTTTCTCGCACACTAAAACAAAAAGCCAGGAAGAAGGAACGAGAGATTTAAGCATCAGATGAGAGATCAAAAGTAGGTGGCAGGCAGCTGGAGACATGAACGATTGATGAGGAGATGAAGCAATCAGGGCCCTGAAGAAAAGAACATGGATCACATTTTGTAGAAACAGAAAACTTAAATGTAATATAAAATTGAAGAAGATGTCAAAAGCCACCCTACTGATGAGGTGTTCCTCTGTCAGGGGAGTTGCATGCAGATCTGACTTCCGCTGTTCTCTCTCCCACCTCTGAGCTGTTCCTATTAATGATGACATTTCCAGCGACAGGTGTCTGTCCTCATAGCAGACTAAAGGCTGTTCAAAGGCAAAAATTCAGTTCTTCATTTCAGATGTGTAATGACTGCTCTATTGCCCAGTTGTCAGAAACATGTTTAGTAAATGAATGAGAATCTTTGTGTGAAAGTAAGAATCTTGAAACACAGTCTAATACTGAAAAGGTTTTGGAGTTCTTTTAAAAAATCTTGAAGGTTACTACATTAGGGCACACATTTTTCAGTTACTATTTTTAAAACTCATATATTCTTGTTTGAACACAATTTCTTTCATTCTTTTCCTTTTTATGGAACCCCTAACTTGTTCCTTCTTTTTTTTCATGAATTCATCAGATTGATTTGTAAACTACCTTTTTCACTCAGAAGCTTTGCTAGTTAGTGGTCAGTGCAGTAAAACTGTTGGTATCTGTCATATTCCTCTACTGTTTCAAACAAAAGAGAAGAAGAAAGAGAGAGAGGGCAAGGGAGGGAGGAAAGGAGGGGGAGAGAGAGAGAGAGAAAGGAGAGGAGAGGAGAGGAGAGGAGAGGAGAGGAGAAGAGAGGAGAGGAGAGGAGAGGAGAGGAGAGGAGAAGAGAGAAGAGGAGAGGAGAGGAGAGGAGAGGAGAGGAGAGGAGAGGAGAGGAGAGGAGAGAGAGAAAGAAAAGAAAGAAAAAGAAAGAAAGAGTGAAAGAACGAAAGAAAGAAAGAAAGAGAAAGAAAGAATCATAAAGAAACAAAATGAACATCAATGCAGCTGCTGAGACTGGAGAATAGTACTCTGAAAGATTGCTGACAACAAAATTTTTTTAAGCCAGAGAAAATCACTATGATTTTGTTTTCCTTTGTATGGCTCCCCTTCTACACATTGACTTGTCGCTGTGACAAGTAATTGAAGGGGGAAGGAGGAGCCATTTTAGGACAGGCCTGGGAGCATGCAGGTAATCTGACACACACAGAAATTTCTGACCCATCCACCACAACAAGTAAAGAAACCAGAAGGCACAGAAGAGACAAGGAAAGAACAATTGAAAACCATTCTGGGCAAGAGATCAGGCCTAATAAGCAGATACCAGATGGAAGTCCAATTAATTCAAAATGGAATCTGGGACAAGAAGAGAAAAGCTATTAGCATAAATAAATTAATTTTGTAAAGAATAATAATGCCACACACATCCACATTTATGATCTCATTACCAAAGAGAAATTATTTTTCAAGCCTACATCACACCTCCTTTTAGGAATCCTGCTTACAATCCCAAAGTGACATAATTCTTTTCTGGATGTCCTTAGTTCTCTTAGACGCACCTATTAGATAGCATATCTAATGCTATGCTCTGATTACTTTCTGTACATTATGTGTGACCCCTCCATTGCATTATTTTTTTTTTTTTTTTTTTTTTTTTTTTTTTTTTTTTTTAACAGGCAGAGTGGACAGTCAGAGAGAGAGACAGAGAGAGAAAGGTCTTCCTTTGCCGTTGGTTCACCCTCCAATGGCCGCCGCTGCAGCCGGCGCACCGCGCTGATCCGATGGCAGGAGCCAGGATCCAGGTGCTTTTCCTGGTCTCCCATGGGGTGCAGGGCCCAAGCACCTGGGCCATCCTCCACTGCACTCCCTGGCCATAGCAGAGAGCTGGCCTGGAAGACGGGCAACCGGGACAGAATCCGGCACCCCGACCGGGACTAGAACCCGGTGTGCCGGCGCCGCAAGGTGGAGGATTAGCCTATTGAGCCACGGCGCCGGCTCCTCCATTGCATTATAAATTTCTTTTTGGAAGTTTCTAAATTTTTAGTCTTTACATAAAACATATTTAATTACTATGGTGGTAATTAAGTCATCAGATTATCCAATGACATCAAAAGCCCTCATATGAATAGTACTATAGCCATCTCATTCAAGTCCTAAAGGTAAAGCCTTTATCTTCTAGCTTCTTGCATACTGTACAGATAGGCAAGAACTGATGCCATGTCATTGGTATATGGAAGGATTTCATAACAGATATATTTTTAATTAGTCCCCAGACATTCTCAGATCACAGTTTTATTTTCTTTGTACTCTAAAGATTATTTAAAATCATTGTGTTCTCCTTAAACTCTTTCTCCCTGCTAAACTGTAATGCCGTGTGTATGGAAGAAACTTGTCTGTGTGGGCACTGGCCAAATCTTCACATCTTAGAAAAGTGGCAGTTAGTAGGTATTCAATAAATATATATTCAATAAATATATATTGAATTGAAAAAATTCTGTTAACTCTGACTATACATTATGAAGCATTTTAAAGTCTTGACAGAGCTTACGAGATTAGGATTCCTAGTGGAAGAAATTGGGCAAGTATCTTATGGATATAGAAAGATATTAAAAAGTGTAAAAACAGGAGCTGGTGCTGTGGCATAGTGAGTAAAGCCGCCGCCTGCAGAGCTGGCATCCCATATGGGCACCAGTTCGAGACCTGGCTGCTCCACCTCCAATCCAGATCTCTGCTATTGCCTGGGAAAGCAGGAGAAGATGGCCCAAGTCCTTGGGGCCTCTGCACCCACGTGGAAGACATGGCAGAAGCTCCAGGCTCTTGACTTTGGATTGGCGCAGCTCTGGCTGTCACAGCCAATTGGGGAATGAACCAGCAGATGGAAGACCTCTCTCTCTCTCTCTGCCTCTCCTTCTCTCTGTGTCTAACTGTGACTCTCAAATAAATAAATAAATCTTTGAAAATGAAAGAAAAAGAAGTGTAAAAACAAATAAGCCGGGACCAGTGCTGTGGCGCAGTAGGTTAACGCTCTGGCCTGAAGCACCAGCATCCCATATGGGCACCCGTTCGAGACCTGGCTGCTCCACTTCCCATCCAGCTCTCTGCTGTGGCCTGGGAAAGTAGTGGAGGATGGCCCAGGTCCTTGGGCCCCTGAACCCACGTGGGAGACCTGGAAGAAGCTCCTGGCTCCTGGCTTCCGATCAGCACAGCTCTGGCCATTGCAGCCAACTGGGGAGTAAACCAGCGGATGGAAGACCTCGCTCTCTTTCTCTCTCTCTCTCTCAAGTAAATAAATAAAATCTTTAAGAAAAAATAAGCCATGGCCTTTCCATGCAAAATGTGGGAATACTTTTAGAAAAGGATGATACAACATCTCAGAGTCTAACATAAATATTCCAACTCCCTGTTTACTCAGTCTTAATGGAGTTATCATTGGTTTATGGTCTGTACTGTGTTTTATACCTATCATCATGTATGATCAAAATTGTCTTCACAATTAGGTTATACACTTAGTTACAGTAGAACAACCTGCAAAAAAACTGATTGAAGGAGTTGCTGTATGACTCCCCAAATTAGGTCTGTTTGTCCAATGTGCAGATAGCCTATCACGGACATTAGGGTGGTCAAAGAAACATGGAGTTTATTGCAATGTGCAGAGCAAGGAGCCAGGCAACTACTGTGTAATTCCTGGTCTCCCCAAGAGATTAGGAGTGAAAGTTCTTATGGGTTGAAATTGGGATGCAATGTGTGCGTTCAGTGCATGTCTAGGTTCCTTGTTGGTTGGTGGTGCTCATGAACTTCCTTTGATTGATCAGCAATATGGTCCTTTTCAGAGAATTTTTATGATGGCCAAATGGGCTTCACTTTTGTATGGGAGATTCATGCAGGTAGTACTGAGCTTCTGTCCAGAACCCAATGAGAAACTCCTTGAGACAACACAATCAAGATTTTATATATTGAAGGAGAAATGAATCCAATGATTAGAACCTTGCAGGGCCAATTGCACCACTCCCTCAACTCAGTGAGTTCCTTATAATTAGAGTCAACTTGCTTTCAAAGAGACAGCTGGTGAACACTTTAAGCAAGGGGAAGGATGTTAAGAGACTGCATCCTGATGTTATTGAGCGTTTACATTCAAGGCACTGTATAGGGACTTGATTTCAGCTACACTACTCACACAGATCTCCATAAAAAAGTTTCAGATCTCTATCTTGCCTTTGGATGTTCAAGCTTATATGCTAACTCCTTGGCTTATGCATATTATAACACTAACTCAAAAAGGACAAAATCTTCACACACTTGTCTCTGTTCCATTCTGCATTTCAAAGGTAGAAGTGTAATCAGTACAGGCACACAGAAGAGCAATATGACACTATTGCAGTTGAAAATAATTGTGTCTTAAGCCTTTGAGAACTAATGAAAAGGCATATACAAGAAAGTTCTCTGCAGTGTTGACAATAAAGGTAAAAATAAGCAGCAACTTAATAGATAAATGCATTGTGATAAGTTTACACAAAAGATTATTTTACAGCAGTCAAAACAGATGAATTACAGATGCAACTGCCAAGATAAATAAATCTAAAAACATAATGTTGGACAAAAAAGTTAAATATCACTCATTTTATATGAACTTTAAAATTTACAGAATTCTATGAAATATATAAATACACAGATATTCATATATAGCAAATGTGTAAGAGGCAATAATCTTGATTTAATAATAGTGCTGATGTGGGTGTCTGGCTTAGCAGTTAAGGTCCCAGCAACCCATACTGTGATGCCGAGGTTCAAGTTCTTCCTCTGCTCCTTATTCCATCTTCCTGCCAAAGCATACCCTGGGAGGCACCAAGTAATGAGTCAAATACTTGCATACTTGCTATCTGCATGGAGAAACCTGGATTGAGTTCCTGGCTCACAACTTCAGTCAAGCTCAGCCTCATCCTTTGCAAATTTTGGGAGTGAGCCGGAAGAGTGTTTCTCTCTCTCTCTTTCTCTCTGTCTCCCACTCTCTCTGTTTCTCTCAAATAAGTAAATAAAAATTTGTAAAAATAATAATTATGTGCATTTTGTGAATGGATTGCTTAATATTAAGGTAGTGACATACAATCGTGGTATATAATTTTCTGTATTTGGTATACAGAAATAATAATTATTTACAAACATTTAGGGGCCAGTGTCATGGCCCAGCAGGTTAAGTTACCACTTGTGGCCTTGGCATCCCTTATCAGAGTGCCAGTTTGATGAGTCCTGGTTTCTCTGCTTCTGATGCAGCACCTTGTTCACATTCCCAGGAAAGCAGCCAATGATGGCTTTCCTTGTGCCACTGTCATGAACCTGGGAGACCAAAATGGTGTTCCCGTATCCTGACTTTGGCATGACCCAGTCCTGGCACTTGAAACAGTTGAGTAGTGAACCATTGGATAGAACAGCTCTGTCTCCCTCTCATTCTCTGTGTCTCCCTCTCTTTCTGTAATGTGGTGGAATGAGAAGGCCATGCCAAGATGGAGCTGACGAGCTAGCAAAACATGCCTTCAGTTACTCAGGAAACCCACCTGGCAAAGGAGCCTGCCTAGCAACAGGCAGTGATTGGTTACAGCATAAACTGACCCTTGACTGGATTGGCTGCCTTGGCTATATAAGCTGCTGCACCAACTGAAATAAATGAGTCTGTGAGCTGCTTGTCTCTAGCTCACTTTCACCCAACTCCTGGTGTCTGTGTCATGACTCCACATTTCTTGCCACCACTATGCTTCTCCTCTCAGAACGAATCCACAGCAACACTGTAATGCTGCCTTTCAGATACAGAGATAAGTAAATATTTTAAAAAAATGTAAAAGCCTAAAGGAAAAAGTGCATTTTCAAAGGGAAAATTCAAAATATTAAGGGGGGGGGCATTGTGGCAGAATAGCTTGAGCTACTGCCTGCAATGCCTGCATGCCATATGGGCACCTACTGAGTCGCGACTGCTCCACTTCTGATCCAGCTCCCTACTAATGCACCTGGGAAAAGTGGAAGAAGATGACACAGGTCCTTGGGCCCCTGCAACCACATGGGAGACCTGGAAGAAGCTCCTGGCTCCTGGTTTGGGCCTGGCCCAGCCCCAGCCACTGAGGTCATTTGGGGAGTGAACCAGTAGATGGAAGATATCTCTTTTTCTCTCCCCCCTCCCGACCCCGTATCTCCCACTTTCTCTGTAACTCTGCTTTTCAAATAGGTAAAATAAACCTTAAAAAGAAAATGCTGAGGAACTATGACTGGTTAAAGGAATGGAAATGAGAAATGAGATTGAATAAAAAGAGCAAGGTGGACAGGGAGCAAGTGAGAAACTCCTCAGAAAAGTAAGCAAGACTTGAAAAACTGGCAATGAAAGTTCTGTGTGACAAAGGATGAAGACATGAAGGTTAGAAGCTCATGAGGCAAAGGGAAACAACATGAAGAAGAGAGAAAGCACTGTAACTACAAATGACTGGAGTATTGAGAGTGTTGGAAGAGAGCTATAATATATGCATCACTGGGGAAAAAAAGCACATGAAATCATCATTAATAACTCTCCAAATAACTAGTATATTGAATAAAGTTAAGAATATCCCAGAGAAGTGAGATACTCAGCAGACTCATAGAATGGCGGATGTCCTAAATAGCACTCTGGCCTCAGAATCAGCCCTAAAGGCACTCGGATCTGGCTGAAAAGCCCATGAGAGTATTTCAGGCATGGAAAGCCAAGACACTCTGGCAAAAAGATCTCTGTGAGTGAGATCCCAGTGGAAAGAACAGGTCTTCAAAGAGGGAGGTGCCTTTCTCTGAAGGGAGGAGAGAACCTCCACTTTGACTATGACCGTGTCTAAACAAGATAAGAGTCGGAGAACTCAAGGGGCTTCCATAGCCTTGGAAACTCATAACGGGTGCATAGGGAGATTACTGATGCCATAAACAGGAGTGTCAATTGGTAAAGTCAACAACAGGAGTCACTGTGCACTTACTCCTCATGTAGGATCTCTGTCCTTAACGTGCTGTACACTGAGGCTTAATGCTATAACGAGTACTCAAACAGTATATTTCACTTTGTGTTTCTATGGGGGTGCAAACGACTGAAATCTTTACTTAATGTACACTAAACTGATCTTCTGTAAAAAAAAAAAAAAAAAAAAAAAAAAAAAAAAAAAGAAAGAAATTATCAATTCCCAACTTGACTCTCACTGGGATTAAACATGACAATAGGTCTGATCTGATTTCATCATCATTTAAAAAAAATCATCTATTATTTTTCACTTTATGTTTCTGTGTGGGAGCAAACTGTTGAAATACTTACTTAAGGTATACTAAGCTGATCTTCTGTATATTAAGATAATCGAAAATGAATCTTGATGTGAATGGAAGGGGAGAGGGAGTGGGAAAGGGGAGGGTTGTGGGTGGGAGGGACGGTATGGGGGGGAAGCCATTGTAACACATGAGTCGTACTTTGGAAATTTATATTCATTAAATAAAAGATTAAAAAAAAAAAAAAAAAAGAATATCCCAGAAGTAGGTTAGTAAAATATTACTATTAGAGGCAAATTGGCTTGAAGAAAAATATCATCCTGGTATTTCTCAAGTCTAGTTGCACCGTGGCTAATAAAATGGTACAGTGAAGTATGAACAGCAGTAATAACCCATCTTCTTCCTTCCTGCACAGGTAAATATGGATGGATGGCAAGATGGCTGCCCTGACATCTATCGGAGTTATGAAAGAAGGCAGAAGTGACACAGCAATGCACCATATCTGCCCAGCAGACATCCCAAGAGATTCTCTTGCAGCACAAAAGAGTGGCTCTTCTGAACAAGAAAACAGGTCTCCACTGGACACTCAAACTGGGATAACTGATTCTGAATCTGTGATTCATCAGGCACAGGAGACTTCATCTGTCAGTTTCTGGGAAGAGAGGAATATTGCAATGAGCAGGATGCCATCTGTCAAATGGAGACTTGCTCAAAATTACCATTTCTCGAATAGGGGAGATAATAACCTTTCTGGTAATTGTTACTCACACTAACTTCCTTATCTGACCTGTGCAACCTTGTTTAGGAAACAGAACCAGGAAACAGAAACCTAGATATCCTTTTATTGGGGGTGTTTCTCTTCCTTAAATAACCTAAAAAGCAAGATAAATACAGAAAGAGGTGTGGAGAGAGAAAGGAACAGAATGAAACAGAATGAAAGGCAGAGAGGTCTAAGAGAGTAATTCTCCAGCCAAGGTTGGGCATTGTGGTGCAGTGGATTATGCTGCCACCTGCAATGCCCTTATCCTATATCAGAGCCCTGCCTATGCTTCCAATCCAGCTTCCTGATAATGTACCTGGGAGGCAGCAGGTGCTGGCTCAAGTATTTTGAGCCATCTCTCCATACGGAACTTGATGGAGTCTCTGACTCCCAGTTTTGACCTGACCCAGCCCTGACTTTAGCTGATATTTGGGGAGTTAACCACACCACATGGAAGATCTTTTTGTCTTTCTGTCAGTCTGTGTTTCAAATAAATTACAGTGAATAAACATTTTTTAAAAGAATAAAACAATGAAACTTTAAGAAGGTCTCCAGGCAATATTAAGCCCATCACTGGGAAATGCCGATAATCATGTTTCATTAATGAAAACATGGAAGCTTTTAACCTGTTAAACTCTATTAACTAAAAGTCAACCCCACAGTTTTTTTCTGACTCTTTTGAAGAAGCACTGAAAGATAAGAACTAACGCTAATGAGTTGGATAACAATCCATAATATACTTATTAATTGACTGTTTAGACGTGGTGTTTTGTTTTGTAACAAAGAAGTCTTTCTCAGGATTTTCAAGTTTTTATGATAAATATATAGAATCAGAATAATTTCAAGACTTCAGTGTCGGTTTCTGAAAAACTTAAAACCATAAGTAGAAATACTTGTGGATAGCCTATACTTTCTCCCAAGTGGGATTATTAATTGCTGAACGTATCTGTGCAATATTATTTATTTTGAGTTGTTTTGGCTCAATTCTGTTGCTATGTTTTCTGTGATAATGTTCAGTATTAAAACTCTATTACAAAGTCAACTACTTTTGTTTCATAAAGTTTAGGTATATTCTAAGCAACATAGAAGACATTTGCATGTACCATTTTCTGATACCTCAGGAACTCTGTCCCCTTGCTCATTCGCTTATTACAAAGCAACAATGTGATGAGAAGTATGATGTGTGCTTAGCCAAGACAGTTGACTCCTTTAAATTCTGTGTTTCAAATGAAAGTCTGCAGCACTTACATTCCACAGGAGCACCAGTTCGAGTCCCAGGTAATGTGCCTGGGAAAGCAGTTGAGGATGGCTCAAGTCCTTGGGCACCCACGTGGGAGACCTAGAAGAAGCTCTTGGCTCCTGGCTTCAGATTAACTCAACTCTGGCCATTGCAGTCATTTTGGAATGAGCCAGCAGCTGGAAGATGTCTTTCTCTCTCTCTCTTGCTCTTGCTCTAACTCTCTCTCTCTCTCTCTCTCTACCTCTTTCTCTGTAACTCTTTCAAATAAATAAAATAAATATTATAAAAATAAACTCAATTATTTGATTTTTTACACAGTGAGATTGATATTTACTTTCAATCTTCTGCACTTGGATATCAACTTGTCCCAGCATCAATTATTGGAAGGCCCATCTCTTTTTCAAGGCATATTCTTAGCACCTTTGTCAAAGTTTGTGAAAGGGAACCTGGGAATGTGCTAATACATGAATATGTCCCACCTCCCCACTCAAGCAGAGCCTTAAGCAGAGCTTAGCAGCACGTTGTCTTCTTTATGCATATAAGGAGACATTTTGGGAGTTTAACCAACCCTGTCTTCAAAGCTCCTCTGTAAGGGTAAGCCACAGTGACTTCACCTCTCCATTTCACCATCTACAGCATCTGTTTTTTTTTTTTTCTTCCAAAAAAGTAACTTTCACGCAAACACACATTTTTAGGTCTGTTTTGGGGGAACATGCTCTAAGACAGAAAAAAAAATTGAAACTAAACTGTATTTTAAAGTATACTTCTGTATATAAAGATAATTGAAAATGAATCTTGATGTGAATGGAATGGGAGAGGGAGTGGGAGATGGGAGGGGTGCAGGTGGGAGGGAAGTTATAGGGGGGAAAAAGCCATTGTAATCCACAAACTGTACTTTGGAAAATTATATTTACTAAATAAAAGTGTTTATAATAAAAAAGACCAAAAAAAAAAAAAAGAAAACTATAGTTATAGTTCAGGTTGGACATGTGAGAGTTGTAGATCTATAGCCAAATAAAAAAAGGATATACTTTTAAAAAAAAGAATTTAAAGGTGTCTATTTTGATATATTCTGATCAAAAAGCATGCATTTTTTCATATTCTTCATTTGATGGATGAAAATACATTTCAATATTATTTTAATTTTATTGTTGCTAATTATTAGTAACTGAATTAGTGGTTCATGAGTATATTAGTTAATGGTTTCATGGGTGTATTGGGCATTTACATTTATTGTTGATGAGTTCTTAATTATCACCCATTGTTGATTTTTATATTTACTCATCTTTTTTCTAATAAAAATGATCATATACATGAAAATATTTATTAATCCAATTACCATAAATGATATTATAAAATCTTTCCTCTCATGTACTTTCTCATGATTGATTTTTATGTTTAGTGGTCTTTTATTCTAATGAAAGATCATATATATGAAAGTAAAAAAAAAAAAAAGTATGGTTCAGGTTTGAGAAATGTGCCAGTAGTTTCACTCCAGGGGAGGAGAAAGTAATCAGCAAAGCTACAGATCAGCTAAGGTTTGTCCTGACCATCAACAGGGAAATTGTAGAGCTGACGGAGAAGAGGGGCATAAGTTTGAATTGGTAGAACAAGAATAATGAAGAATCATATCAAGTACAGCATAAAAAACACAAAAACAAAAATTTGAACTTGACGTGATAAAGAGTAGAAAGCTATTTGTGTTCCTTACTAGAAGAACAGGAGAAAAGTGGGCTTTTTTGACTGCATTTCCCAAAACATGATTCCATAATCCCAGTCTCTGTAGATGCTATATATATATATATATATATATATATATATGAAAAAATTCTAAGGTCAAGTGAAGTTTGAAAGCACTTTATTCTACATGTAGCCAACTGATGATTATCAAATGACCATAAGCCCACAGAAAGCTAGAGTCAAAGATCAACTTTATTTTATTTTATTTTATTTTATTTTAAGATTTATTTATTTATTTGAAAGTCAGAGTTACACAGAAAGAGAAGGAGAGGCAGAGAGAAAGAGAGGTCTTCCATCCGCTGATTCACTCTCCAATTGGCTGCAATGGCCGGAGCTGCGCCGATCTGAAGCCAGGAGCCAGGAGCTTCTTCTGGGTCTCCCATGTGGGTGCAGGGGCCCAAGGACTTGGACCATCTTTTATTGCTTTTCCAGGCAATAGCACAGAGCTGGGTCAGAAATGGAGCAGCTGGGACCCAAACCAGCACCCATATGGGATACCGGCACTGCAGGCGGAGGCTTTACCCGCTGCACCACAGTGCCGGTGCCTTGTTTTATTTTTAAGCTTTTATATACTTGTCTTTATTTTACTTGAAAAGCAGAGAGAGAGCAACAATCAAACAGAAAGAGAGCTCCCACTTACTGGTTCACTGTCCAATGGATCTCAGGAGCCAGGGATGGGCCAAACTGAAGCCAGAAGCCAGGAACTCTTTTCAGGTCTCCGGCATGGATGGGAATGACCCATCCTTCAGTCATTACCTGCTGCCTCTCGGAATGCACATAATCAGGAAGGTGGAAACAGAAGCAAATCTGGGACTTGAACCTAGGCACTCCAACATAGAAAGAAGTCCCAAGTGGTGTTATTAACCACTGTGCCAAATGCCTGCCTCTGTTTTATTTTTCTAATTTCTCATATTTCCAGGTTTGAAGAATGTGTTATCTTCAGATTGGTGCTATTCAAAGTGTGGCCCACCCACTGGTACATGTTAAGGGGAGTCACTCTTATTAATGTATTAAAGAACTAGGTTTCCTGTAAATGTAATTTGGGAAATGCTATTTTAGGAAGTTCAGTGAAAAAGGTAGAGACTGGATGGAAGCCAAGAACTTTGTGAAGGAGGAGACTGTGCTGGTGACGAGAGAAATGTAAGGAAATGAGAATCAGAGATCATCTGAAAAAGCCATTGCATATCAGAATGGAGAAGGGGGAAGATTAAAACAACCTGACTTTCCTAGTCCCACCATAGTGGTGTGAATGACATGAGTGTGACAATATAATGGTATGATTTTTTTTCAGACTCCAGTAGCTGAAGATTAGTTAAAAATAGGAAATTGGAAAGTATTTTGAAGCTGGAAATAAAAAAAAAAAACATTAAGATTGAATGATTCATTCCAAATGGCTATATTATCGAACACCATTTAGTAACATAAACAGGTAGTATTACTGAATTTAAATATTAAAAGGTGACCAAATTCATTTTATAAATGCTTGTCTATTGTTTCAGCCTTAAGCTCAAATAACATTAAGATAAGAAATTTTGATACCATTACCTGGGTAGCCTAAGCAGATTTTTGTTTCAAGCAAATTTTAAAAAATTTAATGGGCATATGAAAATTTGGAGATCTTATTAAAATGCAGATTTTAATCTTATACATGTGGCTACAGTCTGAGATTTTGCAATTTTTTAAATCATTTCTTTCTTCCTTCTTCCCTCCCTCCGTCCTTCCCTCCCTCTCTCCTTGCTACTTTGTTTTCCTTCCTTCCTTCCTCCCTCCCCAAATTCCATAGTGAGGAATGATTTTTTTAGAACTCCATCCAGGTCTTTCACCTAGGTGTACATTAGCAGGAATGTGGGATCAGAAGTGGAGCCAGTTCTTGAATCCAGGCACTCCAATCTGCAATGATGGTATTCCAAGTGGCATCTTAACTGTAGTGCCAAACATCTGCCATAAAATTTTGCATTTGTAACAGTGCTCTTATGTGAATAGAAGTGACTGGTTCAAGGACCACACTGAGCAGCAAGAGGCTCTAAGATGAAGTAAAACTGATAATAAAATGCAGAAATTCTAAGTTAAAATGATAGTAGAAACTATTTACTCTGTCAAGTGTTTATTATGTTCCTACATATTTTTGTTCATTTATTTTACTCATTTCTTGTGATGGCATCTATTGCTAGCTGAGCACATGAAAGAAGGAATGAAAGATGTGGTTATGGGAAATTTAAAGCCCTGTGTCTATTGAAGCCAACTTTCAGAACAAGAGTTTAGCACCAGTTGGAGCATCCCACTGTAAGTTACATTTTATATTGAAGGGTAAAGTTTAATTAAGATGTATCTTGAAATGTTTTTTCATTCTAAGTTCTTTGTTTAACCGTTAATTTTATACATGCTATGGAATGAGAGATATGAATAAGATTTCCCTATAGCAACAATGTTGCCTATAACTAGCTACCTCCATTTTTAATAGAATCTTTCGTTTCTACTATAGTTTATTATTTCAATAAACTTCATTCTCTAAAAGGTTTTCTATTAGTATTTCATTCATTTTCATATGTCAGTACCTTCTTAAGTCTGAAAGCATAAGCTATTGTCTAAGAAATCAAGGAAAACATCCTTGTAATCATTTATATTCAGAACACAATGACAAAAAAAAGACCAATAGTGGTTTTCATTGATTTTAAAACATATCTTTGTTACTTTGTAGAAATGAAGCAAGGGAATTTAAATAATAAACCTTAGGAATCTTGGTGGTTCCTGAAATAGCAATGATGAAAACGAAAGCTCTATTCTTTTGTGTTTCATAAAACGTTTCTAATGACTGTATCTGACCATTTTAACCCAGAGGTCCACCTTAAAAATTAATAAGGGAGTAATAAAAATAATTGTTCATTTCTAAAGTCTCATGTCACTACAGGATGTTATACATAAAACAAGTTCTCATTTTACCTTTAAAATACGACTATACCTTTATTATAAATGCAATGTATTTTTCAGAAGATTTATAGGTAAACTTTGTATTATATTATTAGCCAGCCATGGTTTCCTCTATGGATTAAAGAATTAAAATGTTAATGGGAAATTCATGACTCAAGAATTAGAAAACTTCCTTTTTTCCTCTGAATGACTGAGTACATATTTGCCTCTTTTCAATATCACAACTCAAAAAATTCATTAGGTTTGCATTAACAAAGTGAGCCATGTATATTAACTTTCTCAGCCTAGAAAAAAGGGAAGAAAATTAACAACTCTTGAGCAACTCCAGTGTCTCAGGTAATATTCAAGGGCTTTCTTGACGTCATCTCATAAAATAGTTACAGTGTAGTAAAATAGCTATAGTGTAGTTCTTCATATTAAAAAGATACAAAATTATAAGCTATCTCTAAATAATGAGAAAATCCACTATAAAAATTCTAGCTTAAGGAATACAAGTTTTGTGATACGTAATACCTGTGTTCCTCACATACAACTTCGTAGTTGATTAGGGATCCAAAATATTGAAAAGGAAGTTCACCCAGGATGGATGTTTGCCAGCTCCCTGCTTCTAATACTGGACCCTAGCCTGACAATGTTGGATTAACAGAGATCCTTGTTTCCTTCCTGGAGACTCCTAAATTTATTCTTACATTACTTATATACAGAGGCAAATAAAAGGCAGCACAAGATCCCTCCTAAACTACAAAATACCTTTTTCCTGTATCTGCAATAGACTTTATTTAAAGCAGTATTTGTTTAACAGCAGGAGTGAATGAAAATCACAGAGAGAACTCATGTGCCCATTGACTACCCCCCAACACACAATCTCCTCGACTACCAATGCCCCACATCTGAGTGGCATAAATGTCACAACTAACAAATCTGCCGCAATACTTTTATATCATCCAGTCCATCATTTAAATACTGATATCACTATACACTTATTTTCCTGTGCTTTATTTTATTTATTTATTTATTATATTTTGGACACAAAATAACTATATGTATTTATGGTATAGAATACAATATTTTCATACATGTATACATTGTGTAATGTCAAATCAGAGTGATAAGCATTTCTATCTCAAACAATTGTTAATTCTGTGTGTCAGAAACCTTCAAAATCCTTTCTTCTAGTTCTTCTACACATATGTAATATATGTGATATATTGTGGAATGTACCTTTGCAACTCATCTTTGGTTTGCAACCCCTTTACACATAAACACTTCAGTTGGAAAAACTCAATCTTCAGGAAATGATTTAATAAAGGATTGAATAATTATAGGAAAATTTCAGAGCAAACTCTCATTGGAAAATTGTTCAACCATTGTGAAATAAATGGAACGTTGAAAATGAGAGTAAAATGACAAAAAATAAGAATATTCAAAAAAGGCAAATTTAAAAGAAAGGATACATTAAAATTGTATCTCAGATTGTATGTATAAAAAACCTTATGGTCACAGAATCAGTTTACAACTTTTTCTATTCTTTTGCACTGGGAATCATTTTTATAACTCAAAAAGGGAAGCTAAGAAAGGGATACAGCAGGGGGAAGGGGAGAAGGAGAAAGAGAAGAGAAAACAAACAATATTAGAGGAAACCAAATAGTGAACTTGTGCTCACCTTCCTAATTGCTATCAATTTTTTTCCCACCAGAATCCCATCACATTATTGCATTTCAGTCTGGCTCACTCATAGTCTTGTTTTGCCTGGTCTATTAGTTTGATTACAATGATTATTTTGTTTTGATTTTCCTAGAATACATGCATACCAAGATGAGTTCAAATGTGATTTTTGTACAGAAGTCCTAGATAATCTTCATCTTGGCAACTCCAGTGATCAGTTCTCATCTGGTAGATGAACAAATGATGGTTGTTGACTAACTCACACATTTGTGATAGTAATTACTGTGCATGCAGAGATGGCTGTTTGATTTCATGGAAATTATTTTTAATACTGTAATGATATCTATTGCATGCCATATCTTTACATTACCACATTATCTCCTAAAGCTTCTATGTTTGTCTTTTGTCTCCTGAGTGATAGTTGTGTTTTACTCTTATTTGTTGCAAAGTCCACAATTATAACAGTAATGAATTATAATTAAAATATTACAGATTTCTTGATAAATAATGCTTTGTGTCAGTATAGAACTCTTGAATTTTCAAAGCTTTTACAAATTCTTTTTCATGAAAAGCTGTAACTACAAATATAGCAAATTTTTAAAATTAGATTTCCATCTTATAGAGAAAAGAAATTGAGTCACAAAGAATGAGAATGACTTTCCTCTGAGCACACATCCAGCAGCTGGTTTGTAGGTCAGAACAAATTAGATAATTTCTCCAAATACCCAGACTAGTCTTACTTTCATTAAACATCCCTTTGAAGTTTCTCTAGACAGTTTCTTCACTTTGAGACCAACATAAAAAAAAAATATCATTTGAACAATCGTCACATGGCAAGAAGATTTATCAAGGCTAGGCTGTTCCTTGTAATTGTCCAGATAAGCTCATCAATAACCACGGGGAAAGAATGTATATGATCAGCATTTCCACACTAGATCCTGAACTATTTGTACTTTGCTCATTCAATAATTCTCTTCTATCTAGGCCTCCACATTGGTGCACTGATCTGACCTGTGAATACAAACAATTGTCTGGTGTTGTAGTCTTTTTCTACCAAACTGCTCATTGCTCAGATAGCTAGCCCAGCATTGCAACTGTGTCCAATCCAATAACAAAAACTGAATGTCAGGAAAAACTATTGAATTGAAAACTATTGTACTTTTAAATGAGGAAAGCAGCCCTTTCTAAAATGCTCACTCTGTACGAAGATTTAAAAATTAAAAACAGTAATTAAGTACTGAATAAATAGCTCAGGAATCTATAAATCCTATTTTCAGCAGAGAGTAAACCATCTTTATCTTGTCTGTTCATGCCAATCTAAGCTTTTTCTGGACATCTCCTTCATACTCCTCCAACATATGCCATTATCCAGTTCCAAAGCCATTCCCACATTTTTAAGCATTTATTATGCTGCAGACAATTTCCCATTCTCAATTTTTATCTTTGTCTGGTCCTGCTATTAAACTAAAATACTTGATACTGGGTACTTTATAAACAATAGAAATTTATTCTTGCAGTTCTTTAAGCTAGGAAGTCCAAGAACACAGTGCCAGCAGACTCAGGGTATGTTAAAGGCCTTTTCCATAGGTGACACCTGCTTGTGTCCTCACACAGCAGAAGGGGCAAATATGCTCCCTCAGGCCCTTTTATGAGAGCTAAAATCCCATACATGAGGGTCTCCCAAAGGGCCCACCTCTCAATGACCCCATCTCTTAATACTAGCAACTGGGAGTGATAGTACTTCAACATATAACTTTGGAGGTACACAATGTTCAGATCATAGAAACTTTATACTTAAGAATATTTGTCTTCAAGTTATTACCCTATTTTTAGAAAATTGCAGAGAGAGGGAGAAAAAGAGAGAGTGAGCTCTCATCTGTTGATTTACTCTAAATGGAACAAACCTCTATTATTAAATCAGAAAATCAAACTTGAAAATTCAATAACATCTAAAGTAAAAACATCTTACATCTTAGAACTTAAGTTCTACAAGATCTGATTTACAAAGTCTCTATAGCAGAAAATCTTTTACTCTTATATGTAATAGGATTATGCATGCTTTAAGAAGCAGAACCAATGGAAAATAAGACAAGAATTCAGAATCTCAAAGACAAACTGATAGACAGTCTCACAACAATAAAATACTTGAAATATTCCCTTCTAAACATATGACTGTGAAACAATGGTAAGTGTATGAAAGGGGGAAGAACTTAGGGTCAAACTAGGGAAAGAAAGATGAAAAAAGAACCTGTTATAACTAGAATGTTCATCTTTATCATCTTAACACTTTGCATACATTAAAATGATGATCAGGCTGGTTTATATACACTTCTGATCTTGCTTCATGTTTGTTGCATTTGACAAGGATTTTCCTACTTTAAAACTTTAAATATAAGGCTAAACAGAATACTGAGGAAGTCTGTCATAAGAGCACTTATTAGCACATTTCACGCCTATTTTATTACATTTAAACGATCTTGAAACCACTGGAGTGTCTCAGTTAGGTTTCCCTTGAACTTATCACCTTATAAATGCATGTATAGGTCTTTGTCAAAGGCAATATCTTTTTCAAAAGTACCATCTGTATCAGCTTATTAACTGCAATGACCACTTCAGATGGATGACAATGTAAGGGGAATAGAGGTCTCAAGTATATTGGAAAGTTTTTGATGACTTAATAATTCTATGATCTTGTTTTTGTAGTGTTTTGTTTTTTCAAACTTTCTCTTGGTCTTCCATTCTCAGCATCTAAAAAGGTTTTAGCCTGTCTAAAACCCTTCAGTAGTATTTAGAATTCCTTTTGTGAAAACTGGTAGAGAAAAAGAGAGCCACTCATGGAGTGATAACGGGTAACTGCTCAGCCACTCCAAGCTCTTTTGATGTGGGATACTATTGCATTTAGTATCTTCACTCCAATTTTACTCAAGTCACTCAAAATAATAGAAACATTTGCACTTCTACTACCACTCTAAAAAGTTTAGAAGCCAAATTGCTACACAAAATTTCTGGTTTATTGGACACCATAAAGATTGGAGGCTTTTTCCATGATTGTTTTTAACTCTGTGTGTGTGTACATGTGGGGGGGGGGGGGGGGCGGGGAGATCGCCCATTCACTTGCTGCCTTGGTCCAAAGTTAGGAACCATGAAGGCAATCTAGGTGTCCCACTTGGCCCCACTTGGGTGTCATCTTGAGCCATAACTACTATCTCCAAGGGTCTACATTAGTAAGTACCTGGAGCCAGACATTGAACACAGGCACTCCAATGTGGAATTCAAGAGTCTTAATCCCTTGGCTAAGCACTTTCTCTTTCCTTTGAATTTTTATAGTTTTCTGATAGCTCAAAAACATAAGAAATACAAAAATAAGTTAGTTGTTCAGTTACTTTTAAGGCTAAAACCATCTTTATATTTAAAAAGTGCCTATACATTTGTACATGCCAGAAAATTTTAATTAATAGGTAAGTATTTATACTGATACCAGTTATACATATATAGAACATTGGATCAGTTTTGATATTTCTAGTCTTAGTATCTTTGATCTTCAATTTAGGATTTCCAACTGTGTACTAGTCTCAAAATTCAGCAGCCCAACCACCACTCCTTTAGCTGGTAAAAGCTGAACCTCTTCTTTCTCCCATAGAAGTTGGTCTAATCCTTTGACAGGCAGAGTTAGACAGTGAGAGAGACAGAGAGAAAGGTCTTCCTTCCATTGGTTCTGCCACCAAAATGGCCGCTATGGCCGGCACGCTGTGCCGATCCGAAGCCAGGAGCCAGGTGCTTCCTCCTGGTCTCCCACGCAGGTGCAGGGCCCAGGCACTTGGGCCATCCTCCACTGCCTTCCTGGGCCACAGCAGAGAGCTGGACTGGAAGAGGAGCAACCGGGACAGAATCTGGCACCCCAACTGGGACTAGAACCCAGGGTGCCGGTGCCACAGGCAGAGGATTAGCGTAGTGAGCTGCGGCGCTGGCCATGTCTAATCCTTTAATAGTCAAAGTCCAGTAAGAAAAACCATAATAGAAAAGATTCAATATAAGTTGGATATAGGAAAGAAGGAATTCACCTTAATGTGCTTCATACATATTGGAGGGGGAGTGCAAAGTAGGGCTAGTAGCCTAATTAAGTAGTTCCCTGAGCCAGGGGAAGGGGCCTGAGCTGAGCTGAGCTCACAGAGCTTAGCACTTTGTAAGGGAAATCCTATGGACTCAGATTTAGGAAGAGGGACTGTACTGCTCCAACCGTGCTGATAGTAAGAAGGTCAAAGGCAGGGTAAGGACTCAGACTTCTGAGACAGGGGCACTTCTAGACTACTGGTATCTGCAAGAGATTATGATGGAGCTAGTTCTTGGTATGCATAGAAACAAAACAACTGAAGACTGGAACTTACCACTGCTACCAACGGAAAGCGAGTTCACAAGGTACGCAGAGCAACAGCAAGGAAATTCAGATCCTGTCTTCTCTTGACCTTTCCTTCCAGTTTCTCCTCTGGCCAAATCTAACATGGAACTGGATGTTGGAGAAAAATGTAGTTTTCAGAGCTGTCATTCCAGCATTGCAAAGCAGGGTACATAAAGTGAACTTCAAGTTGAGAGATAATATGGGGGGTCATCAAAAATTCATTAAAAATAGATATGAAAAATTGCATGCATTCCAAAGTTCTTGTACTAAAATAAAATTATCCTATTTTTTCACAGTTTTTAAAAGTTCCTTTGTACCTCTTCTCAGCTTATTCACAAACTGTCATCTCTATTCATCCTTCAAGTCTCAGCTAGAGACTCCTTCCCCAACCTTGGAGGTAGAAGTAGGCAAGCACTCCTTTCTCTGTGCTCATGTGTGTTTTGAATAGGGGCATAGGATACATTCACAAGAATTTCACAAACATAAAAGGGATAGATGGACAATAAGTTTATGGGAAAATGCTCAGTCTCACCATATTAAGAATCAAATAAACATGCAATCAAAGTAAGAAAATATTTTTCACCTATCAGACTGCAAAAATATTAGTAATGCTATTAATGGCAAAGATTTAGTAAAAATGCTGTTGCTAAAATATGAACTGGTGGTGGATCATCTTGCTGTAAAAATCTGTTTGTTCTCTGATACTCCCCACAGGAAAATGAACCTGTAAGCCTCATGACAGCAGATGTGCTTAATAAAAATAATGAAGAATGAAGGCAGTTACAGGTCCTTCCTGAGAACTGAGTTGATAAAAAGAGCAACAGTAGAGAAGACAAAATGAGAATTATAGATTCTTCTAGTTCATTAGATGAGTCCTAGCATCAAACCACCCCTGTGATGTCCCTACTTTTTACATGCATATACATATTTTTGTAAGGAGGTTTAAAGGTTTTATTTCTGGGGTGTGTTTTTAACCTAACCATGTTCCACATTACATTGTCAAGGTTTGATTCCCAGTTCCAACTCCTGACTCCCACCTTTCTATTAGTATAAACCCTGAGATGCAGTGGTGATGGCTCAAGTAAATGTGTTCTGTTACCCACATGGGAGACCTGGCTTCAGTTGCCATGCAGTCTTGGCTGTTGTAGGCATTTGGGGACCACACCAATGTTCGTTCTCTCTCTCTCCCCTCTCTCTCCTTCTCTCTCTCCCTCTCTTCTCTCCTCAAATAAATAATTTGTTTAAGTTTTGTTTGTTTTCTGAACATAGAAATACATAAAAATTAAAACAAATATCTTACAATTTTAACTTGAAATAAACTCAGTTGACATTTTTGTTAAATTACATATGTACATAGCTAGACAAAAATATTCTGTTCAGTGAAACATAAGATATTAATATGAAAACCTTTTTTTCCACCCCTGGTCCATTAAATGGAAATATTTTTGGTTGTGATTTTAAATATTTCAAATGTTAGAAAATCTCACTCCAAGTATAAAGCTATATCTGTTCTATTTGATCCAAACTTTTTATTTTTGGCTTAAATTACATTTAACTGTATTTCCCGTTACTATACACCCCCAGAAGCCACAGTGTTATTGTGGCCTTATGATATGGTAAAATGATAAACTGGATAGACCATCGATAATAGGTAATTTAATTCTCTCACTATTGAGATGAAAAAACACTGAGACATGGAGAGTTTATGTAATAAGCCCAAGCTCCAATTCCAACGACTAATAAAGTAACTAATAGAACAAACACCTTACCTCCAAATTCCAGAAGCAAATACACAGAAATTAACTTAAAAAGTGCGTTTTAAGCTTATTAATGTATAACCCATCATTATTTTTCTCCAATGTAATATAAATTTCCTTAGGAAGAAGATTATGTTTCTAATATTTTTGCTGTATTTCTTAGAGCTCTTCAAGTAAAAAAAATTCACATCTCACCAGGTGTTTCACATGAGTTTGACAACTGTTTTTAAAACACTGCTAACCCTTTAAGCTTGTACCCTAACATAATTTGTGTTTGTGTGACTCATTACAAATAGAAACGAGAATATTCTCTAAATATTAGACTCAATGAGAATTTCCTTAGCAATATCAAAGCTTCGTATGCCTAGGACTACTAATGAAAGCAGTAACAGAGATGTAAATGCCATGTTCTTTGGGATTCTTTGCCATCAAGATTGTCATCATTTTGACAGAGCGAGGGACTTCAAGGATAGTATTAGGGGACAAAAAAGACATCACAGTGCTCTAGTAAATTTTAAGAATACTAAGTGAAAAATCAATGTGAAAACTCCATAAATGTCTATATTGTGGGAGGGAGGACTTAGAATTAATTACCAAAATAAACATAATAGCTAGAGAAATTAATTCAATTTCTGTTTTTTGGTGTTAATGTCTTCATAAAGAAATTTCACAAAAGAAAAATGCAGATGACCCATTAAAATAGAAGACTACCTAATAATGAGACCTGAAAAATGGCCAATAATTGGCTGGCACCGCAGCTCCTTTGGCTAATCCTCCACCTGTGGTGCTGGCACCCCTAGGTTCCAGTCCCGGTTGGGGCTCCAGATTCTGTCCCAGTTGCTGCTCTTCCAGTCCAGCTCTCTGCTGTGAGCCGGGAAGGCAGTGGAGGATGGCCCAAGTGCTTGGGCCCTGCACCCGCATGGGAGACCAGGAGGAAGCACCTGGCTCCTGGCTTCGGATCGGTGCAGCACCGGCCTTGGTGGCCATTTGGGGAGTGAACCAACAGAAGGAAGACCTTTATCTCTGTCTCTCTCTCTCTCATTAGCTAATTCTGCCTGTCAAAAAAAAAAAAAAAAAAGAAAGAAAAAAGAAAAGAAAAATGGATAATAATGACACCTAATGCGATCAAAAATGTAGGAATGGAGATTTCCATATTCTGTAGCCAGAGGTAAAAATTGACCCGATTTTTTGAAGACAATTTTGCTTGACTATTAATATTTTAAATGTGAATGCCTTTTGATTTATCATGTCCAATACTAGAATCTTTGCCAAGGAATTAAAAGTATGCCAAAAAATTCCAAGTGAAAGGATGTTTATTTCATTGCTTATAACAACAAACAGCTGGATAATGTCCTAAATGTCCATCAATAAAATACTGGTCAGTTGTTCAATGAATACACAGCTATTAAAAACAATGACATAAACCAACTTGCACTGACAGAAAAATATATTAATGGCATATAATTAGTTAAGTAAATAGAAGGAAAAAATAGATAATGACTAGAAAAATATGTTCAGAATTCTTTTAAGTTCACATGTGTGTATAAATGTATAAACATATCCTTAGCTATCATGGAATACTTTCATGCACAACTATGTACATTGTTGCATTATTCAATTATTATACAATAAGCTTGTATTGTAATTGGGAAAGATAATAAAGATATCTTGATTTTGAAGGGAAAAAAGACCACACACTTAAATACTAAACTTCTAAACTGAATGGTAGGGAGTCATATGGTCAAGTTCCATAAAACACTGACAATTTTCTCTCTTTTTGTACTCCATAATGTTAGCATTAAGTTCTAAAACTTGTTTTGATATAAGAACAATACAAAGACTGTGACTATGTAAGCTTGGGAGCTCTTGAGCTCCATATTAATGGTTTTCTTTGATTTGATAATCTGGAATATATGTGAAATGACATAAGGCAAATTTATTTCATAGTAGTAATAGTACTTGTGGAAATTTACCACCTGACAGGCACTGCTGTAAGTGCTTTAAGTGTATCAACACATTTACTTCTCACAATAACTCCAAATAATGGATGCTAATGTTATCTTTACAGATGCAAAATCTGAGGTATCAAAAGATTAATTAATTTGTTCTGCAATATTGCCAAGCTAGAAAGTAGTAAATAGTAGATACTCTGATACTTGAGTTCCATATTAGTACTTCTATTTCTAGAAGACTTGATATCCCTTACTTGATTTATGCTTTCACTCAGGGAAGAAAGTTACAAACTTTAAAGCCATTTTCTAGAAATGATATAAATCAAGAGGCTTCTGAGAATCTTTGATTTACATTTAGTTAAAAAGTAGCATAAAATGCAACTGTTGTAGTGCTTTTAGAAGAGAACCTAGGAGGATACATTCATGACTTGGAGATATGCAGCAATTTCTTAGATCACAAAAGCAATAGCTGGTTTTGTAAAACTGTTAAATAAATTCATCAAAAAGAATAGGACTATTTATAAGGTTATAATCAAGAAATGACAGAACCAAAAGAGATAGTGGCAGAATAGGGTCAGTTGTAGCAGAGGACAGGAGGGGTTTTCCAGAACATAGGAGATAGTCATGTGGAAAGGTAACTCGAAAAAGTTGTTGTTTTCAGAATGCAGACATGATTCAGAATGCAGAATGATCTTTGTTGAGGGTATACAGCCAGACTGAGATACTCCAGGAAGGGACTAATGGGAATTAATAGAATAATATTACTCTCCTTCATCTCTCGCATCACTCACCAGCACTCCTTCTTGACAGAATCAAGTTGACAGAGTTTTATGAAAGAATATGGAGGACTCCCTCCAACCTTTGTATTTTAATGCTATATTTATAAATAACTGAGAACTGAAATGAAGGATGAATGAAACCTTCAGGAAGGTAGTTGAGAAGAGTCAGTTCTTAAAAGACTGACATTATTTATACTGTTTATTGTTTTATTCAGAATACAAAAATACATTCATTGCACACTGAAAAAGAAAAGAGGGGGCGGAGCCAAGATGGTGAAATAGTGAGAGCGTGCACTGATAGTCCGGGAAAAGATAGTTTAATAAAAGTGGAGTTACTGTAGCCTCAGAAAAGGCTCAGGAAAAAATTTCAGAGGACACTCTTCCGGATCTAGTGGATGTGACACGGAGGACCTACGGGGAGAGCAAGGTCGCCCACCACATGGAAGCCGAGCTGCCGGAGCTGAGCCACAGGAGCCTAGCCACAGAAGCCGAGCCGCAGAAGCTGAGCTGCAGAGTCTGATCACCAGCGCTGGAAGGGGAGGTGAGACAAAAACCTCGGTAACCTGAGACATTTGCGGGGAAAGGCAGAAAGAGCCTACAAGGAAAGAGGCCTGAAGCCCCACTGGGGAAAGTTCACCAGGCTGACTGGAGGAGAGAAAAAAACGAATAAATCTGGGGAACTGGCATGGACATTAGCCTCTCTCTCCACTCACCTTAAAAAGCCGAGCAAGACAAAGAGCAGGAGCCATTTTACGTATGTAAAGCAGGGCCTGCCATTAGCCAAGCAGAAAAACCTGACTCTGGTGGGGAGAAATAACAGGAGGTTAAGACCAAGTGAAAGGGTGGAGCTAACGAACTGAGACTGTGAAAATCTGAGGGGGGGGGGGCTAATGAACTCACCGAGTACACAAACTCAGTAACCTGGGCAACCCAGTGAAAGACTGTGGAGAAATCTGAGACCACACTGAGGGCTGCATAAACTCTTTGTGTGGTCCCAGGGGTAAGCAGACGAATACCCACAGGGGCCAGATTTCATACATCAACACCCTCAATTCCACTCAGCTGTGTGGAATTACTTCCCAACTGAGTCAAAAAAAAAAAGAAAGAAAGAAAGAAAGAAAGAAAGAAAGAAAGAAAGAAAGAAAGAAAGAAATAGAGAGAGAGAGATCGAGAGTGAGAGAACAATTTGGGTGAGTCACCTTTGGCACACCCTTAACCTGAAGAACCAAACAGAGCTCTGGACACCCATCACAGCCTCTAAGGATCCATCAAAAGCAGGCAGTCCACTTAATCTAGACTCACAGTATAACAAGAAAAAACACCACACCGAAGAAACCAAAGAATATCTCCAATATGCCAAACAACAAATGCAAAAACCGAGGTAACAAGAACAAGGAAGACACTATGACGCCCCCAAATGAAAAAGACACCCCAAGCCGAGATTATGAAAATGATGAGATGGAAGAAATGCAAGAAGCCGATCTCAAAAAATTGATAAGAACATTAAGAAGTTCTCAAAAAACAAATTATTGAACTACAGAAATCCTTAATGGACAAGATAGAAAATCTCTCGCGCGAAAATGAAATATTAAGGAGGAATCAAAATGAAATGAAACAACTAGTAGAACATGAAACTGTGATAGTGATGAGAAATCATAATGAAATGAAGAATTCAATAGATCAAATGACAAACACAATAGAGAGCCTTAAAAACAGAATGGGTGAAGCAGAAGAGAGAATATCACTTAGAAGACAGAGAACAGGAAAATATACAGTCAAACCAAAGAAAAGAGGAAATTAGAAATCTAAAAAAATATTGTCGGGAATCTTCAGGATACTATTAAAAAACCCAACATTTGGGTTCTAGGAGTTCCTGAAGGCATGGAGAGGGAGAAAGGATTAGAAGGCCTTTTTAGTGAGATACTAGCAGAAAATTTCCCAGGTTTGGAGAAGGACAGAGACATTCTAGTACAGGAAGCTCACAGAACCCCTAATAAACATGACCAAAAGAGATCCTCACCACGACATGTTGTAATCAAACTCACCACAGTGAAACATAAAGAAAAGATCCTAAAATGTACAAGAGAGAAACGTCAGATTAATCACAGAGGATCTCCAATCAGATTCACAGCTGACTTCTTATCAGAAACCCTACAAGCTAGGAGGGAATGGCGAGATATATCCCAGGTACTAAGAGAGAACAACTGCCAGCCCAGAATATTATATCCTGCAAAGCTATCATTTGTGAATGAAGGTGAAATAAAGACCTTTCATAGCAAACAGAAATTGAAAGAATTTGTCACCACTTGTCCAGCCCTGCAAAAGATGCTTAAAGATGTGTTACACACAGAAACACAGAAACACGGTCATCAATATGAAAGAAGGTAAACAAAAGAAACCTCACAGCAAAAGATCACAGGAAATTCAAAACATATATCAGAAAATATCTTTGGCAAATGGCAGGGCAAAGTTACTACTTATCAATAGTCACATTGAACGTGAATGGCCTGAACTGTCCAGTTAAAAGACACCGATTGGCTGATTGGGTTAAGGAACAAAACCCATCTATTTGCTGCTTACAAGAAACACATCTTTCCAACAAAGATCCATACAGACTGAAAGTGAAAGGCTGGAAAAAGATACACCATGCCAACAGAAATGAAAAAAGATCAGGCGTAGCCATCTTAATATCAGACAACATAAACTTTACCACAAAAACTGTTAGGAGAGACAAAGAGGGGCACTATGTAATGATTAAGGGATCAATTCAACAGGAAGATATAACGATTAGCAATATATATGCATCTAATTACAGGGCACCGGTTTATTTAAAAGATTTGTTAAGGAACTTAAAGGGAGACTTAGACCCCAATACAATAATACTGGGGGACTTCAATACTCCACTCTCAGATATAGACAGATCAACAGGACAGAAGATCAACAAGGAGACAGTAGATTTAAACGACACTATAGCCCAAATGGATCTAATAGATATCTACAGAACTTTTCATCCTACACATAATGCATTTACATTCTTCTTAGCAGTACATAGAACCTTCTCTAGGATTGACCACATACTAGGCCATAAAGCAATTCTCAGAAAATTCAAAAGAATTAGAATCATACCATGCAGCTTCTCACACCATAAAGGAATGAAGGTGGAAATTAGCAACTCAGGAATCCCTAGAGCATATGCAAACACATGGAGATTGAACAACATGCTCCTGAATGAACAATGGCTCATAGAAGAAATTAAAAGAGAAGTCAAAAATTTTCTGGAAGTAAATGAGGATAACAGCACAACATACCAAAACTTATGGGACACAGCAAAAACAGTGTTAAGAGGAAAGTTTATATCAATAGGTGCCTACATCAAGAAATTGGAAAGGCACCAAATAGATGAGCTTTCAATGCATCTCAAGGATCTAGAAAAACTGAAGCAAACCAGACCCAAATCTAGTAGGAGAAGAGAAATAATTAAAATCAGAGAAGAAATCAACAGGATTGAATCCAAAAAAAAATTACAAAAAAATCAATCAAAGGAGGGGCTGGTTTTTTGAAAAAATAAACAAAATTGACACCCCATTGGCCCAACTAACTGAAAAAAGAAAAGACCCAGATCAATAAAATCAGAGATGAAAAAGGAAATGTAACAACAGACACCACAGAAATATAAAGAATCATCAGAAATTACTACAAGGACTTGTATGCCAGCAAACAGGGAAACCTATCAGAAATGGATAGATTCCTGGACACATGCAACCTACCTAAATTGAACCAGGAAGACATAGAAAACCTAAACAGACCCATAACTGAGACAGAAATTGCAACAGTAATAAAGGCCCTCCCAACAAAGAAAAACCCAGGACCAGATGGATTCACTGCTGAACTCTACAAGACTTTTGAAGAAGAACAAACTCTAATTCTTCTCAAACTATTCAGAACAATCGAAAAAGAGGGAATCCTCCCAAAGTCTTTTTATGAAGCCAGCATCACCTTAATACCTAAGCCAGAAAAAGATGCACCACTGAAAGAGAATCACAGACCAATCTCCCTGATGAACATAGATGCAAAAATCCTCAATAAAATTCTCGCCAATAGAATGCAACAACGCATCAGAAACATCATCCACCCAGACCAAGTGGGATTTATCCCTGGTATGCAGGGATGGTTCAATGTGCGCAAAACAATCAATGTGATCCACCACATTAACAGACTGCAGAAGAAAAACCATATGATTATCTCAACAGACGCAGATGAAGCATTTGATAAAATACAACACACTTTCATGATGAAAACTCTAAGCAAACTGGGTATGGAAGAAACATTCCTCAATAAATCAAAGCACTTTATGAAAAACCCACAGCCAACATCCTATTGAATGGGGAAAAGTTGGAAGCATTTCCACTGAGATCTGGTACCAGACAGGGATGCCCACTCTCACCACTGCTATTCAATATAGTTCTGGAAGTTCTAGCCAGCGCTATTAGGCAAGAAAAAGAAATTAAAGGGATACAAATTGGGAAGGAAGAACTCAAACTATCCCTCTTTGCAGATGATATGATTCTTTATTTAGGGAACCCAAAGAACTCTACTAAGAGACTATTAGAACTCATAGAAGAGTTTGGCAAAGTAGCAGGATATAAAAATCAATGCACTAAAATCAACAGCCTTTGTATACACAGGCAATGCCATGGCTGAGGAAGAACTTCTAAGATCAATCCCATTCACAATAGCTACAAAAACAATCAAATACCTTGGAATAAACTTAACCAAGGACGTTAAAGATCTCTACAATGAAAATTACAAAACCTTAAAGAAAGAAATAGAAGAGGATACCAAAACATGGAAAAACATTCCATGCTCATTAATTGGAAGAATCAATATTATCAAAATGTCCATTCTCCCAAAAGCAATTTAGAGATTCAATCCAATACCAATCGAGATACCAAGACGTTCTTCTCAGATCTGGAAAAATGATGCTGAAATTCATATGGAGGCTCAAGAGACCTCGAATAGCTAAAGTAATCCTGTACAACAAAAACAAAGACGGAGGCATCACAATACCAGATTTCAGGACATAATATAGGGCAGTTGTTATCAACACAGAATGATACTGGTACAGAAAGAGATGGATAGACCAATGGAACAGAATTGAAACACCAGAAATCAACCCAAACATCTACAGCCAACTTCTATTTGATCAAGGATCCCAAACCAATCCCTGGAGTAAGGACAGTCTATTCAATAAATGGTGCTGGGAAAATCGGATTTCCACGTGCAGAATCAAGAAGCAAGACCGCTACCTTTCACCTTACACAAAAATTCACTCAACATGTGTGGGGAGCAACTAGGAGCAACTCGGACTAGACTAAGTTACTAGAATTAAGACTTATTCTATGCGTCTGCTCTCCCACAATATGGCGCTGGGAGAGGAAGAAACAGCTTCTACACAGCTGCCTCCAGTTCAACCAATAAACTGTAGGACCTGCTCCTGATTGGAGGAGAGCAGCGTACTCGGTGTGTGGGTAGCAGAGTTGGGATTGGTGGAAGAGGACTATAAAGGAGGAGACAACATGCACCAGGAACATCTAAGAGGAACACCTGTGCAGCCCCCGAGAAAGCCGGCTGGCGGTGTGCCGCTCCCCTGCGGAAGTGGGGAAAGTGGCAGGGGGCCCGCCCCTCCACGGAGGTGGAGGGACGGTAGCCAACCCGGGAAGAACCAGCTGCAAACCCGGGGAGGGCCGAGCAGACGAAAGAACAACGCAGGGTCCTGTGTCATTCCTCCACGAAGAGGGGGAGCGACAAACATGCATTAAAGACTTAAAACTATGACCCGACTTCATCAAATTATTAGAGAGCATTGGAAAAACCCTGCAAGACATAGGTACTGGCAATGACTTCTTGGAAAACACCCCAGAAGCACAGGCAGTCAAAGCCAAAATTAACATTTGGGATTGCATCAAATTGAGAAGTTTCTGTACTGCAAAAGAAACAGTCAGTAGAATGAAGAGGCAACCAACAGAATGGGAAAAAATATGTGCAAACTATGCAACAGATTAAGGGTTGATAACCAGAATCTACAAAGAAATCAAGAAACTCCACAACATCAAAACAAACAACCCACTTAAGAGATGGGCCAAGGACCTCAATAGACATTTTTCAAAAGAGGAAATCCAAATGGCCAACAGACACATGAAACAATGTTCAAGATCACTAGCAATCAGGGAAATGCAAATCAAAACCACAATGAGGTTTCACCTCACCCCAGTTACAATGGCTCACATTCAGAAATCTACCAATAATAGATGCTGGCGAGGATGTGGGGAAAAAGAGACACTAACCCACTGTTGGTGGGAATGCAAACTGGTCAAGCCACTATGGAAGTCAGTCTGGAGATTCCTCAGAAACCTGAAGATAACCCTACCGTTCGACCCAGCCATCCCACTCCTTGGAATTTACCCAAATGAAATGAAATTGGCAAACAAACAAGCTGTCTGCACATTAATGTTTATTGCAGCTCAATTCACAATAGCTAAGACCTGGAACCAACCCAAATGCCCATCAACAGTAGACTGGATAAAGAAATTATGGGACATGTACTCTATAGAATACTATACAGCAGTCAAAAAGAATGAAATCCAGTCATTTGCAACAAAATGAAGGAATCTGGAAAACATCATGCTGAGTGAAGTAAGCCAATCCCAAAGGGACAAATACCATATGTTCTCCCTGATTGGTGACAACTGACTGAACACCAAAAAGGAAACCTGTTGAAGTGAAATGGACACTATGAGAAATGGTGACTTGATCAGCATAGCCTGACTGTTAATGAACAAGTTAATACATTATCCCTCTTAGTAGTTTTTTTTGTCTGTTCTCCTTAATATGACTGGTTTAATTCTGTAATTAATACACAGTTATTCTTAAGTGTTGAAATTTAACTGAAATGTGATCCCTGTTAAACATAAGAGTGGGAATAAGAGAGGGAAGAGATGTACAATTTTGGACATGCTCAAGCTGACTTGCCCCAGATGGTAGAGTTAGAAACATACCAGGGGACTCCAATTTAATCCCATCAAGGTGGCATGTACCAATGCTATCTCAGTAGTCCAAGTGATCAATTTCAGTTCACAATTGATCATAATGAAAGGACTAAGAGTCAAAGGGAGCACAAAAACAAGTCTAGTACCTGCTAATACTAACCGATAGAATAAATAAAGGGGAGAGTGATCCAACATGGGAAGCGAGATACTCAGCAGACTCATAGAATGGCGGATGTCCTAAACAGCACTCTTGCCTCAGAATCAGCCCTAAAGGCATTCCAATCTGGCTGAAAAGCCCATGAGAGTATTTCAGGCATGGAAAGCCAAGACACTCTGGCAAAAAAAAAAAAAAAAAAAAAAAAAAAAAAAAAAAACAAACAAAAACACCTAAATGAAAGATCTCTGTGAGTGAGATCCCAGTGGAAAGAACAGGTCTTCAAAGAAGGAGGTACCTTTCTCTGAAGGGAGGAGAGAACCTCCACTTTGACTATGACCTTGTCTAAACAAGATAAGAATCAGAGAACTCAAGGGGCTTCCATAGCCATGGAAACTCATGACTGGTGCATAGGGAGATTACTGATGCCATAAACAGGAGTGTCAATTTGTAAAGTCAACAACAGGAGTCACTGTGCACTTACTCCTCATGTAGGATCTCTGTCCTTAATGTGCTCTACATTGAGACTTAATGCTATAACGAGTACTTAAACAGTATATTTCACTTTTGTGTTTCTATGGGGGTACAAACTGTTGAAATCTTTACTTAATGTATACTAAACTGATCTTCTGTTAAAAAAAAAAAAAGAAGAAATTAGCAATTCCCAACTTGACTCTCACTGGGATTAAACATGACAATAGGTCTGATCTGATTTCATCATCATTTAAAAAATCATCTATTATTTTTCACTTTATGTTTCTGTGTGGGAGCAAACTCTTGAAATCTTTACCTAATGTATGCTAAACTGATCTTCTGTACATAAAGAGAATCAAAAATGAATCTTGATGTGAATGGAAGGGGAGAAGGAGTGGGAGAGGGGAGGGTAGTGGGTGGGAGGGACGTTATGGGGGGGAAGCCATTGTAATCCATAAGCCGTACTTTGGAAATTTATATTCATTAAATAAAAGTTAAAAAAAAATGAAATCCGGTCATTTGCAACAAGATGGAGGAATCTGGAAAACATCATGCTGAGTTAATTAATCCAGTCCCAAAGGGATAAATATCATATGTTCTCCCTGATCAGTGACAACTAACTGAGCACCAAAGGGGAAACCTGTTGAAGTGAAATGGACACTATGAGAAACAGTGACTTGATCAGCTCTTGTCCTGACTGTTGATGTACAATGTAATACTTTATCCATGTTAGTATTTTTTCTTTGTTTTGGTCTAGTACTATTGGTTGAACTCTGTAATAACACACAATTATTCTTACGTGTATAAATTTTAACTGAAAAGTGTTCCCTGTTAGGAATTTGGAAAACGTTATGCTGAGTGAAATAAGCCAATCCCAAAGGGACAAATATCATATGTTCTCCCTGATTGGTGACAACTAACCGAGCACCAAAAAGGAAACCTGTTAAAGTGAAATGAACACTATGAGAAACAGTGACTTGATCAGCCCTTGCCCTGACTGTTAATGAACAACTTAATACATTATCCCTCTTATTATTTTTTTTTGTTTTTTCTACTTAATACTTTTGGTTGAATACTATAATCAATACACAGTTATTCTTAGCTGTTGAAACTTAACTGAAAACTGATCGTTGTTAAATATAAGAGTGGTAATAAGAGAAGGAAGAGATGTGCAATTCGGGACATGCTCAAGCTGACTTGCTCCAAACGGTAGAGTTAGAAACATATCAGGGGATTCCAATTCAATCCCATCAAGGTGGCATGTACCAATGCCATCTCACTAGTCCTGGTGATCAATTTCTGTTCACACCTGATCATAATGATAGGACTAAGAGCCAAAGAGTCACATAAACAAGACTAGTGTCTGCAAATACTAACTGATAGAATAAAAAAGGGAGAGAACGATCCAACATGGGAAGCGGGATACACAGCAGACTCATAGAATGGCAGGTGTCCTAAACAGCACTCTGGCCTCAGAATCAGCCCTTAAGGCATGCGGATCTGGCTGAAAAGCCCATGAGAGTATTTCAGGTGTGGAATGCCAAGACACTCTGGAAAAAAAAAATTACCTAAATGAAAGATCTCCGCTAGTGAGATCCCAGTGGAAAGAACAGGTCTTCAAAGAAGGAGGTACCTTTCTCCAAAGGGAGGAGAGAACTTCCACTCTGACTATGACCTTTTCTAAATATGATCAGAGTCGGTGAACTCAAAAGGCTTCCATAGCCTTGGAAACTCATGACAAGAGCCTAGGGTGATCACTGATGCCATAACAAGAGTGTCAATTTGTTAAGTCAACAACAGGAGTCACTGTGCACTTACTCCTCATGTAGGATCTCTGTCCTTAATGTGCTGTACATTGTGATTTAATGCTATAACTAGTACTCAAACAGTATTTTTCACTTTGTGTTTCTATGTGGGTGCAAACTGTTGAAATCTTTACTTAATATATGCTAAACTGATTTTCTGTATATAAAGAGAATTGAAAATGAATCTTGATATGAATGGAAGGGGAGAGGGAGAGGGAAAGAGGAGGGTTGTGGGTGGGAGGGAAGTTATGGGTTGGGAAGCCATTGTAATCCATAAGCTGTACTTTGGAAATTTATATTCATTAAATAAAAGTTTAAAAAAAGAAAAAGAAAGGAAAAAAAGAGAGAAAATAGATATAGGTCCATGCATCTATAGCCAACTGATTTTTGACAAAACTGCCAAAATCATACATTGGAGGAAGGACAGTCCATTCAATAAACAGGGATGGGAAAATTGTATATCCATAGCAAAAGAATCAATCTATCACTTACCTCTTGAGAAGTCCACACAAAATGTACTGAAGATTAAATAAAGACGTAGAATCATCCTAGGATTCTTCCAATGAATAAATGGATTTTAATATGATATATATATATATATATATAAATACAAAATGGAATATTATCTAGCCAAAAAAAGATGAATCTCTGGATAACATTATGTTGAGTAAGGGATCACATAAACAAGACTAGTATCTGAAAATACTAACCAATAGAATAAAAAAAAGGGAGAGAACAATCCAACATAGGAAGCGGGATACACAGCAGACTCATAGAATGGCAGATGTCCTAAACAGCACTCTGGCCTCAGAATCAGCCCTGTCAAAAAAAAAAAAAAAAAAAAAAGAAAAAGAAAAGTTGGCTCCTTTCCCAGATCCAATGCTAGAAAACAATCTTCTTTTTTTATTTCTGATGTAGAAATAAAAATTGAAAAATTATAGAAATTGAAAAAGTTGTAGAAATTAAGGGATTGAAGTCATCATCTCTATGCATATTCATAAATGCACTATTGACATCCCTTAGTATATGTAGATAAACATATACAGGAAAAAAATTGCTAAATTTAAATTTGCAGCAAACACTATAGGTGTACTACCATATACTCTTGTGTTTCTTGTACTGCTGCTGTCTGCTGGCTGCCTTAGCCAATCATTTATTAGTGTGGGAGTAGAAAAGCCCAGGTTTTAACAACTTCGTATTTTATATTTCAGAACTCTGCTGTGGAATCCACTTCCAGTGATACTACATGGGACGTCGTCTGACATGGCACCCTTCATAATTTCTAATTCTTTCTTGTCCTGTGTCCCATAGTGCTTTGTCACATTCTTCTGGATGTCCTTAATCTTTTATGTGTGAATTCTCTTCTTAGAATCTGATTCTGGGAAGTCCAATCCAAGACTCTATACCCAAAAACACCACAGAGAACTAGTATAAAGTTTACTGAAAACCATTTTCTTTCATGAAACTTTGCCATAGATATGATAGTAGTAAAAAAATCCCCTATGGAAAACCATAGATTTTAAAAGGATTTTAAGTCTAATTTCCCAAAATATCAAAACAAGACAAAAATCAGTACATCATTCCTCCTTTTCATAACAATAATATCTTTCATTTGTTGAATTTTTACCTATGATTATCATTGTTTTAGTACTTTTTGCATGCCTAATACCATTGGTCTTTCTCAAAATTCTTTTATGAGGGCATTTTCTTTATTTTCCACTTATAGAATGTAGCTCTAAGATCATACAGCTTAGCAAGCAGCTGAGTCAGGATTCAAACTCAGGTTTAATCTGGCTCTACAAGCTCATCATCTTTCTACTTCTCCCCTATTTTATTCTTCTATAGGAGCATCCTATGAAAGAGTAGGTGCCTATCTTCATTGAGTGACTATTGATTTTCCTATCAAGTTGATAGGAAATGATGAGGTAATATTTTATCCAATGATTTTCATCAAAGAACTTACTCTTTTTTAAGAAAACTTTTATTTAATAAATATAAATTTCATAGGTACATATTTTGGATCATAGCGGTTCTTCCCCCCCATACCCACCCTCCCACCCCCCACTCTCATCCCACCTCCTACTCCCTCTCCCTTCTCATTCTTCATTAAGATTCATTTTTAATTATCTTTATACACAGAAGATCAACTCTATACTAAGTAAAGATTTCAACAGTTTGCACCCACACAGACACACAAAGTATAAAGTACTGTTTGAAGATTAGTTTTATTGTTAATTCTCATAGTACAACTCATTATGAACAGATGTCCTACATGGGGAGCAAGCGCACAGTGACTCCTGCTGTTGCTTTAGCAATTGACACTCTTATGTATAACGTCAGTGATCACTAGAGGCTCTTGTCATGAGCCACCAAGGCTATAGAAGCCTTTTGAGTCCACAAACTCTGACATTATTTAGAAAGGGCCATAATCAAAGTGGAAGTTCTTTCCTCCCTTCAGAGAAAAGTACATCCTTCTTTGATGACCCCTTCTTTTCACTGGGATCTCGCTCACATAGATCTTTCATACAGGTCATTTTTTGCCACAGTGTCTTGGCTTTCCATGCCTGAAATGCTCTCATGGACTTTTTAGCCAGATCTGAGTGCCTTAAGGGCTGATTCTGTGGCCAGAGTGCTGTTTGGGGCATTTGTCATTCTATGATTCTGCTGTGTGCCCTGCTTCTCATGTTGGATCATTCTCTCCTTTTTAATTTTATCTATTATTATTAGCAGACATTCAGGCTTATTTATGTGATCCCTTTGACACTTATTCCTATCTTTATGATCAGCAAAGAACTTACTATTTGCAAATACAAATCATTTGGCTCCAATTTCTCCAAAGGGTTAAATTATGTTTTCTTTAATCTTATATTTTAAGAACCCCAAGAGTATCTGTTTCTTGTTATGTCATAGGAGTTCCCATAAAGGAGGTCATCAACAACTAGCTTGCCCAGCTAGTACAGAAGAGGTAGAAATAAACCATTGTGCAAGCACCGAGTCTAGACAGGGTTATTGCACTCAATACCCCATGGTTCATAGATAACTACTTAGATTGCTTAGATAATAACCCTTGCCAAATATTTTTCTCTGGTGAACATTTTTGGCTTCTGAAGGCTGATCAACTTGATTACTATTACTACATGCTATCATGACACACATTCAGTTGTAATGTTGTTTCTTTTGTCTGTAGCAACGGTGAAGGAAATTAAGAATATCCGCACAACAGTGGCAAAAGAAGCTGCAGATGTTTTTCTCTTTGTGATCAGACACAACAACATATAATTCCTTTCAATCTTTGACATTGAAAGCAGTACAACTCAAGGGAATGGCATTGTGTGCGTCTGGCCTTAGAAAATAAAAATACCATCTTCACATCCTGTGAATTCTTCTTTTAATCCTACAGAAGCAAATGCTTTTTGACCACGGAAAAGTTCTACATTACATTTTATGTACCACTATAAGTATTTTCTGGATGTTTTATCTTAGCAGTTATTTAGGTGATGAGACACAGTTTAAGAGTAGAGATTAATTAGGTTGAGTGAAGGAATAATTTACCTAGGACAAAAAAGTTTATTGTTATATCTGTATTGGTTCATTATTCTGGGAGCACAAGAAATTATTAATTCCAAATCTATTTCTATAACAAAGAAAGTAACTGGATGCCATTATGTGCTGAACTGTGTCCTCAAAAAATGTTGAGGTCTATCAGTACTTATGAATACAACCTGATTGGGAAATAGGGTCTTTTTAGATTATCAAGACACCATCACTAAATGAATCCAAATCCAGTATGGTTGCACCCTTAGAAAAGGAGAGATTTGGACAGAAATATACACATTCACAAAGGACAATCCCATCTAAGAATGAAGACAACAATTAGTATTATGTAACTACAAGCCAAGGAATGCCCGAGATGAGCAGCAAACCATCAGGAGCTAGGAGAGAGACATGGAACAGTTTCTTCCTCAGAGATCTCAGAAAGAATTAATGTTGTCCACATCTTGGTCTCAGACTTCTAGCCTCCAAAACTGTGAAACAATAAACTTCTGTTATTAAGCCATCAGTTTTGGACATTTTATTGTGATAGCACTAGGGAACCAATACAGATGTTAAGAATCAAATTTAATTATCCAATATCTGTGTATTAATTAGGATCATGTCAGTTGCAAGTGGCAGAAACTCAAGAACCTGTATATTTTCAGGGCTTCAAATTACTACTCTCTCCAACCCTCTGCCACTTCCTGCATTCTCAGAAAATACTTCATGGTACCTGCTGGAAATGGCCCCTGACAGCTCCCAGTGAACAGTCTATTCTCTGAGCAACACCAGTTTTTGTTAACGTCTATCAACATCCAAGACTATGTCTCACTGGTTTGCCTTCATTATTACATGTGAGTTTTGGTGTGACTAACTCAAGACTCCACATGCAGAGGTGAAATCAACATTGTCTGAAACACATAGACTCAAAAAGGGGTGGCTACTTCTTAGGATGAAAAATCAGTGTTATGGGGCAGGCGCTGTGGCTCCGAGGGTTAAAGCCCTGGCCTGAAGGGCCAGCATCCCATATAGGCACCGGTTCTAGTCCCAGCTGCTCCTTTTCTGATCCAGCTCTCTGCTATGTCCTAGGATAGCAGTAGAAGATGGTCCACATCCTTGGTCCCCTGCACCCACGTGGGAGACCCGGAAGAAGCTCTGGCTCCTGGCTTCAGATCGGCGCAGCTCCAGCCTTTGCAGCCATTTGGGGAGTGAAACAACGGATGGAAGAACTCTCTCTCTCTCTGTACCTCTCTCTGTAACTCTGCCTGTCAAATAAATAAAATAAATCTGAAAAAAAAAGAAAAATCAGTTATTTCCAGAATAAGAGAAATTGTAAATGAGTAGAAAAATGCACAACAGAACAGTTGTCTATTATCATACAGCCCACTATGCCATTGGTTTTCCTTAATGAGGAAGCAAAATATTCATCTGTATTTAAAAATCAGCATCTTGAATCCAAATTTGTTAACTATATGAAGTTTCACTCCCTCTATCCCTGCTCAGCTGATCTCACTGCTGGACTCTCCTGACTGTGTTGCTGTTACACTCTTTTGTTTTGTTTTGTTTTGTTACAGGCAGAGTGGACAGCGAGAGAGAGAGAGACAGAGAGAAAGGTCTTCCTTTGCCGTTGGTTCACCCTCCAATGGCCACCGCGGCCGACGCGCTGCAGCCAGCGCACCGTGCTGATCCAAAGCCAGGAGCCAGGTGCTTCTCCTGGTCTCCCATGGGGTGCAGGGCCCAAGCACTTGAGAGCTGGCCTGGAAGAGGGGCAACCGGGACAGAATCTGGTGCCCCGACTGGGACTAGAACCCGGTGTTCCAGCGCTGCTAGGCGGAGGATTAGCCTAGTGAGCCGCGGCGCCGGCCTACTGTTACACTCTTATTTATTCATTCTTTAAAAAATATTATTGAGGGGATAGGTTTAGTGGCTTTAAGCTGCCTGTTGAGATGCCAGAGTGTCTGTTGAAGTCCTGGCTATTCTGCTTCTGATCTATCTAGCTTTCTGCTAAGGCACCTGGGAATGCAACAAATAATGGCCCTAGTCCTTGGCTTCCTGCCATGCATGTGGGAGACTTACATTGGATTTTAGGATCCTGGCTTTGGTCTGGCCTAACTCAGGCTGTTAGAAGCATTTGGGAGTGAACCATTGGATGGAATATCTCTCTTCTCTATCTATGTCTCTATCACTCTGCCTATGAAATAAATAAATATTTTAAAATATTATTGAGCATTTCATATGAAGGACATGATGATAAAGATAACATCATTGACCTCAAAAATTCGAAATGCTTGAGAATAATGAATATAGAAGTGGACAACATAATTCTGCCTTGAGTGTACCACTCAGATTATCCAACACAAAGCAGTTTTACTCATTGAAGCACGAATTAGAGAATATATAGGGATTTATTATGTATTTTGTCTTTTTGTATCATATGACCTGAATGCACACTCACATTTTATTGAGTGAACATGGAACAACTGGAAAGAACAAAAAATTTGGGCAATTCCCAGTCCAGGACTTAAAAGATCTACTAAGAATATTGGGATGCAAGTAACTTGATCCATAATATGAGATGAGTATGGATAGGAAAAATATAGACCTGATGAATTATTAAAACATACTTAATTCAGAACTCTCTCAAACTTTTCCTGGAGTCATTAGTAGATATTCATCCCTGCCAACATTTCCCACTCTTTTAAGAACCCAGATATCATTTGTCAGTCTGAAAGGACAAATTTTTTTTTGTATGTGTGTGGTACATATGAAGGTATTTCAGAAAGTTCACATATAAATTAAATTAAAATATAAACTAATTTTGGTACAAAAAAAGTTTGAACTTCCTGCATAGATTTTTTTCATAATACCCACTTTCCAAGAACTTTTGGAAGACTCCTTGTATAAGTAGTATGTATTTAATATTCATATTTTCCTACTTGCTAACTTCCAGACATACAGCTCAACAGTAAGGAAAGTGTCCAAAAATACTTTAGGTTTAAAGAGTGTTTCATATACCCCAATTTAGTTCTTCTCTTGGCTTTTAGTGCATTTTTCAGAGTCTAGTTTGATATACAGACTTCGGCTCCTAAGCACTGGAAAAATCAGTAGTTGAATGTCCAAGCAGCCTTTAAAATACTGACGTTTTGTACTGACAATAGCACCAGTGTATTTCATGAACTATGTTTTACTCTCTACAAATGAAGGGATTGAACAGCACATTAACTTTTTAGGAAATCACCCGTATATTAACTAGTAGGGAAACATACTGTACCACTTCTACCCACACAATCTTCTGCCATCAATGAAAATCAAATGACATTTCATTTCAGTGTTTTTATACATGGGTTTATAGAGCTTCCAGGAGAGAGTGAGGAGTCTGAGCTATTGAGACTGAGAGAATATTATCTGATCAAATGTCCATCTCCCTCCTTCACCTCCTGGAACTACTCCCACCCTCAGTACTATTCTTTCAAGGAGGTCCTTGAATTCTCATCCAATTCACTGACCTGGCCTTGTGGGTTTCTTCACTCACTTTATCTACTCCAAACTTATGAAAAATTCCACAAATGTAGTAAAATATCTTCAAATAATATAAATGTGATTTTATTTCAGTCCATGATGATCAAGATGCTGTGTATATCTGGTTTGACTCAAGTCCCTCTCATTTCTCCCTTAGATCATCTTTTTGAAAATATTTTATTTAAGTGGTAATACAATTTTTTTTATTTTAGACTTTCACCTTGTACTTTTCACTAGTTTTATTGCAATGGAATTTAATAAAAAAGAAAAAGCTAGTAAAACCAAAAAACATAAAGATTGAGCAAGCCATAATCCTTCTGCTAATGGATATGCTATAATCAACAGAAACAATACATAGAACTAATGCTTCTATTCCCTTACATTTATCGAAAGGTTCAAGGCAACTGCTTTTTCATTATCAATTTTAAGTTGCAAACAAGCACATTACAAACCGTGGGGAGACCATTACTGTCTGGGAGAATTCATGGTTTCCTATGTAGGGGTAAAATAAGAACTATATCCTGAGCTTTCTTGGAAAGAAGCCATTTGTCTTTCCCAGGGGTCTGGTGGGGTTTCCTGAGCTTTTTACTGGCAACAGTCAAGTGTTGTTTATGGGACAATGCCAAGACGCCACGGGGTTGAGGAACCCGCACTTGGCTGGCAGGCCTGTCTGGCTCTCTCCTTGGTGCTGGCTGCTTGCAGGGAGTTTGCTTCTCTGGGCTTTGTTTCAGCAAGCCGTGTTGAAAAGGGGTTACCCTGCAAAGTTTTTGATGGATTAACATCCCCAAATGTGTTCTTGGCTTTGTTACCTCAATCTGACCCACCACCATAGGAAGCTTTTCTAAATCACCACAGCCTTGCACCACCTAAATTCTATTTTTCCCTTGTCACACATTGGGTTTTGTAAAACTTTGGAATTCAGATTGCGGTTTGGTTTCTATGGAGTTTCTAAGCCATTTTGAAGTAGGCACCTGCAAATTTCCTTATACCTACAGCTCAAAGACTGTAGTAAGTCCTTGAAAAATGTTTGATGATGTTGATGGTAATAGTGTTTGGCTGTCTTTCCAGGAAGAGACACACAGAAGTTTTAAATGATAACATTCTGTGGTATCCAGACAATGTTTAAGATCATAGATTTAGATATGTGGTCTACAATGGACAAGAATATTATTTTTCTTTCTCTGTTCTCTTTTCAAGAGTAATTACACAAAATTTCCTACAGCTCTCTCTCTCTCTCCCTCCCCCACAATTCTCTTTTTCTCCTCTCTCTCTCTCATGCGCGTATGCATGCTTTTGCATACACACACACCCACACATGCACACATACACACTGATATAAACTTTATAGACTCCTCACCCCAGTCTTTCCATAGGATCTCAAGAGTATAATAACTGAAGCTAACCTTCCTCAGTTCCCATACCAGTCCTCATAATTAATATCTACATGACAGTGAGCAGTTCACTAGTATTTGTCTCTGTGCCTCCATTTCCCCATTGATAAATCAGGGATAATAATAAAATCTAACTTCATGGTTTGTTACATTGATCATATAATGTACTTAAAAGAATATCTGGTATATAGTAAGTAGTATATTAATAATTTTTTACATTGTTATGACTTGAAACAGTGGTTTAGCCAAGATGTTATTTCTCCATTTCTAGATAGTCATCATTTCAAATATCCAAAATGTTCCATTCCAAGTTATTGAGGCTATGGCAGTGACAGTAGAAGCAAGAAATTAGAAAAGAGAGATTCTTTTCTTGATTCAGGGAGTCTGAATCACCAACCTTTACTTTAATGGAAAAGATGGTGATCATAAAAGAGCAGCTGGTTTAATCAAACTTATTTGGGCAACAGAAAGCTTATAAATCATTTACATTTTTAAGATTTATTTATTTACTTGAGAGGCAGAGTTACAGATAGAGAGAGGGAGAGAGGGAGAGAGAGGTCTTCCATCTGTTGGTTCACTCCCCAAATGGCCGCAAAGGCTGGAGTTGGGCTGACCTAAAACCAGGAGCCAGGGTTCGGGAGCCAGGAGCTTCTTCTTTATCTCCCTTACAGGTATAGGGGTCCAAGCACTTGGGCCATTTTCCACTGCTTTCCTAGACCATCAGTAGAGCTGGATTAGAAGTGGAGCAGTGGCCGGCGCCTCAGCTCACTAGGCTAATCCTCTGCCTGCAGCGCCGGCACACCGGTCTAGTCCCGGTCGGGGTGCCAGATTCTGTCCCAGTTGCCCCTCTTCCAGGCCAGCTCTCTGCTGTGGCCCGGGAGTGCAGTGGAGGATGGCCCAAGTACTTGGGCCCTGCACCCCATGGGAGACCAGGAGAAGTACCTGGCTCCTGCCATCGGATCAGCGCGGTGCGCTGGCTGCGGCGCGCCGGCCGCGGCGGCCATTGGAGGGTGAACCAACGGCAAAGGAAGACCTTTCTCTCTGTCTCTCTCTCTCACTGTCCACTCTGCCTGTCAAAAAATAAAATAAAAAATAAAAAATAAAGAAGTGGAGCAGCTGGGATATGAACCAGTGCCCATATGGGATGCCAGTCCTACAGGTGGATGCTTATCCTACTACATCACAGCACTGGCCCCATAAACTAGATTTTATGCAACTTTGCACAATCACTTCGGACATTTTTTTTTTCATTTTAATTGAGAGAGAGAATCTTTCATCTCTTTGTTCATTATACAAGTGCCTACATCATCTGGGTCTGGGCTGTGCCAAGGATAAGAGCCCAGAAAACTCAATCTGGGTCTCCCACATGAGTGGCAGGGTCTCAACTACTTGAAACATCACCTGCTGCCTCCCAGAGTGCACATTAGCAAGAAGTTGAATCAGAAGAAGAGACAAACCTTGAACCCAGCCTCCAGTATCAGATGTGGATGACTCAGGTGGTGTCTTAACCACTATGTCTGCAGGATTATATTGAAGGAAAAGGACAGTCAATTATTAGGTGCAATAGTTTGGCACTAAAATAATGCTTCCTGTTGTTTCACATTTATACTATTTCTTGGTTTCACCCATGAAAAGCTTGGTAGTGGATAAAATATCAGATCATTAAATGCTCAGTATTTAGAATGCTTTGAAAATTCATTAGGTGACAGATTAGAAGAGAAAAATGAGGCTGCAGAGCTTGGCCTCAGTGAAGGCAAGTATTTGACAGTGACAAGTCTGCCTTTCTGGATCCTTCCCCAAATTAGGTCTATCAATGGCAGATTTTTTTTTATCTGATACTATAGACTTCAGCATAGAAAAAAGCATAGTTTCCTAGGTCCTCTCATAACTGATGCCTGTTAGGAGTTGACGAAGTAAACCTGACCTGGGTATGTGAGCCTCCAGCATTTTTCTTGACAAGGATGTGTATTGGATTATACTATTTTTATGGATATAAAAGTCAATATGGAAGTAGAAGGCTATATTTACAGCAAACCTCATGTAGATGTTATTCCAGTTGTTTATGTTATGTAACAAACCACCCCAAAATGTTGTGCCTTAAACTGACAGCAACCATTATGTTGTTGGTAAATCTGCAATTATGGTAGGACATGGTAGAGTGGTTCATCGCTTTCTGTGAGTGTCAGCTGCCATGACTTGCGTGGGATTGGGGAGCCATTTCTAAAATACCTCACACATGTGGTTTGCAAGTTGTTAACTGGCAACTCAGCAAAGGCTGTAGGTTGGGATTTTTCTCATAGCATTGAAAGTTGTTTTACAAAAGGCAAGAGGCCTGGTCAGAAACTGCAAATCTTATGACCCTGAAAGTAGTCTCTGTTGTGTTGTCATAGTAATTAAGAAAGTCATTAAAACCAGCCAACATTCAGAGGTGGGGGGATCAGACTCCATCTTTAATACACTTAAGAAGTTATCATCCCTAAATCTCCACCTCTCTGTAAGTTTGATGATCTCTACTATACATCTCAATTGTGCTGATTTCCTTCTATTTTTTTGGCCGGGTAAATTTTGTTTGAGATGTCCGAGAGGTATTTGTCTCTAGTCTCTGTGTCAATCTTTTCCTTCCATTGACATTGGCAATAACATAATCTGCATGTTCTCACATACATACGGAATTGAAGTAGCCCTTGAAGAGCATGAGTTTCTTGATAATAATTCATTTTCAGTACTTTAATTATACTTTTATGGTTCAGTTCTTCTGATGAGACTGCAAGCTGATGCTAGAAATAGTCTTTCTTCTCTTTGTCTACAACAACTGTAAGAGTACACAGGGCACATTTCTATTAAATGCTATTTGAAGAAAAAGAAATTGAAATGATGTTGTTAAGAGAGATAGGATTGGGACTGGCATTGTGATATAGCAGTTAGAGATGCCGCCTGTGACACCAGCATCCCATATGGGCACTGGTTTGAGATACTGCACTGTGTCAAACCCAGTTCCCTGATAATGTGCCTGGGAAAGCAGCAGAAGAAGGCCTAGGTACTTGGGCCCCTGCACCCCAGGTACTTTGGCCTGGCCCACCCCTAGCCTTTGAGGTCATTTGAGTGCGAACCAGTGGTTGGAAAAGTCACACTCTCTCTCTTTCTCTCTCTCTCTCTCTCTCTCTCTCTCTCTCTCTCTCTCATGTGTCTGTGTATGTGTGTGTGTGTTCCTCTATCTGTGCAACTCTGACTTTAAAGAGAGATAGGATAAAATCTGCCAGATGCACAAAAATACACCACACTACCTGGAGTTATCAGTGAAATGAGAAATAGCTATAAAGTTGTGATCCACAAACAGAACAGGTGTCTCTTTCAGCAGCCACTTCAGTTCCCAATGTTAAAACCAAAATTAAAAAAATACATTATCGTGTCATATGTGATCAAACATTTGAAAAAAGCTTGGGAATCCTAATAATTCATTGGGTGAACAAAACTTTTCTTTAGTTTTTAGGTGAATGAAATGATACTGCTAGCATGTAGGAGGACTGACTTGATCTGACAGTCACTGAATCTATTTTCCAGAGGAAGACCATATCACGTGCAACAGAGCTTTAACCTGCCAATTCTGCAGCACTAGATGGTCTGCCCAAAAGACTTCAGATTTATTTTATCAGTCAAAATAACTAAGATTTCTCAAGACTCTCCCTCTATTTCCCTGAAATAACCATTTAATCCAGAAGAAATTTATGTCATAACCTTTGATGTGTCAGAAATCACAGTGCTCCTTGAAATAATTCAAATCTAATTATTTATAGAAAATCTTTATTAGATGTGATAGCTATTTCTTTACATTAACCTAAACTTCCAGTTCTTTACACAGCACATAATATATTACTGTGAACTACAGACCTAACACAGGTACATAGACCAGTGGAAGAAAATACAGATACCAGAAATTGACCTATGCATCACAGCCAAATGATTGTTGACCAAAGTGCCAAAAACATACATGGGGGAAATGATAGTCTTTTCATTAAATAGTTCTAGGAAAATTGGATACTCATATGCAGAAGATTGTACCTTGATCCCTGCCCCTACTTCTCACCTTCTACAAAAATCAACTCAAAGACCTAAATGTAAGACCTGAAAACATGAAAGAAAATGTAGGGAAGACAACCCAAGACATTTATTACAGGCAATGACTTTTTGATAAGACCTCAAAAGCACAGACACTGCGCTGATCCGATGGCAGGAGCCAGGTGCTTCTCCTGGTCTCCCATGGGGTGCAGGGCCCAAGCACTTGGGCCAGCCTCCACTGCACTCCCTGGCCACAGCAGAGAGCTGGCCTGGAAGAGGGGCAACCGGGACAGAATCCGGCGCCCCGACCGGGACTAGAACCCAGTGTGCCGGCGCCACAAGGCGGAGGATTAGCCTAGTGAGCCGCAGCGCCGGCCTAATATCTATAACCTTTATAATTATTTTCTATTTGTGGTCCTTGTTCTCTGTTCCTATTTTTGTCATCCACATTATCTCATTTTTGTAATTTTGAGCATTGTTAAATTCAATTTTCTCTTTTTTCTTGACATATCAATTATATTTATTTTTAAAGCTCTTTTTAATGATTGTCCTACAGTCTACAATATATGTTCACAATTAATCCAAGTTCATGGTCAAATAACACTATTCAGCTACTTCAAGTGTCATGCAAGTAACCTAACAAAATATTCCTCATTCCTCACCCTTATTGCCTGTATCATTGCTGCCATTTATATATATATACATATATAAGTATACATTATATATAAATATTATTAACATGAATAATTAAAACCAATGTTGTATTTTGAATAAACTACTTTCTGTTGGGCCAGTACAATTATCCTTTTGAATGAGCTGCTTTCTATTAAATCAGTGAAGAACAAGCAAAATAATGATTTACTTTATCATCACTTATTCATTCCCTGATTCTCTTTCTTTATATAGACACAGTCTGACTACATCATTTTCATTCTATCTGAACAGCCCTTTTTAATATTTATTGCAAGTCAGGTCCACTAAAAAAAAAAAAAAAAAAAAAAAAAAAAAAAAAAAAAACCTCCATTTTAATTTGTTGACAGTATGTCTATTTTTTCTTCACATTTGAAAAAATAATTTACCAGAGTACATCATTTTTGTTATTCTTTTTTCTCTGTGTTCCTCAGTCTGTATCTCCTGGTGAGTAGAACAGGATGAGCACAGGGCCAGGAGCTGGTTATTTCCCTTCCCTGGGTAAAGTTCAGATGAAACCTCAGCTAATTAGTCTGGTCAAGTAATTGACAGGCTTTGTTAAGAAGAAGAGACTTCTCTGACACATTTTAAACATTTCTTTATTTTAGTATTTGAGAGGCAGAGGAACAGACAGGCAGGCAGACAGACATAGTTCCCATCTTCTTGTTTACTATCTAAATGCTCATAGCGGCCAGAACTGGGCTGAGGCACATTCCAGGGAGTACAATCCAGGTCTCTCATGAGTGGCAAGAACCCAACTGATCCATCACACTGCCTCCCACCATGTGCTTTAGCAGGAATCAGGAAAGGAACTAGGACTCAAAGAAGGAAGTCTGATACAGGATGCAGATATCACAAATGGCATCTGAACTGCTGGCTAACCACCCACCCTCTGACACATTCTATGTTAGTTTCCTTTCTTTTCTCCTGACAGAAGCACAATGGAATTTTTCTCTGATATTCACTGAGTACCTAGTAGAGCTCCTGGAATTAAAACTTTCCCCTCATGACTGAGTTTTCTGAGTGTTTTTCTCTAGCAGTCATATCTGCACTGATCCATCAGTTACATTTGTCAATAACAGTTCAGGTTTTCCTATCTCAGCCTTGCTTCCTGGGAGAATTACTACTAATGAGTTTCTGTTAATTTATTGTTCTTTGCAGTCACCTGTTCATCTCTCTAACTATGAGGATAGCAGTTTCCCCTGTGTTCTTAACTTTCTGATTGGTATAGGAAGAGTTGCTAGTTTTTCAGTTTGTCCATCTTCTTGTTTGTTAGGAGGGAGATGTGATTGCTAACCTCCTTACATAGCAGACTGCAAAATAGCAATCCTTGATTATACCTTTAATGATAAATATCTGAATATCTGAATTCTAGCAAAGGAAGTAAGCACTTAGACACTTTAACAACAACCACTGAATTAGAAATTTTAAGTAAATTCTGGCTTTTAAAGTACTAGTTTTATAAATGTTTAAGAACATATTGAGGGGCCGGCGCTGTGGCACAGCGGGTTAATGCCCTGGTCTGAAGTGCTGGCATCCCATATGAGCATTGGTTCAAGACCTAGCTTCTCTGCTTCTGATTCAGCTCTCTCCTATGGCCTGGGAAAGCAGTAGAAGATGGCCCAAGTCCTTGGGTCCCTGCATCCGCGTGGAAAACCAGGAAGAAGCTCCTGGCTCCTGGCTTCGGATCTGTACAACTCTGGCTGTTGTGGCCATCTGGGGAGTGAACCAGTGGATGAAAAACCTCTCTCTCTCTCTCTCTGCCTTTCCTCTCTCTGTGTAACTCTGACTTTCAAATAAATAAATATATCTTTTTTTAAAAAGAACATATTGAGGTGAATTTGAAAAATATGTTTACCTAGTGAGTTAGCATATATGAGTATATCATAAAGGTAGACCTTCAATTAAAAGACAAATAAAAGAAAGAAGATTGTGACTTCTGTACTGACTAATGCTGGCATATTTACTACATTTTTAGTTTTTTCATTTCAAAATATTCCAAATAATACATAAATGTGTAGAGAAAAGTTCAATGAGCACACAAAAATTTCACAATTTTTAATATTTTTACATATTTGTTTCATATGCCAACATTATATACATACATACATACATACTATTTTGAAGGCAGAATGGCTATATTAATATCAAAAGTGTGGAATTCATGACAAAGATCATAAAATGATGAAATACAGGTAGGTTATTATAGAAGTGGTATAATTCAGTGATAACAACATTTATAATTATCTATATACCAAATAATATGGCATCCACACTTTCTAACATATATAAAAATATATGCACATATGAGAAAAAACATGATCTTTGTCTTTTTGTTTCTGAAATATTTTCCTTTACAATCTCCAGTTCCATCTACTTGGTGGCACATGTCAGGATTTCATTGTTTTTTTTTTTGTTTGTTGTTTGTTTTTGACAGGCAGAGTGGACAGTGAGAGAGAGAGACAGAGAGAAAGGTCTTCCTTTTGCCATTGGTTCACTCTCCAATGGCCGCTGCGGCCGGCTCGCTGCGGCCGGTGCACCGTGCTGATCCGATGGCAGGAGCCAGGTGTTTCTCCTGGTCTCCCATGGGGTGCAGGGCCCAAGTACTTGGGCCATCCTCCACTGCACTCCCTGGCCACAGCAGAGAGCTGGCCTGGAAGAGGGGCAAATGGGACAGAATCTGGCGCCCCGACCGGGACTAGAACCCGGTGTGCCGGTGCTGCAGGCGGAGGATTAGCCTATTGAGCTGCAGTGCCGGCAGGATTACATTGGTTTTATGGCTGAATAATATTTCATATTCTTAATATTTGCCACATTTTTCATCTATGTCCTTTAATGGACATCAAGGTTGATTCCATATCTTTGCTATAAACAGTGGCACAATAAACATGAGAGTGCAGGTATCTCTTTTATAGAGTGACTTCATTTTCTTAAAATATGTTCCCAGAAGTGGAATATCTGAGTTATATGATAAACCTAGTTTCATAGTTTGAAGAAATCTCCAGGCTGTTTTCCATAACAGCTGTACACATTGGAATTCCCAACAGCAGTGTCCTAGAGTTTCCTTTTCTCCACATCCTTACCGGGTTTTGTTATACTTGGTTTTAGATAACAGCAATTCTAGCTGGAGTGGAATGATATCACATTGTGGCTTTTATTTGCATTTCCCTGGTGCCTAGTGATACTGAACATTTTTTCATGTGTTTCTTGGTTATTTGTGTTTCTTTTTTTTGAAAAATGTTCTGATCCTTTGCATTTTTGACTGGATGGTTTGTTTTGTTGGTGATTTTGACAGTTATTTATTTGATTTCCTAAAGCTAATCTTTGAGTCTTTCCCCATGGTTTTCATACACATGAAAAATATTATTGATGCCTTTATTCTAACTTGGAGAATATCCATATGGATGCCTCTACTTCTAACCACCAGGAAAGCCATGGGTTATCTTCAAGGCGAAGCCATCTGATTGTTGCAGTCACTGTGGCTGGTACTGAGGCTTTGGGAGCAGGCAGCATGTGGCACAGCTTGACCTTTCCCATCAGGCAGATTAAGAATATTATATTTTCTACCCATTCAATGCAGGACTCATGGTTAATGATGACTTAGAGCTTAAATCCCACAGCTGATTTTCTGTCATTTGGAAATGATCAGAGCCATGTCCAGCAAAATCTGACAGTGACATTTTTGGCAAGCTCTTACAACAGCAGATGCTTTGAGGAAAAAGAGAGAGCAAATGCGGATCGAGGGAAGAAGTATCCCATATTTCAGGTAAAACTTACTTTGTTTGTGGTTCAGTCGTGCACTCTCATTCCTTCTAAGTTATGTGCTGATACTGGAGATGTTTAGCATAGTAATGCACTACATGTCACTATTACAGTATAACTGTGTTTTTCTGCATGCCTACTCCACTTGCAAAATTGTGAATGTAATTTCCATTGAAAAATAGAATTCATTGTCATATGTGGACTGAAATAACTGAAACCACTTCAGGCAATAAATTTTTTCTTAAGATTCATCAAGACAATTTTCATAGGTCACTAAAAAGGGAAATTTGAATGTATCTCATTATAAAAATAGAGAAGAAGTGGTAGAGTGTTAGAATCAAGGGTAGGGGTAATAAAAGTAAATGAATATAGATTTCTCTCCAGTAGCGGGTGTTGTGAACATTGCTTTTTTCTATTCACTGTTTTTGCTGTTGCTTATATTTTATTTCTCTCTTGTTGTCCTTCCTTATATTTAAACTGTAGGTGTTGGTAAGGAGTAGACAACACTATACTTGTATATCTACTAGCAAAGAAATGGGCTGAGCTGTGTTGAACTATTTTCTAGCCTGCAAGATTTTTCTTATGGTTTTTCTCAGCACTACCCTATGTATTTTAAAAAGCAAAGATAGGACATGGTGATCTATTTTTTCCTACACGTGGGATGTGTTCCAAAAATACAATACATACAAGCAGACACCTGATCAAAATTGTAAGAGAGGTAAAATTAGTTTTTGACTCTGCTCATTTTTTTCAAACCCTTTCAGTTACATGGGGCTATGATATTGACCTATTTATAGCTATCCAAATCCATCAGAATCACCTAAAAGCAGTCCTAACCAAGTTCTCTATACTCCAAAGGTGATTCTTTGGTATTCATCCAAATATTTCCAATCTAAATTCTTATTATTATCTTAACTCCACTACTACCATCAATATTTTACTTGTTTTTATGATTGTATTCATGGACATCAACTTATGAATGACTGAGAAACAATTATTTCTGAATCATCCATTTGTAAATGGAATACTTATTAGCAAAAATTACATTTGAATGATAGAATTACCAAATTAGTTAGATGAAGAAATAGTACCTCCATAAGACATTTGAGATTTTTTCTCCTTTTCTGTTATCTGTATTAATTAAGTAGCTATTTTAAAGTGGTCTAAAATATAAAAATACACAAAACAGGGTTGGTATGGATACTCTGACATCATTGACACATAATTTCCATGAGGTCTAAAATAATTGCTCCATTTGTTACTATCACCCAGTAACTGGAAAAAGACAGGAAAGATACAAATCGTGTATTTTTACTCCCATTATATTGACTAAAATGCTGTCACATGACCACACAAATTGCAAATATACTTTCTAGCTAAGCAAATATATTCCCAGATAAACTTTCATGTTAGAAGAAAAATAGCATTTTATCATCAAAGAATAGGAGAGTAGTTAGTGTTAGAGGAATATAGGCCTTGACACACAAATTTTGTAAAATGGGTGGAGAATTACATTCAGAAGACAGCATAATTATGAAGTGGATTTGATGTTGTTATACAATATTATCCAGAGAGTTTTGATTCATAAGTTGATTACAACCTTAAATGGTTTTTTTAATGTTTATTTTTTTAAGTTGAGAGACAGAAAGAGAAAGAGACAGAGAAAAAGAGATATTTCCCATCCTCTGGTCCATTACTCACCCTCTTCTGACAATAAGGCCTGGATTGAGGCCAAAACTTGGAGCCAGAAACTCAATCTAGGTCTCCCAGTTGGTGGCAGGAACCCAATTACGTGGGTCATTACTTCTTTTGGGGGTCTATATTAGCAGGAGGCTGGAGTCAAGAGCCGAAAGCTGATATCAATCCAGACACTCTGATAAAGGGCTCCGCATCTGAACGGGCATCTTTGACTGCTAGGCCAGTTGTTCACGCCTGGTCATTTCTGCAGATAAAACTCAAGAAAAACGTCACTTGGGCACTACACCATGTACTGCAAAAAAGCAAAGATGAGGAGCATTTTCCCATCATTTTTGAGGCTGATACAAATGTGAGAGGTAAGCCAGTTCACAAGACTAGAAAACTGAAATAGCAAAAAGAAAAAATCTTTGGCATAAAGGTGCTAGAAATTCACACATGAAAAAGGATAGCCTCTCCCATAAGTAGTGCTTGGAAAATTTGGATATCCATATTTAGAAGAATGAAACTAGACTCCTTAACTTTCACTATGAACATCAATCAATTTGAAATGGATTAAAAGCCCAGATGTAGGACTATGAAACTACCAGCAAAAAAACTTCAGGATATTTTACTGGGTGATAATTTTTGAGATAGGACTCCAAAAGTAAAGGCAACAAAAACAAAAGTAGAAAAATGAGATTAGTTTCATTTAATCTAATCATGTAATAAAAATCTTCTGCATGGGAAAGGAAGGAGGCAACAGAATGAAGAGAAAGAGTACAAAATGAGAGAAAGTATTTGCAAACCATTCATCTATTAAGGGGTTAATATCCAGAGCAGAAAAAAAAACGAATTAAAAATGGGCAGTGGACCTAAATAGACATTTCTCAAAACATATGAACAAGCCAACAAGAAAAATGCTCAATATCACTTAAGATCAAGAAAATCCAAATAAAACCACAATGAAATACCACCACTTAAGTTAAAATGGCTACTATGAAAAATACAAAAGTGCTAATGAGTATAGAAAATTAGGGACATTAATACACTGCTGTATTAAATGTAATTAGTATATCCATTATGGAAAACAATAGGGAGATTCTTTAGAAAGTTAAAAATATGATCCAGCAATTTCATTACTGGGTACATATCCAGGGAAATTAAAATCAACCTGTTGATGAAACTTCTGCACTCCTATGTTTACTGCAACACTATTCATCGTAGTCAAGTAATAGAATCAACTGAGGTGTCCATCAACAGATGAATGAATAATGAAAATGTGGCTTACATAAACAATGGTGGACTATTCATCCATTTAAAAAAATGATGAAATCCTGTAGTTTGTGACAACATTGATGGAGCTGATGGTTATGTTAAGTAAAATAAGCCAGGCACACTAAGACAAATACTTCACGATCTCATTTATATGTGAAATCTAGATGAAGTTAAGCGTAAAACAGTGGTCAATAGAGGCTGAGGATAATAACGTAGTGAGGATAGGGAAGGGTTGGTCAATAAGTATCATGTTGGAGTTAGATAGAGGAAATAAATTATACTGTTCTATTGCACTATGGGATGACTACAGATAATGACAATATATTGCATAGTTAAAATCAAGCTAAAAAAGGATTTTTAATGTTCTCATAATGAAGAAATGACAAATGTCTGAGGAGATACATGCATGTAGCCTGATTTGCACATTATATTATGTATACGTGTTTCAAAGTATTACACTAAAGCTATAAGTATGTAATATTATTGTGTGTTAAATAAAATTTTTAAATTAAAGACAGACTAAAATAATAAGCAGTAATTTAAAAGCTGAGAATTCATAAAGATTACATGGAAATTTACTTTAAATTCAAAACTACTATGTAAATATAAAATTACTAAAATAAAAAGAAATTACTCATTAGTTCACATGCTAAGGATGTTAAAGATTCCCGGGGCTGGCATTGTGGCTCACTTGGTTAATCCTCCGCCTGTGGCGCTGGCATCCCATATGGGCGCCGGTTCTAGCCCCAGTTGCTCCTCTTCCAGTCCAGCTCTCTGCTGTGGCCTGGGAAGGCAGTGGAAGATGGCCCAAGTGCTTGGGCCCTGCACCCACATGGGAGACCAGGAGGAAGCACTTGGCTCCTGGCTTCGGATCGGCGTAGTTCCAGCCGTGGCGGCCATTTGGGGAGTGAACCAAAGGAAGGAAGACCTTTCTCTCTGTCTCTCTCTCTCTCTCTCTCACTGTCTAATTTTATCTGTCAAATAAAAAAAAAAAAGGATGTAAAGATCCCCTTAAAAGTAAATCCAGTAAGAAATAGCACTGAAGCATAGCTGTCCCCCAAACTAAATCCATTTTAGAAAGACAAGTCATGATTCCACTGCAAGTTGCATCAGAATGAGCACTTCAGGTTGTTACCGTTGAGGTGAATGCCAAACTTACAAAGGGGCTTCAACCACCTGGAACACATAAATATCAAGACAATTCTTTCATGTGTGATCACTGAAATGCCTAAGAATATTTTGCATTAAGACAAGTGTTATGAAGGACAAAGAACAATAAAAATCTTCAAACATTTTGAGGGTTGTCAACAGAGTGTATAGTTCTCCAGAGCTAAACTGGAACCATTGGCATATACAAAGATGGGTTTTAAATTCAGAACAAGGAAGCTATTTCCAATATCAGACTGTATTTTAAATGGTATGACTTTGGAAGGAACAAGGTTTCTTATCTGTGTTCCTTCATTACCTTAAGATTTCTTCTTACTCAGATTCTTTAATATCATAATGCCATTTTAAGTAGAGTGATTCCCTCAACTCCACATATACATGCATATACAGACCCATATACAAGCATGCACAAAATTATTCCATCAGAAATAAGATGAGTAGTTACTCCTAGTACCAAACTTACCTTTATCATGGCCTTCTCTTCTATCAAGGTTTGGTTAAAACATAGTTATGGGAGCTGGTGCTGTGACATAGCAGGTAAAGCCACCACCTGCAATGCCAACATCCCATATGGGCACTAGTTTGAGTCCCAGCTCTCCACTTGCAATCCAGCTCGCTGCTATGGCCTGGGAAAGCACCTGCATGGAAGACCCAGAAGAAGCTAAATAATATATAAAACTCTAGACATTTCAATACATGTCAGCTAAATAAAGAACTGTCAAAAATATCCTACTGAAATCTCACTATCATTTAAAATTGTTTAACTTGTGTTTTATTCAGGAAAACAGAAACAATTATTATCATTTGAATAATATTCAGCCTCCTTGAAGGTTGTTATCACCCGTAGCCATGTCTTTCCCCATTAAATTATTCAGTTATCTTCATCTTCCATGGAAATGTATTTTCTAGCACTTCAACTATTTTTGGTTATAACCTTCTACATCTTAAAATTAAATGTGCAATTTATCCCTTCAGGAATATATTTTTGGTTAATTCAAAATTTACAGAAGATTTGCATATGCAATATCATTTTCCTGAGCTATTTATTTCCTTTGTAGCATATTTTTGTAATATATTTTCTTTATGTAGTCTTCATAGAGACACTGAATTTCTATAATAACTTTGGATATTAATGTAATACTTTTTCCATGTAGAATGCTAAAAAATAGTTCTGTGAATTTCACATTTTTGTATTCATGATAAAATGAAAAGCCACTTTGAGAGCTGCAGGAGTTAAACTGGCGTGTCTCACCTAGGCCCCCAAGGTAACTCTGCAATTGTGCTTTAGCAAATGCTGTGAGTCGAAATGCTGTCTCTTGGTCCAGGGATTTTTGGTGCCTATGGGTGTTATTTTATATCAGGAGCAGCAGGATTTCACACCAGTATCTGTCACCCTTCTAGATCCTTCCTTTTGAGATTATTAACACCTTCCAGCAGCTACCTTGAAGATATGCTGCCAGGAAAAATAAATGTTTCCTACAAGGAGCAAAAAGGTTTTCTATTCCCATATGTCAGCACTTCAGTTCAGGCTCATTGCCAATAACTAATAGCATTTAAACAGTAGTTCATTCAGGTGAGAGTTATGAAAGTATTCCTCTTCTAAGATGATTCACCAGATATTATTATTCAAAACTGAGAAGAAAATTGGTTGATTTTGCATCAAAAAACTATTAAATCATGTTGAAAATAAAGCTAGAGATCCAGTTGTTAATCGAAGTTTCACACGCGACTTGCTACTTGGCAATGAATTTTCATATGAACTTTCGACATCTCCATTTTCTCATCTGCAAAATCAAAAGAATACTATCTTTTATGTCTACTCTTTGTGAGGGTAAAGAGATGTTACATGTGGAATAACTTGGTGTTTTTTTGTTGTTTTTTTTTTGACAGGCAGAGTTAGTGAGAGAGAGAGAGAGAGAGAGAGAAAGGTATTCCTTTTCCATTGGTTCACCCCCCAAATGGCTGCTGCGGCCGGCGCGCTGCACTGATCCAAAGCCAGGAGCTAGGTGCCTCCTCCTGGTCTCCCATGCGGGTGCAGGGCCCAAGGACTTGGGCCATCCTCCACTGCCTTCCTGGGTCACAGCAGAGAGCTGGACTGGAAGAGGAGCAACCGGGACAGAATCCGGTGCCCCAACTGGGACTAGAAACCAATGTGCCAGCGCCGCAGGCAGAGGATTAGCCAAGTGAGCCACGGCACCGGCCTATGTGGAAGAACTCTTAAAATGATATGGCACAGAACATAACTCTGATATTAATATTCCAAGTTAGAATTTTAAATCTTCAAATCTGTAGAGGTTATACACCTGATTTTTTTATGCTGTGGCTGTATTTAGAGAAATTAACTTCTTATGTTCTACTTGTGCATTAACTTTCAACCCAGAATATAATATGAAAACATTTCATCATCACCCCGTTGTTTTTGATAAAGTAGTATACTGGGGTGTAATTGTTTGCAAATCAGGCTCAGGATCATAGAAAATCATATACCCAAGATCCTAAGTTGAGAGCTTAATAAGCTTAGTTGAACACTAGGTGCATCTGTCGTACACAGAAATGAAAATGTAACTGTGTACATAGGATCTAAACACATGTAGATCTTGTCAAATAGAGATATAATGGTAATAATACAAAGGAGAGATGACTGTGACATTGAACAGATTAGAACCAAATTGTCAACAAAGATGATGATGGCCACCTGGTTTGAATGAAGTTTTGACATAGTTTCTTTTTAAGATTCCATTTATTTATTTGAAAGGCAGAGTTACAGAGCGAGAGACAGACAGACAGATAGAGTTCTTCCATACACTGGTTCACTCCCCAGATGAGCACAATGGTCAGAGCTGAACCAATCTGAATCCAGGAGCCATGAGCTTTTTACAGGTCTCACATAAGAACACAGGGGCCCAAGGACTTGTGGCATCTTTCATTGCTTTCCCAGGCACATTAGCAGGGAGCTGGATCAGAACTGAAGCAACCAGGACTCGAACCAGTGTCCATATGGGATGCCAGCACCACAGGCAGCAGCTTTACCCTCTATATCACAGCTCTAGCTCCTTTGATGTAGTATTGATAGACAAGTATAGACAAAGACTCAACATAGTATGAATAATAGAATGGTACATACTATTATTTTTATCTTCTCTGTATTTCCTGATTTTGCTATAATGAACGTGATTTACATGTAAAATTTAAATAAATAAAACATCACCCAATCTTTAAAGTCAAATGTTAATGCTATGTACAACTTGAAGTCTTCACCAATCTCTCAATCAATAGGAATGGTAGTCTCATTTGAATTATAGCCATTTGACATATATCTTATTTCTTTGATAAACTGAAAAGTTGCTTCCACAAATCAATTCAATAAATATATAGGGTCTGTACTATTAAATATTTGTAAACCCGAGTGTGCCCAGCACAGTGCCTTATTTCAAGTGTTTATTGAAATCAGAAAATACAGAGAAGATAAAAATAATATTACATACCATTCCATTATTCATACTATGTTGAGTCTTTGTCTATACTTGTCTATCAATACTACATCAAAGGGGCTAGAGCTGTGGTATAGAGGGTGAAGCTGCTGCCTGTGGTGCTGGTATCCCATATGGACACTGGTTGCCTCACTTCTGATTGTTAAACTGAATGGTCATGATGTGAAATCATTATGTCATTGGCACCCACTACAACCTAGCATTATTGAATTACAGAATGAGAAACTTAATATATAAAATGTAAGATTTATATGAAGCATTTTAAATGTATTTTGGAAGAGATATAAAAATGAGTGAAATGCCAGTGGACTGATGTTCTCTAGGTATGAATTCAGCTTTAGATAAATACACTTAATTGTCTGACATAAAATGTCACCTTAAGATGTTAGAACTCAGAGAGAATACCAAGATTCAGACTACTGAGAAATCAATGTGATGAGTACCCTTGAAAAGGTTAAGACTCTCAAAAAGCTATTTGAAATTTTTATTAGCAATAGTATTCTAGAGGGAGAAATGTGATTGTGTGATGTTTCAAGGTGGTAAGTTGTCTTATTTGAGGTCTGTTTAGGGCAAAAACAAAGTTCATATGAAAAATGCACTTCACATTTATGTCCCTAAACTTTGTAGAATTTGTTTGGTATTTAAATAAATATTGAAATCCACATCTTTGAAAAGAAAGTATTTGTTATTCAATGATAATTTTGCTCATTCCTCCACAGGTCTATGGGAGGGTCATTTTCTGGAGTAAAACTCACTCTTCTTCATTACAAGATTCCTGACACTTGTGACTCTCGACTCACCAGTATAGGATACAGACATTTCAATTGGTTTGGCCAGCACAACACTTAAGTTCATGTTGTTCAGCCCAATTAGCTAGCTTTGATTTACAGGTATATGATGTATAAAGAAGCACTCTTCTGAATCCTCCTTCAGTGAAGAACGTGTCCTAACTACTAAGAGTGCTGTCAGAAAATTTGTGGGATCACCCTTGCATGTTCAAGTTTACACTCTTCAAAGAAATGTCCATAATGGCCAATAACTGAAAGGAGGTTATAAAGGCCAGGCCATTTCAATCCAACTTAGGACAACTGTCTGAGCTCCCTTCTTAGATAAAGTGGCTGTCTGACATGCTTTGCACCTGATTTCTCCCTTGACTCAATCTTACTTCTTCTGCCTCCCTTCTACTGGTGTTGATTCAAAGGACACTCCTTAAGATACATCCAGCACATTAAACTTCATGCTAAAGTTGGCTTCGGAGAACCCAATAAGCAATAGGGTGGAACTGATAAACTTGGAAATTTGATTTTCTTAATTAATCACACAAGAAAGGATTCAGAAGAAATAATAATCCTGTATGCTTCAGAGAATTTTAGGCAGCATGAATAGTTATAGTAACGTTCCTAGCAAGACAGAGCATGGTATGAGTGAAGATAGAAAAGGTAATCTTCAGGAAAGAGAGTGTCACAAAATGAATTGGTGAAATAGATGATTTGGAGTTACAAAGACAACAGTTGACTATAATTAATCACCAGCAGTAGAAGGGACTAACCATATAACTGAGAATATTGAAAGACTGCAAAAGAATGGATTTCATCTGAAAATTGAAGAGAAGTTGATGAGATTGTAAAATATAAAATGAGAATTGTGTTTTAAGAATTTCTGAAAGAGTAGCATGGAAGATGGATTTGAGAAAGAAAAATGGAGGAGTAAAGAATCTCCCTAAGAAGCTCTTATGTCAATTCTACCCAATCAAAGTCAGAATATAAAATTAAAAACATGTATAAAGCATTCAAGAAAATGCACAACAAAACAAACAACCCAGTTAAGAAATGGGCAAAGAATCTGAATGGACATTTTTCAAAGGAAGAAATAAAAATAGCCACTAGACATAGGGAAAAAAACACTAAGGTTACTAGCCATCAGGGAACTACAAATCAAAACCACAGTAAAGTATCTCCTTAGTCCATTTAGCATGGCTATTGCAGCTCATGACAAGAGCCGCGGGTGATTACTGACGTCATAAATAAGAGTGTCAATTGTTAAATCAACAACAGGAGTTGCTGTGTTCCCCATGTAGAATTTCTGTCCTTAATGTGTTGTGCTATGTGAATTAATGGTATAACTAGTACTCAAACAGTACTTTATACTTTGTGTTTCTGTGTGGGTGCAAACTGTTGAAATCATTACTTAGTATATACTAAATTGGTCTTCTGTATATAAAGATAAATGAAAATGAATATTGATGTGAATGGAATGGGAGAGGGAATGGAGATGGGGTGGTTGCGGGTAGGAGGGAGGTTATGGGGGGAAAAAGCCACTATAATCCAAAAGCTGTACTTTGGAAATTTATATTTATTAAATAAAAGTTAAAAACTCAAAAAATAACAAATGCTGACCAGGTTATGGAGAAAAGAGTACCCCAATACACTGTTGGTAAAAATGCAAATTGGTATAGTCATTATGGAAAATAATATGGAGATTCCTCAGAAACCTAAGAATATATTTACCGTATGACCCAGCTATTCCACACCTGGTAATATGGTCAAAGCAAGTGAAATAATCATATGAAAGAAGTACTTGCACGTCCATGTTTATGGCCACTCAATTCACAACAGCAGAAATATAGAATCAGCCTAGATGTCCATGATCAGATAAAGAAAATGTATTACATATACACAGCAGAATATTACTCAATTATAAAAAAAGATGAAATCCAGACATTTGTGACAAAATATATGTAACTGGAGATCGTTATGCTAAGTGAAATAAGGCAGACACAAAATGACAATTATCACATTTTCTCTAATTCATGGGAATTAATGTATAGAGTATAAGAACTGTGAGGATGTCATATTATTTGGTATATAGTAATCAATATTACCTCATGAATCATACCATGTATATGGCAACATTCCCTTCTCTCCTCATGTTATGATCGTTACCATGAATCTTTCACTTTGTGATGCTAATATCTGTTTTCAAGAAAAAATAAGTGCATAGTGTCTACATGTGAAATAAATACAGCAAAATGCTAAAAATTCTAAAATCTTGAAACTAGAAAAATAATACACTTATAAAGCAATGACAGTAAAATTTTAAAAATGTGTGTGTATTTGTTTACAAGAATGTATATAGGAACAGAAAGTTCTAAAGGCAATTTGAAAGATGAAAATGCAGGAAGAACTGTAATATAACAGGCTACTAAATGTGGATTAAATCAGGTAGCATTCTATCTACAACCTTTTCTGGATGCCAAGAATAATTTGATGAATACCATTTATTGAACATCTGAATATACTAATAACTGTTGCAGGTACTTTTAAATATGTTTCTTTATTTTAATAATCCTCAGAAATAGAAATTTCTCTTTCTATTCTATAAACATGGAAAGCACATTTATGAATGTCTGAGGACCTATTCAATGTTATCTTGCTAATAAGTGTCATAATAGGAATTTTAACACAGTCTTACTTAAATTTTATGTTTTCTTAACCACTTTACTACCACATATCTGAAGTATGCATATTTCAATGTTAAAAGAATGTAGGAATTGTAAATCTCTCATCCACGATTACTTATTGCTGCTAGCATATTTTTGAAGTAGTCTAACATTAAGCCATTGTTCTCATAGAACCAGCAATCTAAAAGGACTAAATTATCTGAAATAAAATCTTCCAAGCAAATACAAATAATTCTGCTCCCATTGGCATAATCTTCTAATGAATGTAATGAGTATGGACATATTCACTCAGAGCCTGATTGACTTTAGGTAGGTGTCTTTAGGTAGCTCTTCACCCTCCACTTCAGCAGTTGGATTCAAGAGACTCATTCCTCTCTTCACTTTGAAATGTTCATGCCACTGAATAAAGTACAGCAGATTCTAAATGTGGTTTGAATTGCTTTCTCTGGTGTCCAGTCCTCACTGGAAACAAAACTTTGCATCAGGTCAATGGTGAAAAGGGAAAAGATCTGTATTCTGAAAACTAGAACTGACTTTGTGTTAGTAATAGAGTTGCAAATAATTATAATAAACGTCTATCAGGAAAGGACATATAAGACACTGATCATATTACATTCTGATTATCCTAAGACTTCAGTTTTGTTTAGAAGTACATACCAAGGCATATCTTGAAATATCACCCTTTTGGAAGAACAGTGGGATTTAGTCAGTAGAGGAAATTGTTCAATGATTTAAAAAATTGCCTCCATGGGGCTGGTGCCATGGCTCACTTGGTTAATCCTCTGCCTGCAATGCCAGCATCCCATATGGGCACCGGGTTCTAGTCGCGGTTACTCCTTTGCCAGTCCAGCTCTCTGCTGTGGCCCAGGAAGGCAGTGGAGGATGGCCCAAGTGCTTGGGCCTCTGCACCCACATGGGATACCAGAGGCCCTGGCTCCTGGCTTTGGATCGGCGTAGCTCCGGCCGTGGCAGCCATTTAGGGGGGTGAACCAACGGAGGGAAGACCTTTCTCTCTGTCTCTTTCTCACACTAACTCTGTCAAATAAGTAAATAAAACTGCCTCCCAATAATCTTATTTGCACATACATATCTTTATTGTTATTATTCTTATAATCAATTTACTTATTTATAAAATGTTCACAAATTTATTAAACCTAATAGTTTGTGTTTTCATATCCTTATGATGGTTCAAGAGAAAATCAGAAATTCTTTGTCACATCTGTAAAAGGATACTATCAAATCCTGGGAAATTTCTACAGGCCTATATGGGTTTTCAACATGCTTCTTGACCACCTTTCATGGAAATGCAGCTGCCTTATAAGCTTATAGTCTATGTCTTAGTATATCGACATTCTTTTCAAAGTTTATCTCCAAAATCAACAGAACTGCTAATTCAAAGCAACACATCAGACAAATAATTTGTTAATGTGCTTCAAGAAAACACAAATAGTGGAAGACTGGTGCTGTATATGGCAGCTCTATAACTGTGTTCAGACCTCTGACTATATCTAGGCCATCTTCAGATAACATACTACTCAATGGTGAGAATAAAAATAGCATGATAGTCAGTCAAGCCTAACATTCTGAAAAGTGTCATCCTGAAGACAGGTCAATTGCATGGAATAATCCTTTCAAGTAGAAAATCAAGCAGGTTATCAATAACTGCATTTTATAAAACACACACAGTATAACCTCACATGCACAAGAAAAATGAGATTCCCCAAGGAAGCATTAGTTTTATGTTTGAGTTTCTTGAGATTATGGGATAGATATACATTGTTACAGAAGTCAGTACAGTGATCTTGGATTTGGATAACAAATGCAAAGGTGTCAGGAGTCTTTAAATTTGTCCTTTAATATCACACATGATTGGAGAGTAGCTGGCTCCTTATCAATCAGCTTTCACTGAATAGCAGTCCTTTGGGAGGCCTTCCTTGATTACCCAATCTAAAGCAACTCCTTCTCTCCCTCTAACACATTATTTTTGCTTTTCTACTGGGCATTAATATAGCCCTATGTGATATTTTCTTTTTGTTTATTTATGCAGTTATTTTATTTCGCTCTCCCAACTAGAATTTAAGCTCCGTGAAAGTAGAACTCATTTTTTGTTTGTTCGTTCAGCACAAAATCCTGATTATCCTCAATACCATGATTTTCTGGTAGTGAAAATCTCCATATAAAGTATGGAAAATAGTTTTAAATTACAGCAAACTTAGATGATGTGTTCCAACTGACATCTCTTAAGGAAACAAAATGCTCTCAACTCTTAGAGGAAATATAGTTATAGTTACATCATTTTCTCTTCATAGCAACTTTTGCTGAATTAATTAATTAATTAATTAATGTTCATCTTATGTAGATGAGAAACCTAACATTCAGAAATGCGGCCATCTGGGGAGTGAACCAACAGATGCAAGATCTCTTTCTCTCTGTCTCTCTCTTTCTCCCTCCACTGTAACTCTTCAAATCAATACATCAATGAATTAATCTTTAAAAAATAAAATTGTAGGTTTTCAACCATTTCAAATTAAGATAAAAACAAAGGAGAGATTAGATACATGTAAAGTTGTATGCAATAATAATGTATTATGTTTGTCACAAGCAGCCCTTTTTTTTTTTTTTTTTTTTGACAGGCAGAGTGGACAGTGAGAGAGAGAGACAGAGAGACAGAGAGACAGGTCTTCCTTTTGCCACTGGTTCACCCTCCAATGGCCGCCACAGCCGGCACACCACACTGATCCAATGGCAGGAGCCAGGTATTTATCCTGGTCTCCCATGGGGTGCAGGGCCCAAGCACTTGGGCCAGCCTCCACTGCACTCCCTGGCCACAGCAGAGAGCTGGCCTGGAAGAGGGGCAACCGGGACAGAATCCGGCGCCCCAACCGGGACTAGAACCTGGTGTGCCGGCGCCACAAGGCGGAGGATTCGCCTAGTGAGCTGCGGCGCCAGCCTCAAGCAGCCATTTTTGAGTAGTCCTGAAAGTTTCCCTAAATAAATTTTAAACTAATACAGAAGTTCTAAGCAGAAATTTTGCTATCTATTCATACTTCCGTTACAAAGACTTTGTAGCTCTTATCTGTGAAATTACATTTTATTAACTAACCAGTAAAACAAGATGAATTAAACATGCTATTGCATATATTTTTGGCAAGCTTCAAAATAAGGTAATTGAAGACAGTCATTATTGCCAGTTATATGATTCTAGGACCTAGTGACATTTAAATAATTCTAGAATAGGTATTGAAATTTGAATAATACTACCCTTTAAGTTTCTTAACTCAATACCTTAGAATCATTATATTAAGCGATTCTATTTTGTATACAACAATTGCATATTCTTTTTTAATTATTTTATTTTTTTTTATTTAGTAAATATAAATTTCCAAAGTACAGTTTATGGATTACAATGCCTTCCCCAACCATAACTTCCCTCCCACTCGTACCCCTCCCATCTCCCGCTCCCTCTCCCATTCCATTCACATCAAGATTCAGTTTCAATTATCTTTATATACAGATCAATTTAGTATATATTAAGTAAAGATTTCATCAGTTTGCACCCACACAGAAACACAAAGTGTAAAATACTGTTTGAGTACTAGTTATAGCATTATTTCACATTGGACAACACATTAAGGACAGCTCCCACATGAGAAGTAAGTACACAGTAACTACTGTTGTTGACTTAACAATTTGACACTCTTGTTTATGGCGTCAGTAATCTCCCTAAGCTCTAGTCATGGGTTGCCAATGCTATGGAAGCCTTTTGAGTTCGCCAACTTCGATCTTATTCCAACAGGGTCATAGTCAAAGTGGAAGTTCTCTCCTCCCTTCAGAGAAAGGTACCTCCTTCTTTGATGGCCCTGTTCTTTCCGCTGGGATCTCACTCGCAGAGATATTTCATTTAGGTATTCTTTCTGTTTTTCCCCCAGAGTGTCTTGGCTTTCCATGCCTAAAATACTCTCATGAGATCCTCAGCCAGATCTGAATGTCTTAAGGCTGATTCTGAGGCCAGAGTGGTATTTAGGACATCTGCCATTCTATGAGTCTGCTGTGTATCCCGCTTCCCATGATGGATTGTTCTCTCCCTTTTTGATTCTATCAGTTAGTATTAGCAGACACTAGTCTTGTTTGTGTGATCCTTTTGACTCTTAGACCTATCAGTGTGATCAATTGTGAACTGAAATTGATCACTTGGACTAGTGAGATGGCATTGGTGCTTGCCACCTTTATGGAATTGTATTGGAATCCCCTGGCACGTTTCTAACTCCAACATTTGGGGCAAGTGCGATTGAGCATGTCGCAAATTGTACTTCTCCTCCCTCTCTTATTCCCACTCTTATATTTAACAGGGATCACTTTTCAGTTAAAATTTAAATGCCTAAGAATAATTGTGTGTTATTACAGAGTTCAACCAATAGTACTAGACCAAAACAAAGAAAAAATACTAACATGGATAAAGTATTACATTGTACATCAACAGTCAGGAAAAGAGCTGATCAAGTCACTGTTTCTCATAGTGTCCATTTCATTTCCACAGGTATCCCCTTTGGTGTTCAGTTAGTTGTCACCAATCAGGGAGAACATATGATATTTGTCCCTTTGGGACTGGCTTAATTCACTCAGCATGATGTTTTCCATATTCCTCCATCTTGTTGCAAATGACCGGGTTTCATTATTTTTGCTGCTGTATAGTATTCTATAGAGTACATGTCCCATAATTTCTTTATCCAGTCTACTGTTGATGGGCATTTGGGTTGGTTCCAGGTCTTGGCTATTGTGAATTGAGCTGCAATCAACATTAATGTGCAGACAGCTTGTTTGTTTGCCAATTTCATTTCATTTGGGTAAATTCCAAGGAGTGGGATGGCTGGGTTGTATGGTAGGGTTATATTCAGGTTTCTGAGCAATCTCCAGACTGACTTCCATAGTGGCTTGACCAGTTTGCATTCCCACCAACAGTGGGTTAGTGTCCCTTTTTCCCCACATCCTCTCCAGCACCTATTGTTGGTAGATTTCTGAATGTGAGCCATTCTAACTGGGGTGAGGTGAAACCTCATTGTGGTTTTGATTTGCATTTCCCTGATTGCTAGTGATCTTGAACATTGTTTCATGTGTCTGTTGGCCATTTGGATTTCCTCTTTTGAAAAATGTCTATTGAGGTCCTTGGTCCATCTCTTAAGTGGGTTTTTTGTTTTGATATAGTGGAGTTTCTTGATTTCTTTGTAGATTCTGGTTATCAACCCTTTATCCATTGCATAGTTTGCAAATAGTTTTTCCCATTCTTTCAGTTGCCTCTTCACTCTCCTGACTATTTCTTTTGCAGTACAGAAACTTCTCAATTTGATGCAATCCCAAATGTTAATTTTGGCTTTGACTGCCTGTGCTTCTGGGGTATTTTCCAGGAAGTCTTTGCCAGTACCTATATCTTACAGAATTTTTCCAATGCTCTCTAATAATTTGATGGTGTTGGGTCATAGATTTCAGTCTTTAATCCATGTTGAGTGAATTTTTGTGTAAGGTGAAAGGTAGGGGTCTTGCTTCATGATTCTGCATGTGGAAATCTCAGCACCATTTATTGAATAGCTTCCAGCTTTTCCCCATTCAATAAGATGTTGGCCATGGGTTTTTCATAAATTGCTTTGATTGTATTGAGGAATGTTCCTTCCATACCCAGTTTGCTTAGAGTTTTCATCATGAAAGGGTGTTGTATTTTATCAAATGCTACCTCTGCGTCTATTGAGATAATCATATGGTTTTTCTTCTGCAGTCTGTTAATGTGGTGGATCACATTGATTGTTTTGCGCACATGGAAGCATCCCTGCATACCAGGGATAAATCCCACTTGGTCTGGGTGGATTATCTTTCTGATGTGTTGTTGCATTCTATTGGCTAGAATTTTACTGCAGATTTTTGCATCTATGTTCATCAGGGATATTGGTCTGTTTCAATGCTGCATCTTTCTCCAGCTTAGGAATTAAGGTGATGCTGGCTTCATAAAAAGACTTTGGGAGGATTCCCTCTTTTTCAATTGTTCTGAGTGGTTTGAGGAGAATTGGAGTTAGTTCTTCTTTAAATGTCTGGTAGAATTCAGCAGTGAATCTATCTGGTCCTGGGCTTTTCTTTGTTGGGAGGGCCTTTATTACTGTTGCAATTTCTGTCTCATTTATGGGTCTGTTTAAGTTTTCTATGTCTTCCTGGTTCAATTTAGGTAGGTTGCATGTGTCCAGGAATTTATGCATTTCTGATAGGTTTCCCTGTTTGCTGGCATACAAGTCCTTGTAGTAATTTCTGATGATTCTTTTTATTTCTGTGGTGTCTGTTGTTACATTTCCTTTTCCATCTCTTATTTTATTGATCTGGGTCTTTTCTCTTCTTTTTCTAGTTAGTTGGGCCAATGGGGTGTCAATTTTGTTTATTTTTTCAAAAAACCAGCCCCTCCTTTGATTGATTTTTTGTAATTTTTTTTTGGATTCAATCCTGTTGATTTCTTCTCTGATTTTAATTATTTCTCTTCTCCTACTAGATTTGGGTCTGGTTTGCTGCAGTTTTTCTAGGTCCTTGAGATGCATTGAAAGCTCATCTATTTGGTGCCTTTCCAATTTCTTGATGTAGGCACCTATTGATGTAAACTTTCCTCATAACATTAGTTTTGCTGTTTCCCATAAGTTTTGGTATGTTGTGCTGTTATCCTCATTTACTTCCCGAAAATTTTTGACTTCTCTTTTGAATTCTTCTATGACCCATTGTTCATTCAGGAGCATGTTGTTCAATCTCCATGTGTTTGCATAGGCTCTAGGGATTCCTGAGTTGCTAATTTCCACCTTCATTCCTTTATGGTGTGAGAAGCTGCATGGTATGATTCTAATTCTTTTGAATTTGCTGAGACTTGCTTTATGGCCAATATGTAGTCAATCCTAGAGAAGGTTCCATGTACTGCTAAGAAGAATGTAAATGCGTTATGTGTAGGATGAAAAGTTCTGCATATATCTGTTAGATCCATTTGGGCTATAGTGTCGTTTAAATCTACTGTCTCCTTGTTAATCTTCTGTCCTGTTGATCTGTTTATTTCTGAGAGTGGAGTATTGAAGTTCCCCAGTACTATTGTATTGGGGTCTAAGTCTCCCCTTAAGTCCCTTAACAAATCTTTTAAATAAACTGATGCCCTGTAATTAGGTGCATATACATTGATAACCATTATATCTTCCTATTGAATTGATCCCTTAATCATTATATAGTGCCCCTCTTTGTCTCTCTCAACAGTTTTTTGTGGTAAATTTATGTTGTCTGATATTAAGATGGCTACGCCTGATCTTTTTTCATTTCTGTTGGCATGGTATATCTTTTTCCAGCCTTTCACTTTCAGTCTGTATGCATATCTTTGTTGGAAAGATGTGTTTCTTTAAGCAGCAAATAGATGGGTTTTGTTCCTTAAGCCAATCAGCCAATCAGTGTCTTTTAACTGGACAGTTCAGGCCATTCACGTTCAATGTGACTATTGATAAGTAGTAACTTTGCCCTGCCATTTGCAGAAGATATTTTCTAATATACGCTTTGAATTCCCTGTGATCTTTTGCTGTGAGGTTTCCTTCCTTTACCTTCTTTCATATTGATGACCGTGTTTCTGTGTTTCTGTGTGTAACACATCTTTAAGCATCTTTTGCAGGGCTGGATGAGTGGTAACAAATTCTTTCAATTTCTGTTTGCTATGAAAGGTCTTTATTTCACCTTCATTCACAAATGAGAGCTTTGCAGGATATAATATTCTGGGCTGGCAGTTTTTCTCTCTTAGTACCTGGGCTATATCTCGCCATTCCCTCCTAGCTTGTAGGGTTTCTGATAAGAAGTCAGCTGTGAGTCTAATTGGATATCCTCTGAGAGTAATCTGACGTTTCTCTCTTGCACATTTTAGAATCTTTTCTTTCTGTTTCACTGTGGTGAGTTTGATTACAACATGTCGTGGTGAGGATCTCTTTTGGTCATGTTTACTAGGGGTTCTATGAGCTTCCTGTACTTAATGTCTCTGTCCTTCTCTAAACCCGGGAAGTTCTCTGCAAGTATCTCACTAAAAAGGCCTTCTAATCCTTTCTCCCTCTCCATGCCTTCAGGAACTCCTAGAACCTGGATTTTGGGTTTTTTAATAGTATCCTGTAGATTCCCAACAATATTTTTTAGATTTCTAATTTCCTCTTCTTTTCTTTGGTTTGACTGTATACTTTCTTGTTCTCTGTCTTCTAAGTCTGATATTTTCTCTTCTGTTTCACTGACTCTGTTTTTAAGGCTCTCTAATGTGTTTGCCATTTGATCTATTGAGTTCTTCATCTCATTTTGATTTCTCTTCACTATCACACTTTCCTGTTCTACTAGTTTCTGCGTTTCATTTTGATTCCTCCTTAAGATTTCATTTTCTCGATGGAGATTTTCTATCCTGTCCAGTAAGTAATTCCATACCTCAAGCATTTGTTTTTGAAGAATTCTAATTGTTCTTATCATAAATTTTTTGAAATTGGTATCTTGCATTTCTTCCATCTCATCATTTTCATAATCTTGGCTTGGTTGGGAGTGTCATAATGTCTTCCATGTTCTTGTTTCCTCAGTTTTTGCATTTGTTGCTTGGCATCATGGAGATATCTTTGGGTTCTTCTTCCCTCACTGTGGTGTTTTTATTTCTTGTTATACTATGACTGTATTAAGTGGACTGTCTGCTTTTGATGGAGCCTTAGAGGCTTGAGATGCATGTGGCCTGAGAGCTCTGTTTGGTCCTCAGGGTTAAGGGTGTGCCAAAGGTGACACTCCCAGGTTAGGTGTGGTAAATCTCTCTCTCTCTCTCTCTCTCTCTCTCTCTTTCTTTCTTTTTTTTTTTTTTTTGGATTCAAAAGGGAAGTAATTGCACACAGCTGAATGGAATTGGAGGTAGTTAGCAGGTGAATGATATTCCCACAGGAGCCAGAGATCGGAAGCTCTTTCCCAAGGACCACACAGGGAATCTGTTCTGCCCTCAGTGTGGGCTCAAATTCTCCTGCAGTCTCCCACTGGGTTGCCAAGGTTACCAAATTGTAGCTTCTCTGGTGAGTACTCACGTGAATTCCATGAGTTCTCTCCCCCATGGTCTCTTTTTTCAGTCTCAGTTCATTAGCACCACACATTCACTAGGTCCTAATCTCCTGTTATTTCACCCCCCCCCCCCAGAGTCAGGTTTTTTTGCTAGGCTGAGGGCCGGTGCAGACCTGAGGTTGCCCTGCTTATGATGTATGTCCAAAATGGTGCCTGCTCTTTGTCTTGCTTGCCTTTGAGAGGTGAGCGGAGAGAGAGAAACTCGTGTCTGTATTGGTCACTTTTTTTTTCCCTCTCTCTTCTAGTTAGCCTGGTGATCTTTTCCCCATGGGGTTTCAAGCCTCGTTCTCTCTAGTCTCCTCTTTCCACTTGCCCGCCGGTGTCTCGGGCTATTGAGGTTCAGCTCACCTCGAGTTCCAGTGCTGGTGTGTTGAGTCTGCTGCTGGTGTCCAGAAAGGTGGGCTCCCATGCTCTCCACGCAGGTCCACTGTGAATCACTAGTTCCGGAAGAGTTTCCTCTGCTGTTTCTTCCTCTACTCTTCCTTGAACCTGCAGTATCTCCACTTTTATTAAACTGTCTCTTCCCTGACTATCAGTGTGCTCCCTTCCTATTCCGAACATCTTGCCACTCTCCAACAATTGCATATTTTATTTATATTATTTCTGGTATAAGCATTTTATAAACAGCTGAAAATATAGCTTATACAAAAGAAATCATTTGAAATTCAACGTAATGAATACATTTCTACTAAATTAGAATGCCTGCCCAGGGTAAAGTTCTTTCTTTTTTTTCAATTTTTGTTTTGACAGGCAGAGTTAGACAGTGAGGGAGAGAGACAGAGAGCATTGCTTCACCCACCAAGTGGCAGTGCACCGGTGCACTGTGCCAATCTGAAGCCAGGAACCAGGTGCTTCCTCTTGGTGCAGGGCCCAAGGACCTGGGCCATCCTCCACTGAACTCCCGGGCCACAACAGAGAGCTGGACTGAAAGAGGAGCAAGAGGGACAGAACCTAGGGTGCTGGCACCGCAGGTGGAGGATTAGCCTAGTGAGCCTCGGCACTGGCCTCTTTTTTTTTTTTAAGATATTTATTTTATTTGAAAGGCAGAGTTACAGAGAAAGGGAAAGACAGACAGACAGAGAGAGAGAGAGATCATCCATCTGCTGGTTTACTCTCCAAATGGTTGCAACTACTGGAGCTGGGCCAGGCTGAAACCAGGAGCCGGGAGTTTCATCCAGGTTTCCCATGTGGGTGCAGGGGCCCAAGCACTTGGGTCTTTCTTTCTTTTATTTTCTCAAAAGAAAGGGTCTAAATAGTCAGAGGAAATGTACTAAAGGGAACAAAGTCATTAAATTTTCTAGACTAGTCATTAAATTTTCAAAGGCTTTCTTTGGATATCATCTTTAAAATTTTTTATTTATTTATGTGAAAGGCATAGTTATGGAGAGAGAAAGAGACAATGAGAGTGAGGTCTTGCATCTGCTGTTTTCTCCCCAAATGGGTGCAACAGTGGGGACTGGACTGGGTGGAAGCCAGGAATCAGGAGCTTCCTCCAGATCTCCCGAGTGGGTGGCAGGGGCTGAAACACTTGGATCATCCTCAGCTGCCTTCCCAGGCCACCAGTAAGAAGCTGGATTGGAAGAGGAGCAGCCAGAACTAAAACTTGTGCCCATATGGGATGCCAGCACTGCAGGTGGTGGCTTAACCCATTACACAACTCCAGCGCCATGGACATCATATTTACAACAAGCAAGTTCTTCCAAACTAATAATTCATTATCCATTTCTGATATTTCCAGTTTAATTTTCTTTTTGTTATTTAGTATAAGAATGTTGTCAATTCTGCAGCTGATTGTTGAACATTTCTTTGTACTTTTTCCAAAGGATTTTGAATATATTATTTTTAAAAAGTGAAAGATTTGATTCAAAGGAGTGAAATGGATCCTCTTGGCACAAAAACATGGTACTTGTCTAAAAATTGTTCATTAGAATCACAAAACCTGTAAATATAGTCTGGGTAACATATTTGCACACCATCCAAAAAATATACTAACACTATATTATCATACTTTAATTGCTTTATTTAGTGCTCCATTTTTTAAAAATTAGCTACAAAATATCACATTTAAAAATTTTACATAAGAAAATGCAGGCCTTCACAATCATCAGACTGTACTAAATACATGTCCTACTTGGAAAAGCAAATTAAGCAAAATGCATCATTTATTTTTATATTAAAAGAATAGAAAATTCTGGCAAGGCAGTAAAGTGTCAAGTATGTAACTCATTTTAAATTATTACTGGCTTTCTTTTTGTTTATATGACAATGGCACTTTCTACAATAATATGGAACAGTTTTTTCATTTTCATAATTTTTATTTGAGACATAACGCAAGCTCCAAAACTATACTGTGCCATGCTGTTCAACTAATTCTATGTCTTTCAGCTTACAAATAAAGGGAATGAAGTGCGATGCTAAAATCCATACTTTTGGAACATATTCTTTTGCAACAACTTTCTAGTATATATTCCGAAATCCACATTAGGAGTTTAATGATTATATTTTTGGCCTCAATTTTATTTATACTTCAAGTACATCACATTCACAAGCTAGCAATGTAGTAAATATGCCATTCAACATTAGAATCTGATGAATTATTAAATCTTATAAATTTGTCCAGTATTCAATTTTCCTAGGAATATAGGAGAGATTTATTTCAGAGACATACTGAAATTTATATTAGATAATTGTATCACTTTTTGCTAAACAGAAATGTTGTTTTCCTTTAAAAATACAATTGGTATTTTGATTGGTATTGCATTGAATCTGTAAACTGTTTATGCTAGTTTGGACATTTTGATGATGTTGATTCTTCCAGTCCAAGAACATGAAAGATTTTTCCATTTTTAAATTTATTTTTCTATTTCTTTCTTTAGTGTTTTGTAATTTTCATCACAGTGATCTTTGACATTCTTTGTTAAGTTTAAACCAATGTTTTCAATACTTTTTCGAACTATTTTGAATAGGACTGATCTTAAAAGTCTTTATCAGCCATGACATTGTCTGTATATACAAAGGCTATTGATTTTTCCATGTTGATTTTATATCCTGCCACCTTACCAAACTCTTTAATGAGTTCCACTAGTCTGTCATTGGAGGCCTTTGGATACCCTATTACCCTAAATATAAAAACCTGTCATCTGCAAATAGGGATAGTTTGATTTCCTCCTTTCCAATTTGTATCCCTTTTATTTCTTTTTCTTGCCTAATGGCTCTGGCTAAAATTTCCAGGGCTATATTAAGCAATGGTGAGAGTGGGCATCCTTATCTGGTTCTGAACTGCAGGGGGAATATTTCCAGCTTTTCCCCATTCAGTAGGATTCTGGTTGTGGGTTTGTCATAAATTGCCTTGGTTGTGTTGCGGAATGTTCTTTCTATACCCAATTTGCTTAATATTTTCATCATAAAAGGATGTTATATTTTATAAAATGCTTTTTCCACCCTTAATAAGGCATTTGGATCTGGCTAAAAAGCCCATGAGAGCATTTCAAGCATGGGAAGCCAAGACATTGTGGCAAAACCTGACCTAAATGAAAGATCTCTGTGGGTGAGATCCCAGTGGAAAGAACGGGCCATCAAAAAAAGAGGTACCTTTCTCTGAAGGGAGGAGAGAACTTGCACTTTGATTATGGCCTTATCTAAATAAGGTCAGAGTTTGTGAACTCATGAGGCTTCCATAGCCTTGGCAGCTCATGACAAGAGCGTAGGGTGATTACTGACATCATAAATAAGAGTGTCAATTGTTAAATCAACAATGGTAGTCACTGTGCAACCACTCCCCATGTAGGATCTCTGTGCTTAATGTGTTGTACTATGAGAATTAACAATAAAACTAGTCTTCAAACAGTACTTTATATACTTGTGTGTCTGTGTGGGTGCAAACTGTTGAAATTTTTACTTAGTATAGAATTGATCTTCTGTATATAAAGATAATTAAAAATGAATCTTAATGAAAAATGGGATGGGAGAGGGAGTAGGAGATGGTATGGTTTGTGGGTGGGAGGGTTGGTATGTGGGTAAGAACTTCTATAATCCAAAAGTTGTACTTATGAAATTCATATTTATTAAATAAAAGCTTCCTATAAAAATAAAATAAAATGCTTTTTCTGCATCTATTGAGCTAACCATATGGTGTTTGTTCTATAGTTTGTTGATGTGATATATCACATTGATCGATTTGTGAATGTTGAACCATCCCTGCACACAATCTCACTTGGTCTAGCAAATGATCTTTCTGATGTTGTTGGATTTGATAGTTAATATTTTGTTAAGGATTTTTGCATCTATGTTCATCAGTGTTATTGGTCTATAGTTCTCTTTCTCTGTTGCATCTTTTTCCAGCTTGGGAATTAAGGTGATGCAAGCTTCATAGAAGGAGTTTGGGAGGATTTCTTCCCTTCCAATTTGCAGGGGAGCTCCAATCGAAAAGGAAACAAAGTTGCTAAGCCTTCGCTCAACAAGGCTGCTAAGCCTTTGCTTGAGTTTGCCGCACTTCCTCATCCCAGTGACTCAGCGTTTCCAACAATCCAAGATGGCCTCCGGGGGAGGTACCTAGCCTGACAGGAGATTTCCGTATTCATGAACAGTATGTGTCCTCGGCTGTGATAGGCCCTTGAGGGCATGCCCAGCTCGTGTCCTGCCTTACCTTTCTGCTGGTTGGTTCGGTTCCCTTGTGCCCTGGGCAGCCCCCTTTCTGTGTCTATAAAAGCTCTTCCCCTCCCAATAAAGTTGAGAACCTGGCTGTGCCCTGGGCGTTGACTGATCTCCCGACTCTGGTGTGGTTCCTTTGCCGCCGACACTCATCATCCCGCTCGGCCCCTGAGCTCCCCAGGCTGGCCCTGAGGAGCTCTATTGGACCTGCTGCCCCGTGACGAGCAGCACCAACTGTTTTGAATAGCTTGAGAAGAATTGGAATTATTTCTTTTTTAAATGTCTGGTAGAATTCAACAGTGAAGCCATCCAGTCTTGGGCTTTTCTTTGTTGGGCTGATCTTTATTATTGATTCAATTTCTATCTTGGCTATTAGTCTGTTTAGGTTTTCTATGTCTTAATGACACAATTTTGGTAGATTGTACATGTCTAGGAAGCTATCCATTTCTTCTATGTTTCCCAGTTTATTGGCATACAGCTCTTTATAGTAATTCCTCATTAATCTTTATATTTCTGTGGTATCTGTTGTTACAACTCCCTTTTCATCTCTGATTTTATTGATTTGGATCTTCTCCCTCTTTTTTTGGTTAGTTGCCCCAAGGGTGTGTCAATTTTGTTTATTTTTTCAAAAAACCGGCTCTTCATTTTGCTGATTTTTGTATTATTTCTTTGTTTCAATTTTGTTTATTTCTTCCTTAATTTTAATTATTTGTTTCCTCCTATTAATTTTTGGTTTGGTTTGTTGTTGTTTTTTTAAGTCCTTGAGATTCATTGATTGCTCATTTATTTGGTACCTTTCCAATTTTATATAGGTACCCATAGCTATAAAATTCCCTCTTATCACTGCTTTTGCTGTATTTCATAAGTTTTGACATGATGTATTGTCATCTTCGTTTCCAGAAATTTTTGGATTTCTGTTTTATTTCCTCTATGACCCACTATTCATTCAGTACCATATTATTCATTCTCCATGTTTGCATATCATCTAGAGATTCTTGAGTTGTTGATTTCCAGCTCTATTCCATTGTGGCCAGGGAAGGTGCATGGTATGATTTTGATGTTTTTGAATTTGCTGACACTTGCTTTATGGCCTGGCATATGGTCTATCCTAGAGAAAGTTGCATGCTCTAGTGAGAAGGATGTTTATTCTGCCACTGTGAGGTGAAAAGTTCTGTAGATATCCATTAGGTCCATTTGGTCTATAGTATCAACTAACTCGGTTGTTACCTTACTGATTTTTAGTCTGGTTGATCTGTATATTGCTGAAAGTGGGGTATTGAAGTCCCACACTGCTATTGTATTGTAGTCTATGTCTCCTTTTAGATCCATTAACATTTCTTTTAAATAGCCAGGCAACCAGTAATTGAGTGTGTATACATTTATTATGGTCACATCTTCCTGATGAATTGATCTATTAATCAGTATATACTGCCCTTCTTCACAGTTTTTATGTTAAAGTCTATTTTATCTGATATTAGTATGGCAACACTAATTCTTTTTTGGTTTCTGTTAGCATGGAATAACTCTTTCCATCCTTTCACTTTCAGTCTACATGTATCTTTGTTGGTGTGATGTGTTTCTTGTAAGCAGCAACTAGATGGATCTTGTTTTTTAATCCATTCAGCCAATCTGTGTTTTAACTGTAAAGTTGAGGACATTTACATACAAGGTGATTATTGATAAGTAACGAATTGTCCCTGCCATTTTCCCATAAATATTCCTATTTTACACGTTAGGTTTCATTTGTACTTTTACTAGGGGACTTTCTGCTTTCACATTTTTTCATAATGATGGCTATCTTTCTGTTTTTCTGTAAGTAGCACATCCTTAAGCATCTTTTGTAAGGCTGGATGAGTGGTGATAACTTCTTTCAATTTCTGTTTGTTATGGAAGATCTTTATTTCACCTTCATTCATAAATGAGAGCTTTGCAAGGTACAGTATTCTGAGTTGAGAACTTTTTTCTTTTAACCCTTTTAGCCTGTAGGTTTTCTGATGAGAAGTCAGCTGTGGTTATTGTGACCAATCTAATTGGAGATCCTCTGAAAGTAATCTGGTGTTTCTCTGGTGCACATTTTAGAATCTTTTCTTTATGTTTTACTGTAGAAAGTTTGACTACAAGATCTTGGAATTGCCCAAGTCCTCCATTTCAACAATTTACACTCACACACATACAAAGTATAAAGTACTGTTTGAAAACAAGTTTTACAGTTAATTCTCATAGTACACTCTTAAAGGACAGAGGTCCTACATGGAGACTAAGTGCACAGTGACTCCTGTTGTTGATTTAACAATTAACATTCTTATTTATGATGTTCAAAAGTTGTACTTTGCAAATTTATATTTATTAAATAAAAATTTAAAAAATAAATAATAAATAAATAGATAAATAATAGGTCTCAGAAAAAATAAGAGTGGAAATAAAAAAAGAGGAGCTATACAGTTTGGCACACATTCCCACATTTACCCCTAAGGGTAAAGCTAAAAACTTGCCATGGGACTCCAAATCCTATTAAGCTGGGTGGTACTAATACCATCTTATATGTTAAAGTGATCATTCATGAAATTTTAAGCATTTTCAAGAAATATTTTATATTCAATAGGTCTTTGAAAATAGGACATTTAGGTTTTTGGTTACTGTGGATGTGATTATTTGAACCTGTCCTTCAAATGGATTTTACTTGGATTCTGTCAGTCCTGCTGGAAACTATAAGATGAAGCAACAGGATATTGAAGTGTCCAATATTCATAGTAAATGTATCTTTAGCACAATGTGGGCTGTAAGGAAGACTTCTGAAATAAACAAAAATATTAAGAAACATAAAAATATAAGATGAAAGTTGATGCACAGAATAGAATTTGACTCTAAATACCATGGTTAAGAATGTAAGATTTTTAATATCCTAAGCTACAAATTTGGAAGAACTGCCAGTTACCCTTCCACAAACTCAGAAGAACCTCTCCACAGGACTTACTGACATAAGAACCATTTTACAGCATGAGAACCACTCTACCATGTTCTACCCCTTCTCCATGTTCCTTCCTGATAAAATATAGTGCCCATAAAGAGGGGAAGTTATCTCCTCTGAACTCCTCGTAGAAAAGTAATGCCTTCCTTTTCCATACCCAGAGGGAAAGAGCCCAGAAGAATCATTAGATTGTATATGGATTTAAGCATTGGTATGAAAATAAAATTAGAAGAGATGTCAAGGCACTTCTAGAAGTGAGGTCCGCTACTGGCATTCTCAAGTTAGAAGTTGCCCAAGAAAGAAGCATCCAGAAGGTGACAGTACCCAGGACTAGTGGAAAGGGAGAGGAGTAGTAGGGAGCCTTGGAGACTGTGTACTACAGTCTGGGCAAGACAACCACAACATGGACAAAAGGGACACGTCTACCACAGGGAACAAGACCTTTGACATCTAGCTGGGTAGTAGGTTGAAGTGGAGTCAGAAAATATTTAAAAGTTGTTTATGAAAGACCTCTCCTTGGTGAGTCCTCTCAGAAACAATACCTGTCCACACTATGCCAATAAACAGCAAGTTAGAATGCTAGTATATCCAGACAAATAGGGAAGTACAAAGTTATAACGTTGTCTTGTTTGTCCCCCAACAGTAGAGAAAGTGAATGAGCATGCATGTATGTGTATAGAAATCTTCTAGGTACCATCCTCATTTCTTCTCTAATTAAGCTGTACTAAAGTGACTGAATCCAACATGAAATTAAAGTTTTTAAATGGTTCTAATTTTAAGATCCAAAATAAGATCATTTATGTAAATAAAGTTCAGTGAAAAGCCATACAACTGGACTGAGATGGCACGTTAAGGGAACTCATGATGTAATCAAATAGGGAGAATCTGTTAGAACATAGTTATATCCATTACTTAAGTATAAAATTTGCAGCACAGTGAGTTAAACCATCACTTGTAAAAACGGTATCCAATATTAGAGTGCCTATTCAGGTTTGGTTCCTCCAAATTTGACACAGATTTCTGCTGATGCATCCAGGAAAACAGAATAAGATGGTGCTAATACTTCTGGGAGATAATGGTGGAGTTCCTGGCTCCTGGCTCAAACCTGGTTGTGGTGGCCATTTGGGGAATGAACCAGGAAATAGAAGATCTCCCTCTCTCTCTCTCTCTCTCTCTCTAATTCTGGCCAGTCCATCATTCCCTCTCTTTCTGAGACTCTTACTTTCAAACATATAAATAAATCTTTTAAAAAAGTGTGAAATTTATATTATATTCCAATGACTCCATATTAAATTAGTTCAAAGATAATATTTGAGTCTTTACATGTGTCCAATTCTTACTAATCCCTTCATATTAATATTTCATCTAAAGATAAGAATTAGGGGCTGGTGTTGTGGCATAGTGGGTAAAGCCTCAGCCTGCAATGCCGGCATCCCATATAAGTGTCATTTCGAGTCCCAGATGCTCCACATTTGATCCAGCTCTCTGCTGTGGCCTGAGAAAGCAGTGGAAAATGGCCCAAGTGCTTGGGCCCCTGCACCCACATGGGAGACCCAAAAGAAGCTGCAAGCTCCTGGCTTTGGATTGGCTCAGCTCCAGCCATTGCAGCCATTTGGAGAGTGAACCTGCAGATGAGTGAACTCTGTCTCTCTCTGCCTCTGACTCTCTATAACTCTGCCTTTCAAATAAACAAATCTATTTTGAAAAGATGAGAATTGTTTTTAATTCATTTTACAGAAAAAGTACCTGAAGTTTAGAGAGGTTAAGCAATTTTCAAAAGGATCCACAGTAGAGGCAAGATTTAAAATCAGTCTGTGTGCTTAACTCTCAAATGCACATGCTTAGCTCTCATGTTCTAACCTCATTCTTTGGGGAAAGAGGTTGCAAGACAACAGAAGGGACAAGCAAGCCAGAGTGGCAAGAAGCAACATAGTATATTAATGAAATGACATTAAAATTGGCATATACATTGTTGGTGGGGATGTAAATTAGTACAACCATTATAGAAGACAGTATGGAGATTCTTAAGAAATATGAAAATTGATCAACCATATGACCCAGCTATCCCACTCCTAGGAATTTACCCAAAGGAAATGAAATCAGTATATGAAAGAAGTATTTGTACCCTCATGTTTATAGCAACTCAAGTCACAATAGCTAAGATATAGAAATAACCCAGATAGCCATCAACTGATGACTGGACAAAGAAATTATGGTATATATACACAATGGAATACTACTCAGCCACAAGAAATAGTGAAATTTATCTTTCTCAACAAAATGGATGCAACTGGAGACAATTATGCTTAGTGAAATAAAACAATCCAAAAAAAGGAAAATGTCATGTTTTCTCTGATTTGTGGTAACTAATAAACAGTTAGCAAAAATGTAACATATGTGAGTGAAATTGACATTTCAATTGATTATTATCTATAGCCTTTTTCTATACTATTGAGGAACAGTGGTTTTACTTACTACTTACTGAATTCTGTAATTAGTGGAGGGTTAAGCTTATGATTACAAAGACAATTGAAAGTATATCATTGTAAAAATTTAAAGAAAATCAAGAAAAACAGAAAGAGTGGGAGTGAGGAAAGTAGGGTGCAAAGTAGCATTATGCTTTTAAAATTGTTTGTATGTACCTGGGAAAATAGCTGAAGATGGCCCAAGTTCTTGGGCCCCTTTCACCTATGTGTGAGACCCAGATGGAATTCAGGCTCCTGGCTTCAGCTATCCCAGCCCTAGCTGTTGCAGCCATTTGGAGGAGTGAACCAGCAGGTGTAAGATTTTCTCTCTCTCTTTCTCTCCCTGTCTTTGCTTCTCCCTCTCTCTATCACTCTGCCTTTCAAATAAATAGATATTTTTTAAAAAATTGTATGTATTAAATAAATGAAGTTTGTTCCTTTTTTTATAAACAAAAAGGTAAAATTGAATATAGAAAAAAAAGAAAATTGGCTTTACAAAATAATTCAAAGTTAGATGGGAAACAGGGGAATGCAATAGAACTGAGGCTGGGTCAGTGGTTGGGAACAATTCCTGGGAGTCCTTTTGTACTTTGTGATTGAAACTGCAGGCAACAGCCGACAGTGAGGTCTGAGAGTTTTTAGGTAACAGAGCAATGTACTCAGATTTGTGATGTCTGCCAATATTAACTCATCTGTCTATTAACATTGTGTTAACCAGATATTATAGTCTTCATATTAGCATTCCAACTTTAAGATTTCTCTTGATATCAAGGAAAACCAAGCAAAAGGAAAAAGCCAAAATACATCATCTCTGAACTTTAATCAGAATCCTTATTTTAATGAAGACATATTTAATAGTAATAAATAAATTTGAAAGGAGATATATAATTATAAAGAATAAAAATGACATTATTATGCTTAGTACACATATATTTTTCAACAAAATTTTCAAGTTCAAGTTCACAGAAAAACAACCTTCAAAACATCACTATATTATCTACATTCAAGAACTAAAAATGAGAGTATTTCATTTTAAGCTCTTAGTTAAATACTCCACAATTCTTTTCTAAACTCATTTTCCACAAAGATACATAAATAAGCAGTTCTTTAGAAATATTAATAATTTAGCCTTTTTTGTTGTGTGACCATAGCCTTTATTTGTTTTTAGTAATAGGTTAGTCATGAGCTACTTTTCATGTTCATGCTTAGAATTTGATGTGACTAATTGAAAGGTCAGACATCTTAACTGTTATGAATATTTTCTATGGCTCTTTTGACATTATAAAATGAGTTGTAATCTTATAATACTCTAAAATTTGTCTACCTTGGATATTTTATTTCATACCATAAGCTACTTTACATCTTGAGAGTATGGAATTTCAAATCCAATTCTTAAAAGAAAATTACCCAATATTATGAAACTGATGATAGTGTTTCCCAACAGGAATAGTATGCAAATTTTCTTAAAGCATCCTACAAAGCAAAGACTGCCAGCATCAAGTCATTGAAAAAAAAAAATGATCATATCATACCTAAACTTCAGAATCTTTATTTTAATGAAGGAATATTTTATAGCAAGAAATAAGTTTAAAGGATACATATATAATTATAAAGAATAAAATAGACATTCTTATGCTTGGAATATACATAAATCTCAATCCAATTTCCAAGTTGCTGAAAGTATCTTATCATATTCCTAAGTGGTTTTGCACATAGTGTTAAAAAGTAAAAGCCAGGGACAAATATGGATAGATATTTTCCCCTGAATACACAAAAATCTTAGTAATTTTTAGGCTCCAAAAAATGCTTGGCATTCTGGCATGCAACATTGAAATCATAGAGTAATACCTTTTAGATGACATGTTAAAGTTTTCCAGGGATTAAAGATTACATGGTAAATGTAATCATAAAGAGAAGGGGTTATAAATTTAGAATTTCGACAAGCATCTTCAAAACTCTTACCTCCTCCATACAGCAAATTTCTGAATGTAGCATTCAACTACAAAAATGGTTTTTTTGTTCAAAAACCTGCTAAGAAATGATTTAGTGTTGTTACACACATTTATATTTACAATTTATGAAATGCCATCATTGTATGGAAATATTAATGCTCAATTTTGTTATTTTTTGTGATATATTACAATGAAAAGAGTTAATTTTAACCTGGAAATATGAAGTGTGATAGTAAAATATGAAAGAATATTGATTGAAATGGAATGCCAGACAACTGGCTTGAAGTTGCAAATCTCTTGAGAATTTTTATAAAGCGATCACTGTCCTTTCACATTACAAAACACAATAGAAATCATGGTTACTATAGTTTCTGTTACAGCAATCTGAAGAGGAATACTTTAAATAATAAAATATTTAAAATTCAAAGCCAAGTTTTTCCATTTAGTATAAAAGTTTAGTGAAATGTGCTTTAGAAAAGATGTAATAATCATGTTCCTGGGATAGAAAAATTAATTCTGGTACAGTAAGGGAATCTGTCTTGATTATTAAGAGATTTCTTTATAATGACTATTTAAGCTAAAGGATGTGGTTTTAAATTAGTGGAAATAATTGATGGAACTATTGTAAAACATGTCTCAGATCTTCTAATCTTTATCAAAAATTAGATAATACAGACTCCTAAAACTTTGAGCAAGTATTTTATAATAAAACTATTAAAAAGCACTGCTGATGTGATAGGAAAATAAGGAATGTCCTCTACAGGAGAAGCAAGGACAAGGTTCAAATTCAAAAGAATAATCAGTTTGGGAACTCAGAGTGTCATTATGGGGGCTGTTCAGAAATGGGGATTGTTCAGAAATTAAAGTGAGACAAATTATCTAAAGTACAAGATAGCATAACTAAAAATCCAGAGTAGATTGAAAAAAGAATTATCAAATAAGACATCTAAAAGAAAAATAAACTGAAATGAAAATCATAAAAAGGTTAGTCAATAGATTAGACACAGCTGAGGAGACAATTAATTAATGAAATGGAAGAAAGAATAAGAAACAACTCAGAAAATAGCACTAAGAAATATTTTTCAGTAAATCACCCTAGAGATATAAGAATATATTCTAAAATTTAAAGTAAGTCCTCTGATAGTCTGCTAATTTACAACCTTGAGAGAGACTAAAGTTGGTCCAAAGAAATAATTTTTAACATAAAAGTGAGTAATTTTTCAACGTTAAAGGACAGGCTTACCTAAAATGCATTATGAAAAATAACTAATTAAATGGCAAAAATATTTTATTTCAAATTAATAGAAACTGAAGATTTTAAATACATTATGCATTATGTTTGGAACAAATCTCAGAAGTTTGAACCCACTTGTTTAAATTCATAGATATTTGGAACCAATTTAAAGGAAGCCAGAATAGTAAAAACTAAATTTAGTCAACTTGATATTCAAAATGCATGTGCAGGTATAAAAATTTTAAAATTGATGATCTACTATACATGATATTCAAAAATTTTTTAGTAAAAAAGCAACACTTTTTTTTCAAGTATCCAGATGAAATGCCAACATTAAAACAATATTAAGTATATACAAATGGAGACAGTTTAACTCAAATAGACTGACAAATATAGCATTTAAGTGAAAAAGGCACCAAAATATTTCTACCTCTATTAAAATCCCAAAGATTTGTAATTGAAACTTAATTACATCTGCACCTCAATGTTTATTGCAACTCAATTCACAATAGCTAAGACATGGAATCAACCTAAAGGCCCATCAACAGAAGACTGGATAAAAACTTATGGGATATGTACTCTATAGAATACTATACAGCAGTAAAAAAAATGAAATCCAGTCATTTGCAACAAAATGGAGGAATCTGGAAAACATCATGCTGAGTGAAACAAGCCAGTCCCAAAGGGACAAATATCATATATTCTCCCTGATCAGTGACAACTAACTGAGCACCTAAAAGGAAACCTGTAGAAGTGAAATGGACATTATGAGAAACAATGACTTGATTAGCCCTTGTCCTGACTGTTGAGGGACAACTTATTATTTTATTCCTTTTAGTATTTTTTTGTTCTACTTAATACCATTGGTTGAACTATTTAATTAACACACAATTATTTTTAGTCATTTAAATTTAACTGAAAAGTGATCTCTGTTAAATATGAGTGCGTATAAGAGAGGGAGGAGATGTACAGTTCGGCACATGCTCACTCAGATTTACCCCTAATGGTAGAGCTAGAAATGTGCCAGGGGATTACAATTCAGTCCCACCAAGGTGGCATGTACCAATGCTATCTGACTAGTCATAGTGATCAGTTTAAGTTCATAAATGATCATAATGATAGGTCTAAGTGTCAAAGGGATCACATAAACAAGACTAGTGTCTGCTAATAATAACTGATAGAATTAAAAAGGAGAGAATGATCCAACATGGCAAGCAGGATACACAGCAGACTCATAGAATGGCAGATGTCCTAAACAGCACTCTGGCCTCATAATCAGCCCTTAAAGCATTTGTATCTGGCTAAAAAGCCCATGAGAGTTTCCGAGGCGTGGAAAGCTAAGACACTGTGGCAAAAATTACCTAAATGAAAGATCTCTGTGAGTGAGATCCCAACGGAAAGAATGGACCATCGAAGAAGGAGGTACCTTTCTCTGAAGGGAGGAGAGAACTTCCACTTTGACTATTGCCTTGTCTAAATAAGATCGGAATTTGTAAACTCAAGAGGCTCCCATAGCCTTAGCAGCTCATGACAAGAACCTCAGGTGATTACTGACATCAAAAAGAAGAGTGTCAACTGTTAAATCAACAACAGGAGTCACTGTGCAGCTACTCCTCATGTAGGATCTCTGTCCTTAATGTGTTGTACTATGTGAATTAACAGTAAAACTACTATCAAACAGTACTCTATACTTTGTGTGTCTCTGTGGGTGCAGTCTGTTGAAATCTTTACTTAGTGTATACTAAGTTGATCTTCTGCATATAAAGATAATTGAAAGTGAATCTTGAAGAAAGGGATGGGAGAGGGAGTGGGAAATGGGATGGTTCGGGTGAGAGTGGGGTTATAAGGGGAAAAGCCGCTATAATCCAAAAGTTGTACTTTGTAAATTTATATTTATTAAATAAAAGTTTAAAAAAAGAAACTTAATTACAGTTTTAAGTCAAGCATTGCATATTAATTATCTAGTCTCCACCGACATGCAAAATAATCTCATTTTGTAGGAAGTTGGCTCGTATTCATACGTTGCCAACTCTCAAACTAAGAATTTTAAAGAGAACTCTACGCAAAGTTTTAAAACCTAAAGAAAATAAAATAATATATATCAATATAAATAATTATCACAGCTCCTGCTGTAATTTTCTGTGAAAACATAATTTTATAATGAAGAAGTACATTAAAAATTGGAAAACATTCATTTCAATCCTAAAGATGAGAAAATATATAAAATTTCACATTAATGTTTTCATTTTTTATTTATAAAGGAAGTAACTTTAATCAAAAAAGCCTTCAAGTTTAAATCTTTTCTGATTTATCCTCAAATGTCTATTTTTGTATTCAAAAATAAATTATGTATATACAAATTTAGTGCTTACATAAATTACAAATAATTTCATCTAACTTAATTTATGAACTAAACAGGAATCTTTCATGTGCATAATGTCATATTTGTATTTATTATCTTCAAATTTTTACAAATACATATTACAAGGAATTGAATTCAAAACACAGGAACTCATTATTTCTGTGGGTCATTAGTTGTTTATCAGCCTAGACCTTGGCCAATCTTCAACAAATAAGAAACTTCAATCAAAGACCATTTGCAAAAGTTCCAGGCCACCATCAGCTGTTTGAACAGGCACTGAAAAAATGATTCCACTGGAAGAGTTTCATGTGCCTGAAATTCTTGTTCATGTCAAAGTAATGGAGCTGCTGTCTATTTCCATCTTCCAACAATATCTTGCAGTCATGTGAACACAGTTTTAAAATATGACTACTTACATGTAAGTGGAAAACTACATTCAAATTAAACATTTGTTAAGAATAACAAAATGTATTTTTATTTAAAAGAAAATTATTTCTATTTTCCATCCTTCTGCTTTTTACCCCTACCAGCCATCCTAAAATGTTTGATGCAGGATTTTTTGTGTGCACATTTATAACATGTGTACTGTGGACTTTGTGTTCATGTATTTTATATTTATAAAAATATTTTGCATTAGGTTTCTACTTATTTAATACACTATTTTTGAGATCCATCCATTTTTCTGTTACATTTATTGTTAAGAAGCCAGCTTCCTATACAGCCTTCCCAAAGATTCAACCTTCTTGATAATCATGCCCATCTGTGATTTCCTCCCTTAGTGAATTAGAACAGGCTGTATGTGTGGCCAGTAGGATGCAGAAGGTGTGATACTTTATGACTTCTGAGGCTGGGTTGTGAAAGGCAATAGGGCTTCTGTCTCTTTCTCTCTTGCAGTTCAGAAATCATGTTAGGAGGAAATTCAGGCCATAGAGAGAAGCCACAGGTAACCATTCTAACTGACAGTTATCAAGGTCTTATCCAAGAGCCAGTTTCAAATACAAAAATGTGAGTGAGAGAAACCCCTACTGAGGACAAGTGAAGTGACATGCGTTATCACTAGTAAAGTTCAGATCAATGAGAATGTCAGTTTGCGAGTCCTGAAAAGCAAGAGCAAAAGATTTGTTATGTAAAATGCCAGAAAAGGATAAAGGAGATGCCAGCATAGGGAAGAAGGCAGGGATTTCAGACTGTGGTGTAGGTATATGACACTTTCAAAAAAACAGGAAGAAGAAAGGAGATTAAGAGCTTCAGACTACATTACATTTTGAAAGTGTCTTGACCAGGCTGATGAAAAATGTGCTTAAGCAGAAGTTTCCTATGGAGAAGGCCCATGCTGGGCAGAAAGATGACCTGTCACTTGTTTCCTTGCCATGCTGTCACAGGTCATGAGAAGCCTTGAGGGAGAGTGGCCTTGGCATGGACACCTCAAGAGGTTTAATGGTATAGCAGCTGGAGGCTATTATTTATCTTTGCTTTACATTGAATATATTCTTCATGGCTGCCACTGTCAACAATTTTCAATGCGCATTGCTCCATCCTTCTTTAGGAAGTAGCTCCCTCATACTTCCATGACTTCACCTCCTAAGGGGACTTCCTTCTTAAAGTATCCTCTTCTATTGGCTTGGGTAGTACTAGAATTCATTAGTTTTCTCCCAAGTCTTTTTGGTAAATACATCTTTCTTTGAATAACCTTTAAAATAAGGGTTCTCTTGAGAAACTTTCCATGATCCCTCTTTGGAAGGTAAGGATTACTTGGTTAAACAATAGTCATCATCAATATAGCTTCTGTCAGAACCGCAAATGGTATTTATTATCTCCCTCCTCTATTCATATATTTCATCTCTGCAAATCTGGATGACAACCATGTATGTAAGTGGGGAGAAGGAATGGGAGTCAGAGACAGAGACAGAGACACAGATTTATTATAGGAATTGGCTCACATGATTAAGAAGGCTGATAAGTCCAGAGACCTGCAGTTGGAAGCTAGAGAACCAGGAAAGCCAATGTGCGATTCCATTCTACAATCTACCAAGCTAGAGCTCCAAAGAGCCAATGTTTCCATCTGAATCAAATGGCTGGAAAACATCAATGTCGCAGTACTAGCAGTCATTCAAGAAACATTCTTTCCTACATTACAGTGGGTCAGCCTTTTCTTTATTTTCTGGGCTCCAACTGATTGGATGAGAGACCCACATTAGAGAAGGCAATTTTTTTTAATTCACTCTACCAACTCAAATGTTGATCTTATTTGAAAACACCCTTACAGACGTACCAGAATAATGTTGGATCGAATATATGAACACTCTGTGATTCAGTCAAGTTGACACATAAAGTTAACTAACCATCACAATGCTTAACCTGGTGGTTTGACCTAAATCTTTATTTCTGAAAGCTCCTAGGCCTTGAAAATCATTTTATTCTCAGGTCCAAGTTTTCAGGACACATCAATTCATAGAAATAACTGGAAAATATAGTACTTCAAGCTTACTAAATGGAAGACCTGGTCTTATCATACATTTCTCCATGTCAGGATGACCCACACCAGTAATAATTTTGTCTATTCTATATTAAAATTATTTTAAAAACTGATGCGGAGTATTATGAGTCTTCTCTTTTGTTCCATATTATCAAGTTAAATGAAGTCTGATAGTAAATACTTTACTACATGAAGCTAAAAATTCTTTAACATTTTCTTTATTTACTTCAACGAATCTAACCTTCTTCATGAGTTCCAAGATTTTGGTTTCACATCAACTATCTCTTTAAACTTTAAAAAATAACAACAAATTGTGGAACAAGTGACTATATTCCATACCTTGCTATTTGCTTATTGTGACATATTTTTTTTTTCACAAAAACTGATTAACAAGATTTAAGTACTTTCTTGATGTCAAACTATTCCATAAATCCTTTAATGGAGCAATGTCATAGCAACACGAAATACGGCATACACTATTTGAGAGATTAAAAATATAACCTAGATAAGATCTTTTGAATTAATAATATTGGGGGGAACTACTCAGATAAGATCCTCCTAGTCAATAACAGTAGAAGAATGTCTTGAAACATTATTATTGAGAGAAGTCTATGTGTAACAATTTCCTTCACTATGTATTCCATTATGAATTATCACAAAGACAATACCTCCTATAATCACTAATCTCTTGCTTTACAAAGCACTTTTCATCGCTACCTTACCAGTTTTGCAGTTTGAGGAGTGCTCGACTTAAATTTAGCTTAGGAGTTTCTCAGAATTTCTTCTTAAAAACAATATTACCCTATTGTTGAATGATTTAGGTTTTTTCTAGTTAAATAAATCTATATAAAGCCATTAAGATACACGATTTCACTGATATCTTGATTTTGCTTTGACTAATAATCACATTTATCAGTTTTCAAGCAGGACCACTACAGTCTCAGTCTCAATAATCATTGATTCATCTCTTACGTTCAAGTTCTGTAGTCTTACATGGTTTTTAAATATTTCACAGCATCCAGCCTGCTCAAACTGAGATCTTCTAGTGAATGATTGCTCTCTTCCATCTTTTTCTTCTACTCTTTTAGGTCTTATTTCTCTCTCAATTCAAATTGATGTAGTTGTTCCTTTGTGCTTATAGGAAATTAATTCCAGGACCCCAGTAGAAGCTAGCACTTGCATATGTCCTGGTCCTTTATGTAAAATGGCATAGTATTTACATATAATATATCACATATCACATACCCTTCCATATAGTTGAAATTATCTCTAGATTATTAACAATACCTATTATAATACTATATAAGTTGTTTCTATACCGTAGTGCTTAGGGAGTAATGACAAGAATAAACAGTCTGTACATGTTCAGTATCAATGAACTTTCACTTTCAAGAACATTTTTTTCAGTCCACAATTGGTTAAGTCTACAGATGTGGAACACATGGATATGGAGAGCAAATTGTGCTTACAACTTTTCTTCCAAAGAATGGGATTTTTTTTCCCTAGACTTTTGAGGAAACCTAATTACTTTAAAAAATTCACTTAAGAATGTAAAGATAGATAATGCTTAATGTTTTATATGGTGATCCTGTAAGAAGACCTAAGATCTGACTGAAAAAGAACCTATGCCTTCTGAGATTCTTGAGAAACTTCGACATTTTTGCACTATTTCCATGATAGGTAATGAATGTGGGGGAAATTTTGCAAGTAGTCATAGAGAATATGTGGTTAAGTTTTCACAGAATGAGAGATTCATGTAGATTTTGCAATGTGATTCATTGATGACTCATTCACATGTTTTTATTTGGACCTTTAAGCTAGTGTGAATGGCTGTCAAAAAGATTCAAGTTCTAGAGTAGGTGGAATAGTACTTTGAAAACCAGAAGGAAAACTATTTACATTTAAAAACATGAAATCAGAGTTAAAAAAGAAAAACTGAGTGATGGGTGTTGTGGTATAGCACGTTAAGCTGGTTCAACTCCCTACACTGCCTCCCAGGCAGCGGATGATAGCTTAGGTACTTGAGTCTCTACTATCTACATAGGAGATCCAGATGTCTGTTGCAGACATTTGGGGTGTGAAAGAGTAGATGGAAGTCAGTCTCTCTCTCTCTCTCTCTCTCTCATTGTACTTTTCAAATAAATAAATATATTTTTTTAAAAAATTGATCTGGGACCTGTGTTGTGGCTTAGTAGGTTATGCCTCTGCCTGTAGCTCTGGCATCCCATATGGGCACTGGAAGAAGTCCCAGCTGCTCTATTTCCAATCCAGCTCCCTGTTAATGTCCTGGGAAAGCAGTGGAAGATGGCCCAGGTGCTTGGGCCCCTACATTCATGTGGGAAACCTGGAGGAAGCTTCTGGTTCCTGGCTTCAGATTGTCCCAGCTCTGGCCATTGGGCCATTTGGAGAGTGAACCAGCAGATGAAAGATCTCTCTCTGTCTACCTTCTCTCTGTCTGTAACTCTTGTCTCTCAAATAAATAAATAAATCTTTTAAAAAATTGATCTGAACTAATAGAAAATCAAATAAGAGTGCTGTTGTAGAAGGAAACAGAAAACAGAAGAGATTTTATGTACTAAATTATGCTCAAAATTTGAGAAAACCTTGTTTATTGTCACAAGTAAAATTGGGACAGATTTTGGTGATCCTAGACTTTCACGGTGGATTTAATTGTTACCCTTAAGTAACCTTTACATTTCTACATAGCTTAGAATAGGACAAATTAATTAGTTATATTTTGTTAGTCGAGAACATTTTTATATAAGAGATCAAATAGTGACTTCAAAAGGATACCAAGAGGAATCCAGAAACTAGTTGTCTTTTGTTTTGTGTTAATATTTATTTTGAAACTTGAAGTCTATGCTACCTAATAAGAATGCGTCCTCACCTCATGGAAATTCCTTCAAACTACAGATACACGATCCCAAGATCCAGATGCATTGAACAATATCCTAATAGATTAACCTAATTCATTTTTTTAAACTTTTATTTAGTAAACATAAATTTCCAAATTACAGCTTATGGATTACAATGGCTTCCCCGCCCCCATAACTTCCCTCCCTCTCGCACCCCTCCCATCTCCCACTCCCTCTCCCATTCCATTCACATAAAGATTCAGTTTCAATTATCTTTATATACAGAAGATTGATTTAGTATATATTAAGCAAAGTTTCATCAGTTTGCACCCACACAGAAACACAAAGTGTGAAATACTGTTTCAGTACTAGTTATAGCATTATTTCACATTGAACAACACATTAAGGACAGATCTCACATGAGAAGTAAGTACACAGTGACTCCTGTTGTTGACTTAACAATTTGACATTCTTGTTTATGGTGTCAGTAATCTCCCTAGGCTCTAGTCATGAGTTGCCAACGCTATGGAAGCCTTTTGAGTTTGCTGACTTCAATCTTATTCCAACAGGGTCATAGTCAAAGTGGAAGTTCTCTCCTCCCTTCAGAGAAAGGTACCTCCTTCTTTGATGGCCCTGTTCTTTCTGCTGGGATCTCACTCACAGGGATATTTCATTTAGGTCTTTTTTTTCCAGAGTGTCTTGGCTTTCCATGCCTAAAATACTCTCATGGGATCCTCAGCCAGATCTGAATGCCTGAAGGGCTGATTCTGAGGCCAGAGTGCTGTTTAGGACATCTGCCATTCTATGAGTCTGCTGTGTATCCCGCTTCCCATGTTGGATTGTTCTCTCCCTTTTTGATTCTATCAGTTAGTATTAGCAGACACTATTCTTGTTTATGTGATCCCTTTGACTCTTAGACTCATCAGTGTGATCAATTGTGAACTGAAATTGATCACTTGGACTAGTGAGATGGCATTGGTACATGCCACCTTGATGGGATTGTATTGGAGTCCCCTGGCACATTTCTAACTCCACCATTTGAGGCATGTAATTTAGTTTTACTCTTATTTCTATAGGATTCACAATCAAATCTTAATATCTGAACCCAGACTCTCCTCTCTAGTCCTGCATTTTCAACTGCTTCCTGTATTTTCCCACCTGATGTGTTGTTACCACTTAAAATTTTATAGTTTCCCAACCAAACTCTCCCTTATAGTTCCACTTAAAATAATGGATATTTGTTTAATATTTAATCACCTAGGCTAAAAATGATGACCTTCTTTGACTTATTTTCCCATGAAAATCCATCCCATCTTAATATTTATCACTAGTTTATTTTAATTCAAATCCCTAAAATTCTTTCCCACTTAACCTCTCCTTTCTCTCTCTACTGACAGGGTGCTAGATAATGCCTTCATAACTGCATACCCATGCCATTGTAATGGTCTGATAACCAGTACTTATATTTTTTTGCATCTCTTCTTCCCCCCATTGTCACTGCCAACACTACATCTCTCTATTGTGTTAGCTAATTAGTTTACTTGGTTTACAATTATTTTAAGTTGTATGGTGTTCTTGTTACTGTCTACATACTTCTTGGTTTTTCACACCAATGTGCTCAGTCTCTGATTCTCCAATCATACTCTGTGTGGTATTTCCAAATATGCTCTGTTGCTTTCTTACCTGTGCTCCCAAGCTCACCCTCCCTAACTGGGACTGGATGATGGTGAAGCAAGTAAGCTCTTTGACAAAAAGAAAAAATAGTTTTATATAATTTGAAAAGATATTGCAATCTTGTGCTTAAAAGGAGGACACATGGAGTAATGGGTATTGTCTTAACAACATAGATAACTAAATTCATATTGATACTCAATGGCATTTTTAAAAGTTTTATAGTCAGATAATTTTCACATATAGAAATCAGAGTTATCTTCCAAGTACTAAATTAAGTGCCTTGGTGAAGATGTCCTTTTCATATTCAAGCAGTTGAGTTAGATCATCTCTCTTCACTCCAATAGTAAATCTTTCATGAGTATATAAGTATACACTTATCAGAGCCAGCACTGTGGCATAGCAGGTAAAGCTATCACCTGCAGTGCTGGCATCCCATATGGGTGCTGGTTCAAGTCCCAACTGCTCCACTTCTGATCTAGCTCTCTGCTGTGGCCTGGGAAAGCAGTGGAAGATGACCCAACTCCTTAGGCCCCCATACCCGCGTGGGAGACTCAAAAGAAGCTCCTGGTTCCTGACTTCGGATTGGCTCAACTCTGGCTATTGTGGTCATTTGGGGAGTGAACCAGCAGATGGAAGACCTCTCTCTCTCTCTCTCTCTCTCTCTCTCTCTCTCTGCCTCTGCCTTTCTGTAATCCTGCCTTTCAAATAAATACATAAATATTTTTTAAAAGGTGTATAATTATTTGTGTTATATAAACATTATATAAAATACACCTTTCTTTTATGTTAACTACTATGATACATAAGCTATGAGTTGTCTTCTTTACTGATAATAACAAAACAGCTCTTTATCCCTACTTAGGTTAACTCTCCACAAAATCTAAGGTGTAAGAAAGAGTGACCACTCACAAAAACTCCTCTTCCCCACAAGATTTCTATTTATCTTTATAAAACTGAAAGGAGGACATGGCATATGAAGCAGAAAATATTTCCTAACATATCTTACTTCAGATTCTCTTCTGCTTCTACTGTGTAAAATTCTGAAAAAATTAGCTTAAAGTTTAGCAGAAATTTTGATTTTTCAGTTTTGTTTGATAACCCAAATCCCTTTACTGGCTAAACTTGCATTTTAATCAAATAAATATTTAATTTTTAAAAACATTAATGCATGTAGCTTTTGTGTATTGGACAAGATAGCAAATGGTGAGTTGACATGGGGTAGTTGTTCTGAGTGATGACTATAGTTGGACAGAGAAACTGTTTAGGATCAGATTGGATTACAATGGTGACAAGATTTTACTCCAAGAAATTTGTTGGAATTGGGTGGAATTAAGACTGACTACTTTTTTATCTTATTTATTTATTTAAAAGAGTTAGAGAGAGAGGTAGAGATAGAGAAAGGTCCTCCATCCACTGGTTCACTCCCCAAATGGCTGCAATGGCTGGAGCTGAGCTGAGCTGATCTGAAGCTAGGAGCCAGGAGATTCTTACGGGTCTGTCACATGGGTGCGGGGTCCCAAGGACTTGAGCTATGCTCCACTGCTTTCCCAAGTGCATTAGCAGGGAGCTGGATTGAATGTGGAGCAGCTGGGACTTGAACTGTTGCCCATATGGGATGCTGGCTCTACAGGCTAGAGCTTTAACCCATTGCACCACAGAGTTGGCCCCAAGACTACCTTTTAAGCAATATACACTAAAGACAGCTCAGTAAACAGGTTTTCAAAGGAAGATCAGAGAAGTCTTTGATAATGTTTTTAAGCAGCATCAGGGAGAGCTCCCTGTGCCTCTTACTCCCCACATTCAGGAAACTAAAGTTTCACTCTTACTCCGTGCTGTTAGGAGACTTTTAAATAGACTTGATTCTCAAAGGTAATCTGTTGACAGTGTAGGCCTCAGGCCTGGTTAGTCAGATCTCAGCCCCTAGTACAGGAGATCTCATTTTTGTCCATCTAAAAATTATTGTAATATATAACCCAGGTTGATTCAGAGCTTAGTTTAGAAGGTTACTTTGATGGAATCAAATACTCCAAAGTCTCAAGTTCATACTGATCGAAGTTTTTTTTTTTTTTTTTTTTCCACCAAGATAAAACCACCTTGGAGAAATGGGCCATGGCTGCCTTCCCAAAGCAGCTCAAATTCAATGATTTGAATCTGTGTTATAAAGACCCAGCTTTCTTTTCCAAATTCTGAGACACTCTGTAGGGCCATTATAGCTCCCTTGAGGTCAGCTGAGACCTTGCTATGATTGTGCTACAGTATAGCTTCTCATTTTGCTGAATCCTATTTAGTTGCTTTCTCCTCATAAGTGTTTATTCTTATGATGTCCACCATGGAAAAGACAGCAGACAACTAGATAAACAGTACAATTCAGTCAGTTGACATGAGTACAATTATCTGTTTCATCAACCACTACACTGCTGATAAAATTGGCACATCATGGAGTAGCCCATGAGTGGCAAAAATAGTAGCTACACATGGACTAACATGAATTCTCATTTGCCATGGCTGAGAACAATATTGCTGCTACAGAATTACATCTGCTAGCAACAGAGATGAATGTTGAGTACCTAATATGGCATTGTTCCTTGTGGAAACCAATTAGACACCTGCTGACTACTGTGGGATGGGACAGTTATATATTTTGGTGATAATTAATGTTTATTCCAAGTAAGGGCGTTATTTCCTTATCCACAGAGCCTCACTTAGCACCAGTTTTTAAGGGCTTACACAATGTTTGATATACTGCCACATCATTCCCTGTAACCTTGCATTCAACCTCTGGGCCCACTTTATTGTGAAGGTATTATGTTAGTGGGCACATGAAATCCACTAGTCCTGTCACATATCATGCCCACAGTTAGCTGATATTTCAATAGAGTATACAATGGTTTATTAAAGGTACAACTGAGGTTTGAGCTTGGACATGATATCCTGCAAGAGTATGTGTTATCCTTTAGGACACTGTATATACACCAAGTTAATAACTATTATATAGTATGAGAATCCCAACAGATAGGCTATGTCAATCTGGAAACCAAATGATAGAAGCAGGAGTGGCCATGCTTAACATTATTCTCAGTAACCTGCTCAAAGAACTTGTGATTCTCAACTCTACAATTCTGTCAACAGGGGACATGGGATGAGTCTTGATGAACGTTAAGCTATAGTTCTTACCTGGTAACTCTGTACTTCTTGTGCCAAGTTACCAGCAGGAAAAAAAAAGAAATTGCCACCCTGGCAAGAGTAGTTAAAGATTATCAAGAGGAGGTAAGGCAGCTGTTATCCAATGGTTAGCACCCAACTGGTCAGTTGGCAGTGTTTCTTGGCATTCCTTTGCCCAGTATGAATGGAAAACAAGAAGTGCAGATCCTCAAAAGAATAGCAGACCCAGGAGTTTGGATCCCTCATGGATGAGAGTTTGTATCATCCTACTAGCTAAACCAGATACATTAACAGTTGCTAACTGAAGATGAAGTAAATCTAGAATAGATAATAGAGTATGGAGATGTTGAGTATCAGTAACATCCTTGAGACCAGCTGCAGTAGCAGAGGCTGTGTATTCCCCACTGAATTTTCTCTTATCTGTTTCCCTGAGGAACATATGCTCACAAAAATCCATAATGAAGAATCTAGTTAGCCAAGTATGTAAATCCAGTGGAGGCAAGTAGATGAAAGGTTGGACTATCAGGGATTCTGTGTCGTCCTGCACAAATTCTTGCTTCAGGACTGATGAAATTAATCTCAACCTGCCAAGAATTTTGTTGAAAGTTCCCAAATCTGTTTGCAGCACTTTACAAAGTTAATATTAGCTGAGGAGAGCTGTCTTCCTTCTTAGAGCAGCCCAATTCCAGTGAACAGTAAATTCCGAAGCTATGACAGAAGGATAGGCCCTTTCATCTTAACTTGGCATAAGCTTAAATGGCCATCCCAGTTTACAGCTGCCCATGAAATTCGCTTAGACTTTTTTTTAAAGATTTGTTTATTTTTTACTTGAAAGTCACAGTTACACACAGAGAGGAGAAGCAGAGAGAGAGAGAGAGAGAGAGAGAGAGAGAGAGAGAAATCTTCTATCTGCTGGTTCACTCCCCAGATGGCCACAATGGCTGGAGCTGTGCCATTCTGGAGCCAGGAGCCAGGAGCTTCCTCTGGGCCTCCCACTTGGGTGCAGGAGCCCAAGGCCTTGGGGCATCTTCTACTGCTTTCCCAGGCTATAGCATAGAGCTGGATCGGAAGTGGAGCAGCTGGGTCTCAAACAGGCACCCATATTAGATGGTGGCACTGCAGGTGGCGGCTTTATCTGCTATTCCACAGTGCTGGCCCCTGGCTTAGACTTTTGTTACATTTGTATCACAGCCCAAATTCTCCCTCTACCCAATACTGCTTTCTTTTTTTTAAACTTTTATTTAATGAATATAAATTTCCAAAGTATGGCTTATGGATTACAATGGCTTCCCCCCCATAACGTCCCTCCCACCCACTACCCTCCCCTTTCCCATTCCCTCTCCCCTTCCATTCACATGAGGATTCATTTTCAATTCTCTTTATATACAGAAGATCAGTTTAGCATACATTAAGTAAGGATTTCAACAGTTTGCTCCCACACAGAAACATAAAGTGAAAAATAATAGATGATTTTTTTAAATGATGATGAAATCAGATCAGACCTATTGTCATGTTTAATCCCAGTGAGAGTCTAGTTGGGAATTGATAATTTCTTCTTTTTTTTTAACAGAAGATCAGTTTAGTATACATTAAGTAAAGATTTCAACAGTTTGCACCCCCATAGAAACACAAAGTGAAATATATTGTTTGAGTACTTGTTATAGCATTAAATCTCAATGCACAGCACATTAAGGACAGAGATCCTACATGAGGAGTAAGTGCACAGTGACTCCTGTTGTTGACTTTACAAATTGACACTCCTGTTTACGGCATCAGTAATCTCCCTATGCACCAGTCATGAGTTTCCAAGGCTATGGAAGCCCCTTGAGTTCTCCAACTCTTATCTTGTTTAGACAAGGTCATATTCAAAGTGGAGGTTCTCTCCTCCCTTCAGAGAAAGGTACCTCCTTCTTTGAAGACCTGTTCTTTCCACTGCGATCTCACTCACAGAGATCTTTCATTTAGGGTTTATTTTTTTTTTCCCAGAGTGTCTTGGCTTTCCATGCCTGAAATACTCTCATGGGCTTTTCAGCCAGATCGGAATGCCTTTAGGGCTGATTCTGAGGCCAGAGTGCTGTTTAGGACATCCGCCATTCTATGAGTCTGCTGAGTATCTCGCTTCCCATGTTGGATCACTCTCCCCTTTATTTATTCTATCGGTTAGTATTAGCAGGTACTAGACTTGTTTATGTGCTCCCTTTGACTCTTAGTCCTTTCATTATGATCAATTGTGAACAGAAATTGATCACTTGGACTAGTGAGATGGCATTGGTACATGCCACCTTGATGGGATTAAATTGGAGTCCCCTGGTATGTTTCTAACTCTACCAAGACACCCTAAAAAAATCATGGCATAATAATCCTGAATGCTAATGTGTGCCTCATAGGGACCTCAATCTGTCACATCTACCAACAATGAGTGACCTAGATCTCTTTGTGGATGATATAAGCTTTTGTTAGTGCTAAGACAGGCACAATCTTCATGATCTGGGAAAGAAACACTCATTATGTTACATATACTTAGTCATACAATCAATGTGTTACTTTGATAGAAAAATGTGCATCCTTTAAGTGATTATCACTTTTCCCAGTAGTATGCATTTGAAAATGTCCTTAATGAGCCAGTATTTAGGTGCAGCAGATAGAGCCACCATCTGGGACTCCAACATCCCATAGGGACACCTGTTTAAGTTTCAGTTGTTCTACTTCCAATCCAGCTCCATGCTAATGACCTAGGGAAAGCAGTGGAGAATGGCCCAAGTGTTTGGGCCCCTGTCACCCACATGGAAGACTTAGATGAAGCTCCTAGCTCCTGACTTCATGAACACTGGCTGTTGCAGTCATCTAGGGAATGAACCAGTGGTTGGAAGATCTCTCTGTCTATCTCTCTTTATCAGTAACTCTAATTTTCAAATCAACAGATAAATATTTTTAAAAAGTAAACATCTTTAAACATTTTGAAAATATCTTAACATTGAAGGCAGTTCAAGTTATAAAGCTATGTATATGCCATAATTGTAGCCAAAGATTACATCATATATATGTATATATGTGTGTGTGTCATATACAATATGATTTTAAACCAAAAATCCCATAGAACTCCAGTTTCAGTTTCAGGAAGATCATTACTCAATACATTAACACTGCCATCACCACAAACAAGAAAATAATGTGCTGGTTAATCATATTATCAATAGAGATTCCATATTAACTATATTTGAATTATAACTTGAAATAATTAGAACACATCAATATGCATTTACTATTCAGGTGACAATGAAAGTAATATAATAGATTTTTATGATTCATAAGTCACATATAAGTCATTATTACATTATATCACTGGTTTATCAATATAGACATTGTGATTTAGACTTGCATAAAAAACTGTTAAGGGAGACATGTGGGCAATCATCTATTGGAGATATAATTATCACATTGTCATAATACATTTTGAATTGTATGTTCTAGGTATTATCAAAAATCACTAGAGATCATCATTCTATGTCTTAATCTTATCTCAAAATTAAAAATAAATTGATCAATTGTTTTCTTAGCTTTCAAATTAAAAATTAATTGGTCAGTAAGTGTAACTTAAGAATTAACAGGAAGGGAGAGTGAACAGAAGTAGTAAATAAATGCTAACATATAAAATCCTAGTACTGAATGTTATGTGTACCAATCCCCTTGGCTCCATGGGTAACACCAACAGTGAAGTTTCTTCATTAGCATCTTTGTTCACAAAAGAAGATGACACTGTTCTGATATATTTCCTTTGAACAACCACAACTCATTTTGTGGATATACCTGACATGCACTCTGTATCATTTCAGTGCTCATCCTACCCTGTTGTCAAGGAAACAGACAGCAGTATCACTTAGGAAGTGGTGAAAAGAGACCTGTAAAAGAACATAAGTATATTGTACATTGCAGTGTACAAGAGTTCCTTTCTCTAAGAGACAACTTGATTAGCTTCCAATGTTAATGAATCGAACCTAAACTCACTTAAACCGTGAGTCACAGCATGGCAGATAAGACACTATAAGCCTGCTTGCTGATGACAAAATAATAACCAAAGTAAACAATATTTATATTTATTGATAGATATAACATATATCATACCCAATATATGTAATATATTATATGCTATGTTCATATTTGAAAATTACAAAACTGGCTCAATTCAGTGATTTAGTCATTAAAAAATCAGTAACTAGAGCTCTGCCAGCACTCAGGGCAACATCATGACCTCACACGTGCCTCTCATTGTGATGAGTATACTCTGGGGCTTTGTCAGCCTCTTTGTGCCCTGGTTCATCCCTAAGGATCCTAAGCAGGAGTTATTATCACTACATAGGTGACCTATTCAGTGTAGCTGATTCCAAATCTAGCCCAAGTCAACCCACTTTTAGGAACACAATTGAAAATAAAATGATCTGGCATCTGAAGTATCACAGGCCTTGAAGAAGATACCTTCTGGGGCCGGTGCTGTGGCATAGCAGGTAAGGTCACCACCTGCAGTGCAGGCGTCTCATAAGGATGCCAGTTCGAGTCTAGCTGCTCCACTTCCAATCCACCTCTCTGCTGTGGCCTGGGAAAGCAGTGGAAGTTGACCCAAGTCCTTTGGCCTCTACACTCATGAAAGAGACCCAAAGGAGGTCCCTAGCTCCTGACTTCAGATCAGCCCAGCTCCGGCCACTGTGGCCAACTGTGGAGTGAACCAGTGGATGGAAGACCTCTCTCTCTCTCTCTCTCTCTCTCTCTCTCTCTCTCTCTCTGCCTCTGCCTTTCTAAGAAATAAATAAATCTTTTTAAAAATAAAGTTAGCCTCTACATTGCTCAATGGCATCATTAACAGAAGTCCTTCTAGATGCAGAAACACCTCCAAATCCAGAACACCTTGTTGGACTCACTGATGCTGAACAGCAGCCACCTACCTTCCATGTCTGAATATCCAATTATATGAGGCTGTATTTGTTCATTCACCTTTGATGAGTTATCTGCCTACTCAACCTAAATTGTGCCAATTCCACAAAATTTCTATGCACTCTTCTGACATAGAAGATGTAGTTCTTCTGAGAAGTCTGTTATTTTTGCCTTGTGGTATGTCATTGTAAAAATTAAAGACTAAGAAAGAATGAAAGAGGGAGGGTGGGAGAGTAGACAGGAAGGAGGGTGGGGTGGGAAGTATCACTATGCCCCTAAATCTGTATATATGAAATACAAGAAATTTGTTCACCTTATATAAATTTTAAAAAATGAAAAAATAATAGTGGCTTCCTTATGTTATGTAAATAATATACAAAAGTTACTAAAAAATAATAACTATCTTATCTATTATTATGCTTCCAGTCAGTTTATTTATGAAAATGTCAAGGTAATCTTGCATATGTAGAAATAGTGACCTCAAAAATTGAATTTTAAGAACATATTTAAAATATAAAAGTCTGAATCTGAAGGTGGGTTAAGCACTACTTGCAATATCAGCATATCATATTGGAGCACCACTTCAAGTCCTGTCTACTCTGCTTCTGATCCAGTTTCCTCTTAATGCAACCAGAAAGACAGTGGGTGACATACCAAGTACTTTAACTCCTGCCACCTACATAAGAGTTCAAAATTGAGTTCCTGGCCCCTGACTTCAGCCTGGTCCAGACTCTGGCTGCTGTGGCCATTTTGGGAGTGAGCAAGCAGGTGAAGGATTGTATTATCTATCTATCTGCCTATCTATCTATCTATCTATCTATCATTTTGCCTTTTATTTTTTTGCTGGTAGACAAGCAGGTTTAATGCACTTCACAGAGATGACTACAGAGACTTTCAAACTATAATTCAGGAAAATACAACCATGTAGCACGGACCAATAAAACAGAACTAAAAATAAACGGACTTGTTACCAAAACTACCCTGTAAACACTTAGCCCCTTTCCAAGATGGCTCTTATTGTGCATGAAAGATAGATATGGGGAGCCAGAAACCTAGCTTTGTGGTCAAAAGGAAAAACCAAAGGGAGAATAGCAATTCAGTGGTTAGCTCGTGAAAGCAGTAAATTCAGTGCTTTGCACTGTGCGGCTTTGCTCTTTTACGCTTACTCTTTTTGTCCCTCTTCTTGACTCCATCCATGTTAGCTCTCAACATGTTTAAATACAGCATTTGAAACTTGCTCAATTTTTGGAGCTCACCACGGTGCTGATCTTCTTTCTCATCAGTAGCTTTTTTTTTTTTTTTTTTTTTTTTTTTTTTTTTTTTTGACAGGCAGAGTGGACAGGGAGAGAGAGAGACAGAGAGAAAGGTCTTCCTTTTGCCATTGGTTCACCCTCCAATGGCCGCCACCTGCTGCAGCCGGTGCATCGCGCTGATCCGAAGCCAGGAGCCAGGTGCTTCTCCCATGGGGTGCAGGGCCCAAGGACTTGGGCCATCCTCCACTGCACTCCTGGGCCACAGCAGAGAGCTGGCCTGGAAGAGGGGCAAATGGGACAGAATCTGGCACCCCGACCGGGACTAGAACCCAGAGTGCCGGCGCCGCAGGCAGAGGATTAGCCTATTGAGCTGAGGCGCCGGCCCCTCATCAGTAGCTCTTAACAGACATTTGTCTGAGGGTTCAAAACCCTCCACAGATCCTTCCTTGGAATGGATTTCCTTCAACAGTCATCTTCATGAAAAATGCATCACTTATTCAAGGTGAAGAACACAGTGCCTGACAACTGGCACTTCTGGAAGAGCCTGGTCAGTTTCAGGAACTGTCTGCTCTCCAGCAGTACCATGCTGGAACTGCCAGCTCCTCTCAGTCCACCTATTTTGCCTTTTTAAGTAAATAACTATTTTTAAAACATAAAGGTCTAATTATATATAATGTTAAATGAAATGTCAACTAGTTCAATAATTTTTCACTTTTTTCAAAATAGAAAATATTTTTCAAATTACAAAAAAAAATTACTTCTTGGCTGTACAATGTGTAGACATAGTCTATGGGTTTAATTTCCTTGCAGGAAAAACATCATATTCTTTCACAGCCATAGCTACTTGGAGTCTGTGATCTGAAAGCAGAAAAGTAGCTCCCCAAAGATATCTATCTGCTTATCTCCAGAACCTATAAGCATATTACCATACTTTGCACATAGTACGAATCTCATTACTTTAACAAATATACCATAAAGGAGCTTCTTGGGAAAGAAGACATTTATTTTATCTTACAGTTTGGAGATTATAATTCAGGATCAGATGACCCCACAGTCCAGGAGTTATCACGTGGTAATCCAGGAAGGAGAGAAAGAGAACAGCTAGGCTGAACTTGAACACAAGTAATCAACCTCTCAAGAGAACCACCCTCTGAGGACATGCCCTAAATGACCTAAAGCCCTCCCACTCACCCTACCTGCGAGTTGCCACAATTAGATCAAATCTCCACCCCCTAATCCAATAACCATTAAGACATCAGAGTGTAAACATCTGCATAAATTTTGGGGGAGACAAGTCCTGTTGTACCCATAACACATTGTAATGTATAGGATTAATTTAAGGATCTTAAAGAGTAGAGCTTAATTTGGATTCTCTACGTGGACCCTGTGAAATCACAATGGCCCTTATGAGAAGGAGGCAGAGAGGTCAGGATAAAAGAAGGAGATGTGGTGATGGAAGCAGAGGTTTAAGTGATTTGAGGAAGAGGTCAGAAGTCAAGGAACATGTGTAACCTTGAAAAGGCAAGAAATGGAATTCTCCCTTGGACCTTGGAGAAGGGAGGCAATCCTGCTGACATCTTGAATTTAGTACTTCTGACCTCCAGAACTATAGGGTAATAAATTGGTATTGTTTGTAGTCACTGAGTTTGTGGTAACTGATTATAGCAGAAATAAGAAACTACTATGGGATCTGCGATCACTGTTTCCCCAGATTCATTTCCCAGCATTCTGTGGTTTGGCCTGTGATGCAGTAGGCTGACCCCTGGCTTCTGGCTGAGACCAATGGATAGGAGACACTGGCAGACACTGGGGAGGCTGGAAGAGAGAAATTAGAGTATTTCTTCCTTGGTGACCCTTAGTTCCCTACAGCTTTGGCAGCGACAATGGGTTCTCTATAGTTAACACTTACCAGCATCTTCCCTTACACAGTTTCCATAATCCTACACCTGGGGTTGGTAACAACTCCTCACTGTTGCTAGTCTCAGGTGCTTCACTTTCCCTGTTGGTTTCTTTAACCCTGTCCACACTCTGTAAATAGCCTCTTTATTAATAATTTTCCAGTTAAGCCTTTTGAGTATGCCAGCTGTTCACTGCCAGTATACTGTCTGACTCAATGTAGAATATCTTGTTCATAACTATTCATTTGAATCTTAAAATTCCTTTAAGATCCTCTGAAGGAATGCAAACTATCACAAAACTTAAGTATATACAATGATCTGTCATGTATCCAGCTTTTAATTTCTTCACTTTTCTTTTCTTTTCTTTTTTTTATTTGTCAGGTAAAGTTACAGACAGTTAGAGAGAGAGACAGAGAGAAAGGTTTTCCTTTTCCGTTGGTTCACTCTCCAAATGGCTGTCATGGCCAGCACTGCGCCGATCCAAAGCCAGGAACCAGGTACCTCCTCCTGGTCTCCCATGCGGGTGCAGGACCCAAGCACTTGGGCCACCCTCCACTGCCCTCCTGGGCCACAGCAGAGAGCTGAACTGGAAGAGGAGCAACCAGGACTAGAACCCAGTGCCCATATGGGATGCTGGCGCTGCAGGAGGAGGATTAGCCATGTGAGCCATGGCACCGGCCCCAATTTCTTCATTTTTCAAACTGAGTCATAACATAGTTTCCCTCACTTTAGGAAAATTTAATTCTCCTCATTAAAAAAAAAGCATTTCTGGTAGTTGTTCGTATTTACAAACAAAAAAGAATTTTATAAAAAATGTAGAAGTAGTATCTTCAAAGAGCAAACAAAATGTTTTAGTCACTTTTTAAACTAATTTACAAAGGCAGAAAGAATAATAGCAATACTTTTCATGAAGTTACACAATTCACTGTGGTATGAAGGTCAATCAGATATAACAGATCATTACAGGAACAAATGAGTGGTAAATAGAGCTTATTTTTTAAAGGAATGCAACCATTCATTTTGTTTATAATCCCTCAAAACTATTGCAATGTCTGCTTTTAGAAACAATATCAGTGCAGTTCCAGACATCTGATTGACCCCAACTAGTCCATCTTCTATAACTTCGCTATAATAAGAAAGCAAAATGACTGTCATTTTGAAAGACTGGCTCTTTTGAAACTGTATATAGACAGACTGACTTAATTATACCCAAGAAAGAGCTGGGCCCAAGTTGCCAATAGAAGGAAATTTCTTCTGTTATGTACTTAAATCACAAACATTCATACTTCATTGAATTAGATAAATTAGGCAAAGTAATAATGTATTATAATTCTTAAATATCTCCACCAGTTTAAATTGACTAAATAACTGTATTTCATACAAATCATGAAATTCTTTTTCCATCTTATAAATATCAAGACCTACAGATCAATTTAATTTAGGCTCTGCAGGCATACAATGAAAAATTCTGGAAAATAAAGCCAAAGTTCTCCACCAAGTGGTTTGAGATTTCTCACATGAAATATAACTGCTGTATAGGGCCATTTTGCTATGGTCTCCACTTCACAGTGTTACCTGCACTCCCTCTTTCCACCTTATTCATGGATGAATATCACAAAGGAGAACAGAGGACTGTGGGATGATTCAACACACATTACTGCTCCTGGCAATGACACAAAGAGCCTTATATACGGACACAATGTGTCAGTTCTACATTCCTACTGAAACAAAGATGTAAGAGCAGGCTTCACTCTAGATAATGCATACTTTAAAATGCCTCAAATCAAGAGACTGTAAAAATATAAAACCAATTATATATGCACATTAGCATGATAATTTTAGCACTTACATTTAGCTATAAAGTAGATTTCTAGTTCTACAGGCATATTAAGAACAAAAAAGATTTACGTTCATATTGTCTGCACTGATCATTTGTTTCAACTACCCTGAGCTGCCTTCATTGGACCTACCGGTACTTGTTAGTAAAGCATAATGTGCTTGAAATGCACAAGTATGTGTGAATGCTTGCATTTCCAAGGTCAGTCTAACATTTTTTACACAATATTATAATACACAACTTGCACTTAGAAAAAAACTAAAGATGAGTCCCTGATTAAAATGTAATAATTGGTTTGACTTTGATATGAGGTTAGCTTTTTTAACTTGACATGTACTATGTATGATAATGTTTTTATATTATAATGTAATATTATAATATATTTTACAGTATGGGTAATAGTTATAAAACACATGCAAATTAATTAATATGTGCACATGTTAATTTTATTTGTATGACATATGTGTATTATATTTATATATTTCTATAGCATTTATAGGTAAATAATAGATCTATATATTTTACTGAGCTGGAATAAATCATTAGTAATTGACTAACAAGTAGTTAAGTCCTTAGTGTATTACACATTCTTTAATCTTCTGCTATTTGACTAGAAACTTATCTACTTTATACTTCCTGATGTACCGGTATCACTATAATCAATAATACTAAAAATAACATTTATGATAATGATATTATCACTACCACTGTAACTATATTGCCTATGGAATCAATCTATTTTATACAGTATTTTAAAATTGTTTGCACATTAATTATACTATTTTACATAAATTGTATGTTAAATACATTATTTCATGACAGAGGAATGTAAGACAGTAGTAGGAATGGAAAATTAGGTTTATTTATGTCTCTCCTATATCTTGCAAGATATACTTTACCTTCCCAAGGAAGAAACTTCTGCAGCAGACTTACATAATGTTTTTTTTTTCCTAGTATGGTGCTGGAAAACCAATAAATTATTAGCTGATAAGGGGTTGCCTCAACCCATCACCCCTTAGAGCAACGAGTACACTTCATTGGCTATATAGGATTCTGTAACAAACCTGGAATGAATTAACTAGGACTGGAAGAACTTGCTCCATTATCCAAGTTGGGTTCCTGAGCTCTATTAGGACCAGCACTGGCATCCATACTGTACTCATTAGGGAGCCTCAGGTATCCTGGCCATAGTACCTGACAGCAAATGTAGACATTATAGGAAGTAGAGAGTAGTAAAAATCAGCATGCTTCATCAGTCTGCCTTCTCAAGAGTCAGCGATATGCATTCCGTTTTCCTTTTGATTCCCCAAGTGACCTAGAGATGAGTCAGCATTTCAGTGTACAGATTAGGAGGCAAGTGGATAGAAGAGCATCTGGCAATAAAAAGGACCAGGGAACTGAATAATGAATGTGGTCCCAGTTTGGCTGCCAAGCTGGTCAATGGTAATTGCTTACTCACCTCATGCAAGGACAGGACGTGCAGTGCATGTTCTATGGCATCCTTCCAGGAGTCACAGAGAGGAAAGAAGGTGAAATCACATGTTTACATCACACCTTTTGAACCACATTAAATGGAAATGTGTGAAAGATTTCATCCCTTGAGTATGGAAATTCAACACAAACAAGGATAACTTTCATTTTCAGAGTTTTCTACCAAAGAACTTACAACTTATCCTAGCTAATTTAGATAAACAATCACATTGCCTTTCAGGTAACTTGGTATTTACTTTGTAGACAAGATTTATAACACTTTGTTGAAGGATCTAGCAATATGAGAATTGCACATTTTACAGTAGGAACCTCAGAATAGGTTTAAAAAGACTTTCTCCAATAAATGAGAAGAGAAGCTGGCTGCTTAGCTAGACTCTCCCTTCTTCCAATGTTACAGAAAATCATAATAGACTAGACCTATTGGGGACTGAGAACGTTTAGATTACTAGATAAGAGAGAATCTCTGTAAAAGCTAGAGGAGTGTTGAACTGTTCTTCGTTTTGTTTCAGTTGAAAGCATTTATTTGCCCACCCAAAAAGATTTCCAAAATATAGCTTATTGAGATTATTTTTAAAAGATAAATATTTAGAAGGATACAACATACTTAACATATTTTTAGAAAATGTTGATATTAGCAGCAGCAGCAAGCTGTTTATTTTACACAATTTTGAAACAAAGGCCAATGAAGACAAATCCTACAAGTTCTAACTTCATACTGATTCAAGATGTGATAGTTGTTTTCCCTTTAAAAAGTTTATACATTATATATCTTTCATAAACATCTATATATGTCTTTAGAATAATCCTTTCTCTTAAAGAATATATATTAATAAAATATATTTCATATCTATATAATGTATATATGTATACCTGTTCACGTACAACACACACATATTCTATGTAGGTTGGATTTATATTTGCAAATATAAATTAAAAATACATATTCATCTCTGACCTAGGACATGTTTTAATAATTATCACAAATTAATAATTTATACAATTAATTAATAATTGTAATAATTGATAATTAATTAATAATTATCACAAATTCTGTAATTATAAATTATATGTGTGAATTGTGAGTGTAATAGATTACAATTCTTCTATCCTACCATGCAATGCAATATATCACCTAATTTGTGCCTTTCTTGTTCTTTCATCAGAGTGAGTCTCTGGCAGAAAGAGAAAAGCAGCCTGACATAGGGGAACTGGTCTGACATTGACTGCAGGACCTCAGAATTGGCAAGAGCTGGTCTGGCCTCATAGTCAGGGTTAGGCATTCTCCCATTAGACCAAAATCTTCTAACAAAACCTCAGTATGAGGCAAAGGTCACTCTGTGACTGTGAAGGTGTGATACGAAAGACAAGACCCTTTCATAATTTTGTCAGAGCACCAGACAAAAACAAAGTCCCTGTACAAACCATAAAAGTACCAAACATCTCCCTCTCCTGGTTAACTTGAGTGATTTCTTTACAAACTACCAGTTTATTTTCCTTATAGCCTTTCCTCATTCTAGAAAAAGATTTATTAAGATTATCATAGAATTATCTCCACTTTCTGATTGTATTCCATCCAGAGAGATACTCTTCATTTCCTTGAACTCTTCTTCAAATCATTCAAACACAGCACAAATGCTCTCCATTGTATACCCTCTTCCTAAGATAGTTCACAGTTTTTCATGGTATGCAGTCTTCTTTGCTTCAATAAACAAAAAGCCCAACTTGTTCAACTACAGGTGAATTCTCTCTTCTCTTTGACTAAAAGTCACTAACATGAAAAACTTTGCCACAATATTATGTATTATATGATTCAATGCATAGTGTATATACAAGGATACTTTAGAAAGTTTGGAGGGGTGGGGCATGGCATTTGATCTAGCAGTTAAGAGACTTGTTCAGACACTTGCATCCCATATTGGAGTGTCTGGATTTAAGTCTTGGCTCCACCATGGATTCCGTCTTCTTAATATTGCACTCCTGGGAGGCAGCAGGTGATGATTCAAGTAGCTGGGTCCCTACTACACACATGGAAGATCTCAATTAAGTTCCCAGCTCCCAGTTTCAACCTGGCCCAACTCCAGCATTAAGGGCATTTGGAGAGTGAGCCAGCCTATGGGTGTTCTCTTTATCTACTTGTCCCCTATCTCTCCCTATCTCTCTCTTTCTGTCATTTTGTCCCTCTGCCTCTCAAATAAAGTGCTCATTGGAAATGAGATTAAAAGACAAGTGTGGACTGGTGTTATGATATAAGAGGTTAAACCAACGCTTAAGAAGACCCAGAACAGAGAACCCAGGAAGCCTAGGCTGTGTCCACAGATCTGTCCCAAAGAAACTGAGATAATAAATGGCTGTTGTTTTAGGTTGTGATTATTTGTTATGCAGTAATAGATAACACAACAGTCCAGAGATGATATGATGTCTATGGAGACAACCAGTAATCCAACCCCATCCCTAATGTCTTCCTAAAATGACAAGATGATTGATGAAACTCCAGCCACAATGATCAGGTCCTAGTAAAGAAGAAGGAAAAGAAAAAAAGAACAATTGATCTATGTGACAGTTGACTGCTTCCCTTGCAAATGGTTTTCCCAAGGTCAGTCACACAGCCAACCACCATTTATACCTTATTGGCCATTCTGAACTGCAAGACAGACCAAAAAATATTATTTGGGAACATTGCCAATAAGTAAACAAACAAGCAGGTTTCTATCAGGGAGAAGGAAAGTTGGGAAACAGGGAGATCTGGTGAACAATCGAAACTCCTTCCACAGAGAGGAAAAAACTTTCCTTTCATCAGTTTTCCCATGACCTTTTCCCTGTTTGAATAGTTTTCAGGAAAGAGAAACTTTTCCAAGTAGAATGCTTATAACAGATACATATGTATGTTAAAAGACAAGCATTAAAAGACAAGTAGCTGGCCGGCGCCGCGACTCACTAGGCTAATCCTCCGCCTGCGGCACCGGCATCCTGGGTTCTAGTCCTGGTTGGGGCGCCAGATTCTGTCCCAGTTGCTCCTCTTCCAGTCCAGCTCTCTGCTGTGGCCCAGGAAGGCAGTGGAGGATGGCCCAGGTGTTTGGGCCCCGTACCCGCGTGGGAGACCAGGAGGAAGCAGCTGGCTCCTGGCTTCGGATCGGCGCAGCACGCCGGCCGCAGCAGCCATTTCGGGGGTGAACCAATGGAAGGAAGACCTTTCTCTGTCTCTCTCTCTCACTAACTCTGCCTGTCAAAAAAAAAAAAAAAAAAAAAAAAAAAAAAAAAAAAAAAAAAGACAAGCAGCTGTGGGCTTCTGATCAGATAATGAAGAAAGTATTCTAATCAATAGCACTGCTCTTCACCTTGCTCCATCTCTTCTGCCCCCCAAAAGGCCTCATAACAGACCCATTCCTGACTTTAACAAAGCTATGTGCTTCTGCACTGGGTACAGTATTTCCTATAGAAAGACTCAAAAACATGAGCCATAAAGAAACCAGTCAGGGGTGGAGGTTGTGGTGCAGGGGTTTAAGCCGCCACTTGGGATGCTGGCAACGTATATTTGAGTGCTGGTTTGAGTCCCAGTTGCTCCCCTTCGAGCAGCTCCCTGATAAAGCAATGGATGATGGCCCAAGTAGGGCCCCATAACCTACGTTAGAGACCCAGATGGAATTCCTGGCTCCTGGTTTTGACCCGATCTAAACCTGGTTGCTGCAATCATTTGGAGAGTGAAACAATGAATGGAACATTCTCTCTCTCTCTCTCTCATTCTGGCTTTCAAATAAATCAAATCTGTTTTAAAAAAGAAAGCCTGAGGGTGCAGCCAGTTTTTGCAGGGTGTTCCCAAAGGGTCTGAGAAATTCAAGTTTAAATTAGGCTGACTTCAAGATACACTAGGATAAGAAAACAAGGTATCCAGGAAGTGGTGCACTTCTGTTCAAGTGGGTATCTGGATGAACCAGTGGTTGATGTCTGTGGAAGTTCAGCCAAAGGCAGCAAGACTCCAACAATCTGGCTGAGAGATCATCAGTAATTTACCAAAGATATATACAGTACTATTAGTTTATAATAATGCACCAGGTGTCCATGCTTTCCTCAAAAACTTATTTTTCAGTTTGGAAAGATAGAAAGTGGTGTATCATAAAAAATTATCCACAGAGTGCTAGGAATTATAAAATTATTTGACTTTGGGGAAATCAAAATATTGGAGAAGCCTTTTTGAAATCATATCTTAGGAACTCTAATAGTGATAGAGAAGGGAGAACACATAGAGTTAGAGGAGGAGGCAATAGAAAATGCAGGTTGATGTACCTAAGCAACTACTAACAAAATACCTATTAGGTTGAGATGAATTCCTTCTTTCCACCTTCAAGCAGCTTGCACACATAATAGAAATAATAATAAAAATAGGGCAACCCAAGGCTTACCATTTATTGAGACCTATTGCTAATAGCTTTACTGAAGTATTATTGACATGGAACAAACAATAAATATTTAAAGTTTATCATATGATAAGATTTGACACATGTATATACCCATGAAACTACTGTCGCAATAAAGATAAGGAACATATCGCCTCCAAAAATTTCCTTCACTCCCTTTGTAATCTCTGTCTCCCTCTTCTCCCTGTCACTTCCCCAATCCCAAAGCCACCACTGATCTGAGTTCTGTCACTATCAGTTTGTTACAGGTTAGTTTATCTATCACAGAGAGTTATAGTGACCATATTTTGGTTCCATATTTTTCACTCAGCATGTTATTTGGAGATTCATCGATGTTATAACAAGTATCAATAAGTCCTTCTTTTTCGTTGCTGAGTAGTATTTCACAGCATATAACTTATGTTTAGGTCTATCATCTTTGCTTCCCTGTAGGTTTCTTTTGTTCCTTCTTCTTTGTTCTTATTAATTATCTTTTATTGCAAAAAATTCATAATGGTAGAAATGGGCAAAGAAACAGAAAAAAATAACCTAGAGAAAATTTTGACATTTGAGTTAAAAACCAACATACAAAACTAAACAAAAATGTTGGTAACTAAAGAATCTTTATGACTATGAAAACATTAAATCTGGGGCAGGTGTTTGGTATAGTGGTTAAAATACTGCTTGAGACACACACATTCCATAGCTGAGTACCTGAGTTTGGGCCCCAGATCCACTTGCAATTCCAAAAATGCTCACCTTGGAAAGTAGTGTGTGATGTCCCAAGTACTTGCATCCCTACCACTTGCATGGGGACCCACATTAAGTTCTAGGCACCTGGCTTTGGCCTAACCTAGCCCTACTTGTGGCTGGCATTTGGGGAGTGTACCAGCAGACAGAAGATCTTGTTCTCTCTCTCACTCTGCCTTGGTTTCTGTCTGCTTGCCTTTCAAATAAATAGAAAATAATATAAAATAAAATAAAAAAGTTTTTATGTAGCAAAGCTTTAATAGAGTTATTTTAATTGCTTGGTAGATACTAGAGGGGGTGGTCTTTCAGTCTGAGTGGCCCTCCCGAGAGCCAGTGTGCTGACAAACTGGCTGCCTACTCAGTCCTCTAAGACTGCCATGTAATATGTTTTGCTTATGCAAATTATCTCAATGAGGAGACATTATGAAGTGAAGCAAAATGCTAAATCCAGAAACACATGGCAAACACATTAAAAGTAAAGTCCTGGAGAGTCACAGGCTAATAGCAACCAATAATATTTATAAATCGGTATTACCCCAAAAATGAATGTCATGAGCACTGAGGGAGAATGCAATTTTGATTATTATGTGTTGTCAGCAGTATTTCTACTGTTGAACCATGAATTATTTTCCCTTTTTTAACATTAAAAACCCTTAGATATTATTCATGTGCCATGGAATACATTCAGCAGCTGCTTTTTTTAGTCCAGCAAAGATCAACCTGACCTTGACCAATCAGCTTGTACTTCAAAGAGTGTACTTTATGAAACCTGTGAGTAGAGAGGGATTCATGCTTGGCAGAATTTGCTGTCTCTTTTGCTTGGTATTTTACCATGATTAATCCCCAATCCATCTTGTTCTGTGGCTGCTGCTGCTGCTGTGGCGGCGATGCTGTCAGTCTCATATTTCTTCTCCATAACAGACGTCATTCAAATGTTGGATTCTGGCTGGGTGTGACCTTTTATGGGGCACTGCTGTCTCCTATCAGGCTTTTATGGGCCTGTTGGTTTGTGCATATGTGCAGAATTCTGACCCCATGACCTCTAGAACTGAGTCTATAAGTACAACTGCATCTGACCTTTCCAACATTTTGGACACTCAGACTCTCTCCAAGTTCATGGGTGCAAAGAATGTTCCCTTGTGGTTTTGGCTTACATTCTCACTTCAGAAGAACTTGTCTGGGAGAATGTGAAGCCAGGTCAGAACTGCTCACATAACAACAACGCTGCTGGCAGCCCTTCAAGTTGCTTTGCATAAATTCTAGCATGAGGCAGTGTTTTCACAACACCTTTCCTTTTTTATTGTGGTTTAAGTGAGCAGTGCCAAATATTTGAATTACACTTTCTGGTATAATCCAATCTGTAAAAAGGGCAATGATTAAACAAAAACTCTGGAAAACTTTAAAGATATTTTAAAAAATTCCTTCTCAGATCTGGTCTTTTCTCCTTTCTAAGTCCTGAATTCTCTTGTTAAATAAAACTCAGTTACATTTTTAAAAAAAAGTTAGGGCTGGTGCTGTGGGGTAGCAGGTAAAGCTACTTTATGCTGGCATCCCATATGGAGGCCTGTTTGAGTCCCAGCTGCTCCACTTCCGGTCCAAGTCCTTGCTAATGTGCCTGGGAAAGCAGAGGAAGATGGCCCAAGTGCTTAGGTCCCTGCACTTCTGTGGGAGACCTGGAAGAAGTTCCTGGCTCCTGGCTTTGGATCATCCCAGCTGTGGCTGTTGTAGCCATTTAGAGAGTGAACCAGCAGATGGAAGACCTCTCTCTCTGTATCTCTCCCTCTCCCTGTCTCTCATAACTTTGCCTTTCAAATAAATAAATAAATCTTTTAAAAAAATAGGAATTTACATTATAGTATTTCTAGTACTGCAACTTGTATGTTCTAGTTGACACAGTTTACCAAGAGTGAATTTACCTTTGATGAATGCCTTATATGTTGAAAGCTGAAATAGTTTACACTTGATGAATATTCTTTTTTTAAAGGCAGATATTTATGTTTTTTATTGAATATAAAACTATTTTAACTCCTTAATATGAAATATAATTAAGGTATCTAACACATTATTTCCTGTGTAGACATTGGTTAATGCATGTTTATATTTTAATATAAGAAATAAATCTAATTTTGCATACATGTAGACATAGCTGTAAGATTTTTCAAACTATGCTTTGAGATATCATGCAAATGATGAACAAATAATCTTGATGTCTTTCATGTGAAGTAAAATAAATGGTTTCAAGAATTTTTTTATTCTACTTTGATGAATATTCTAGTATAATATTTTTAAGATGCAGTAAAAATTCTTGAAATTATTGCCAAATAGTGTATTTTTCTACTAAAAAACTCTTTTAAAATTTATTTATTTATTTGAAAACGTGGAGTTACAGAGAGGCAGAGGCGAGAGAGAGAGAGAGAGAGAGAGAGAGAGGTCTTCTATCTGCTGGTTCACTCCCCAGATGGCTGCAATGGCAGGAGCTGGGCCTATATGAAGCCAGGAGCCAAGAGCTTCTTCCAAGTCTCCCATGCTGGTACAGGGGTCCAAGGACTTGGGCCATCTTTTATTGCTTTCCCAGGCTAAACAGAGAGCTGGATCAAAAGTAAAGCAGCTGGGTCTCGAACCGGCATCCATATGGGATGCCAGCACTGCAGACAATGGCTTTACCTGCTATGCCACAGTGTCGGCCCCATACCAAGAAACTTTTAAACCAGATTCTTAAAGTTTTCAATGCTAGATTTAAATAACTATCAACTCTAGCATTTCATAGTCTACATACACTACCTTTCCAAATCTGCATTTTGCCATTAAAAAGCATGTTCTATCAGGACAAATTTGGTCATCAAGCCCCATTCCTTTTTTTCTGTTCCTCTTGACATTTACCCAGTGTTTTCTTTTCCTTAATAAATTTTCTCTTTCTCTTCTCAGAAATGAATACTTTTCTTCTTTTTTTAAAGATTTATTTTTTGAAAGTCAGAGTTACACAGAGAGAGGAGAGGCAGAGAGAGAGAGAGAGAGAGAGAGAGAGAGAGGTCTTCCATCTGATGGTTCACTCCCTAGTTGGCTGCAACAGCCGGAGCTGTGCTCATCCAAAGCCAGGAGCCAGGAGTGTCTTCTGGGTCTTCCATGTGGGTGCAGGGGCCCAAGGACTTGGGCCAACTTCTACAGCTTTCCCAGGCCATAGCAGAGGCTGGATTGGAAGTGGAGCAGCCAGGTCTTTAACTGGTGCCCATAGGGGATGCCGGTGCTTCAGGCCAGGGCGTTAATGCCACAGCACAGGCCCCTGAATACTCTTCTCATCTTAGCCAACTGCCCCTTTAATCCTCTCTTCTGCTGGCTGATAACGTCCTTACTTAGCTCTTTCTCCATGACCGTATTTGAAAGTGTGGTTTTTGTAGCCACTTACATTTCCCTCCACTTTGTGGGTAGCATACATGTTTCTTCTCCCCACTGGCAAAACCCAAAGAATGCATTTGCCCTGGCACAGCCTTTCCAAACTCACATCTGCAGATCTGCTATGGGCTGTGGAGAGGACCATACAGAAACACAACACGTGGCACTGAAGTCAGCTGCTGCAACACTTCAGGATTGAAAGAAACACACCAACAACACAAAAAGATATGAATGACACATTTTATATACCATGTGAGAATCCAAAGCCAGTGAAGCTATATACGATGGTTCTCACTATTACTATTGTATCACTATTACCACCAATGGTTTGTGTAGCTCATAAATAGGAGAATGTATAAAAAATCCTAAGATAAGCCACGAAGATGAAAGAGCACAAATCTACCGTATTCTTCATTGAGATGTAAAATAATTTAGGTCCTAATATTTTAAGTAAAATTCAGCAGGATGTTAGTTTGGGTAATAATGTAATTTCTGAAGGCATTACAGTTCAAAGTACAGTGATCTTCCTGGGCTATTACATTTATAGAGGAGAGGCAGGGGGTTCTTAAAATATGGCACGACATCAATCCAGCTACATTAAAATGAGAGCATACCTCATAACTAGAATGAACAGTCTGGTAGCTACGTATTTGCTATGCATTTGAATACTGTTTTGATAATAAACCCTTCCCTAGACATAGGAAGTAAAGTAGTTCATTACACTCACTTTGACTTTTATTTCTAAATGTCATGAGTTGATACATCTAGTTATATTAATTTTTAATTATTAATATTTACATTTAAATAAAGTTATCTTGCAATAGTAAGTGGTGCTATCATTAGCATATAGCATAATTTATCTGCAAATGATACGCCATACACTCTTGACACTTTTCATGCATTTGACTGTGAGGTACATAGGACCTCCAAACAAAGCCGCTTAACAATCAAAGTTGACTTCTATTACCATTATTATCTTCGTAACTTAAATGATTTGTTTTTCATTTTTGGATCCGGTTTTGTTCAACGGAGGCGCACTGCGTATAAGTCAACAGTAGACAGGTGAGAAAAGAGGGCACTATAATTGTTACAACTTGCCCGCGAAACTCTAAAATCAACAAAGCAGCAGCCCCTCGGGAAGAGCAGCCAGGGAGGGTCCCAAGCCCGGCTGCGGAGCACACCAGGGCAGGGGACGCGGCAGGGGGTCCCCTCTGGTTTTCTATTTCGAGCGTTTGCCACACAAGGTGGATAAAATCGACCGAGACCACGTCGATTCATATTTCGGGGTCTCTCTGCTTTGGAGGTGGCATTTAGAAAGAAGCTATTCACGAAAACGCTCTGTTCCAAAAGGCTGCCCTTGCCGGACACTGCCACCCAGGCAGAAGCAGAGGGGACGTGGTCCTGACAGTTCTCTGGAGCTCAGGCACTCAGCGAAAGTTGAGCCTCTGGCAGATGGCACAAGGGAAGAGACAGCACGGAGTTGGGAACGGTCAAAACTGTGTCTTGATGCTTTCATTTCTACCAGTGCATTCATCCTGGGGGAGAGTCCGTTGAGGGTGGTGGTGGTGGTGGTGGTGGTGGTAAGGGCCCAGACACAGACACCGACACAGAAAGGGGCCCCTAAGACTGGAAGTGGAAGCCTCGGGGAGGGCAGCCTGTGCGAGCCAGGCTCCCGGGGGCTGCGCTTTCCTCCCTTCACTTTCCGCGTCCAGGAGGCTGGAGGGTCTCCAGCCGTCAGCCCCCAGGTGAGGCAGGGACAACCCTGCCCTGCTTTAGGGATCGGCTCGATTGGCCATCGCCGGAGACCGCCTTCCCGTCCCTTGCCGGGGCCACGAGGGCGCGGCCGAGGCCACCCTTAGCCCTGGGCCGGACCGTGGTTAACTACCGCTTAGCGGATTCACAGCGAGGAACCAAGCGCGGCCTCTCCCCGTGCGCCCCCTCATCCCGGGACTGAGAGAGGGTCGCGGGACATGGATGCTTCTCTTTTCCTCTATCAGGAGTTAGGACATGAGGCTGTGGACTCGGTTCGATTTATCCACTTCTGTCAACAGGAACATGGAGTAGAAAAAACTCACTTGTACCCAGAACACGGAGGGGAGTTGGGTGGGTGGGGATGTTTAGCTAGAAGGTGGGCAAATTGGAAACTGGGAAGTAGGAGGCCGAGGGGACCGAGGTGGCAGCCTCTGTGTTAGGCGCTTCTCGCACCCTGGACCCGGGCTGGGCTCAAAGCCTTGGCGGCGCGCGGGCTGCAGCGCGGGCGGGTGAGGTTCTTGGGAAGATCGGATGGAAAGGCTTCCCGGGCCGGCTAAGGGCCCTGGGAGCGGAGTCGCTGAGCCCGGGACCCGAAGCTGCCTGGGGAGGAGCTGGGGTTGGGCCGGCGTTGCAGAGCCTTTGGGCGAGCGAGTTAACAACTGGTTCGTCTTGGTCCACAGACGGTCCTGCCAAACGGGGTTGTCTCCGGGGCTGTTTTTTTTTTTTTTTTTTTTTTTTTTTCCTCGCCGCCGGTCTTCAGCAGGCAGAGGGGCGAATTCTCTCGACGTGAATTCGCCGAGAAGTGATGCATTTCTGCAGGGTGAATCCGGAGGTGAGGCTCGTTCCACAGGCACATGCGCCCCCAGTCCGACCCCTCATTCGCGTTGCGCGGGATCCCGGCCGACCGTGACCTTCCTTCCACAGTGCCTCTGGCATCTTCTCTCTCGAGGGGACAAGTCGATCCCCAGGAGCCGAAGGTTTTTCTCCAGCCCCGAAGCTACTCCTACACTGAGGATCTCCTGGTGGATGCCGCAGCCCACTGCCCTTGTCCACTTTTCCACCAGGCCGGCGCCCGAGCCCGCCGCGAGCCAAATTCATAGAAAATAGCTCTGACTCGTGCCATCACCTCCTCGGCTCACACGAGGGCTCCGGCCCGGGACATTTTATTAGGAGGCTGAATTCTGAGACTGCAGGGAAGGTTATAAGACGCATCCCGGTAGATTTCCGGACTTCCAGCTCCCTCCCCCGCGCGGCTCCTCCTCCGCTTCCTCCCCCTCTCTTGACCTCCTCCGAGGTACCTTCGCCTCCCCTCCCCCCGCTCATCCCCAGCAAACCTCCGGCAGCGGTCCAGGGAAAGCAAACCCTTGGTGCTAAATTCAGAGCCGCGAGTTGCACAGGATTGCGGCTGGGGGCTAAAGGTGTCGCGTCTCTCAGATTAGATTTGATAAATTTGGTCAACTGGACTGGGCTCACTCGTTCTGAGTTTCCCGAGAGCTCCGCCGGACCCGTGGGCGTTTTTGCAATATTCAGGGCTGAACTGGTAGATTTCAGCCGAAGAAAGCGCCAGGGATTTGGGAGAGAAAGCTTCTTCGCCAATCTCGACTCTCGGATTACCCACCACGAAAATCCGATACACGTAACGAAGTCTTGGCCAAACGTAGGGTTCAGTGAGTCCTTGGGCCAAACGTCTCTGTCAGCAGATCGCACTCACCGGCTCCAACCTGGACTCCAGGAGGAACTCAGTTATATATCGCCTTGCTCCTGGTCATTTACGGGTTCAAAGAAATGGGAGCGGGGGAAAGGAGGAAAGGGGTTTCACTGGCCACTGCCAGCCATCTGGGGGGATCGCAGCACATACATTCAGAAGCACAGTTTGAAAGACAAGAATGTAAATTTCTGTCTCCGCTCGTCCGGCAATCAGCTGCGGAGCCCCGCGCTCGGGACTGGCCTGAGATCTGGGGCTTCACCGCTGCCGGTAGCCTGCAATTCTAGCTCGGCTGAGAAGCGAGCAGCCCGACCGCACACGAACGCTGCCCTCCCGGCTGTCGTCTGCCGGCAAAGAACACAAGAAACTACTACCTGCACTCACGGACTAGCAGGAGGAAATTCTTGCTAATTCACCCCGATTGTTTTAACTGGTTAATAAAGCAATTGACACGCCACAAAACCACATTCGCAGCAGGAGTCCTAGGCAATAAAAAGAGTCACAGCGAAAGGTTTGCTGTTAACAACTGCCTTTATTATCATTGCTTAGTATTAGTTCGCGGTGGGGGGAAAAATAAAAAAAGGGGGGGGGGAGAGGAGATAATCAGTTCATACCCAATGGCACATGGAGAAAAATGTCTTCACTTTTTCTCTGTAATGAAGGGCGTGGATTCTCTCCATTCATCCTCAGTAAGCCACCACCAACATCTGGAAGAGAGGGAAATTAGCTCCAAACACCCACACCATGACTCCCTTTTAAACACATATGATTTTATCTGACCCCTGGATGTGATTAAACTGATGGTTGGTACAGCCTTACTCTACCTGATTAGACTACATAGAACAAGCGAAAATGAGGAGAAACAGGATACATACACATTCATTTGACATTTTCAGAGGTGAATAAAATATGTGATGTTTCATTTTGTCCCCTTCCCATTACATTTGTGGGTATCCGAATATATAAATCTTGTATTTTTCCATCTGAGTGCCTTACTCATTGACATTGGCAGCCCAATTGTTTTTCTACTCTCAAATCTGAGTTTGAGGTGAGCTAAACATAGGACATCATCTCCCTGGGAATTAATTCCCAAACAAATTCATAAAGCAAGGAAAGCTGATCAAAGCCCATCGTTCCCTTCCCAATCTGGCTTAGATGGGAAGGAAAAGGCTTTCTCACTGTATGTAATTTGCCAAAGAACCAACTTAAATTTCATTTCTATCTGCCAGAGGTTGTTACAGCATAAATAAATTCAAAGAGTGCCATATTACCTCTCAATTGTAATTAAAATCTATTTAGATTTTTGGAAAGTAGCTTGAGAACATCAGGTTTGTTCAGAAACCTACATCATATGGCATTAAGTCTGACATGGAATGTTTCAATTGTAATTAAGCAGAGAAAGCAAGCAAGCAACAACAAACAAAAACACAGGTATGAGAGTCCACAAGAAAGCCAGGCTGAAACAGCTGCATTTTGGAAGGTGTGGACAAGTGCACATGGGCAGATGTGCATGCTCAAGGAGCTTATGACATCTTAGCACTACCTACGGTATTCACTCACTCACTGTAAGGTATAGTAAAATGGCCTGGAGCCAACAGTACCACACTTAATAACTACTCCTATCTTTCTTTTCCTCTCGTCAATAGAGGGCCAGAGATTCACACTATTGCTGTTTTGAAGGATATATTTTTGACCTAATAAAAAACACAAAGGTCAAAATCAGTCAGTCCATTTTTGACAGCACAGGGTCAAATATCCGCTTTGAACACAAGAGGTCGCTCCTGTGATCGAGTACTTGGGAAAATATTGCTAATCACGGTTTTATGTAATCACAGTTTTATGTATTCTATAAAAACATTTAAAATTTTATAGATATATTTGATGAATGGAAGCCACATACAGAAATCCACTAAGGCAACAGCAGTAATTGTAATCACACTGGAACTTGAAGGTAAGGCAAAACAATAATGCCTGCTATCCTTTGATTTTAATGCAAAATGTATTATTGATAGCCACCCAGAACTCCAGAGAATGTCCATCATGGCTCACAGATACTGGATTCCTTCAAATGTCTCCCTTTGACAGGAATATCTTCTGCATGGATGTCTGCTTTCGGTTTGCACATTTATTAAGAAAATAATTGTTTACACTAGCATGGTGTGCTGAAAAAAGAAAACATGCTGTCTTTATCACTATGGTGAAAATACTTTAAAAAGGTTCTCCCTTAACCCACTTACCAGATTCTCTACTTAGAATTGCTATCATCAGCAATACTTCTTTGTAAGAACATATTGGTTTAGGGAGTCACAAATAGCACACTGTGTACATGGGTGTGCCTGTTGGGTGTGTGTAGGTGTGTGTGTGTGGCCGGTTTGAAGGAGGATGGATAGTGATGGTGCTTTGTGTGTCTCAAATATAAGTTATCAGGCTCCTCACAGCTTCTGGTGTTTAATTCAGTGCTATAAAGGTGGCATGATGGCATACAATTGGTTCAAATCCTTTATTTACTTTCTGGCCTTACAGTGGTATTTTTTTTTAAACTAGAGTCAACTTGGTTATCTATCTGGGAAATATGCCTTTGCACTGGGAAGACCTGCTTCTTGTTTCTATTATCAGCATCAGCTCTGGAAAAAGAAGTTTGACAAAAGGTTCCATGCACATATCACACCAGAGACTAGAAACATAAAGCACAACAAAACAAAACCAGTAAACTTAGCAACCTGCGTCTATCCCACTTTCGATTTCACACACACACTCTGAAACAGCACATAATGAAAGTGGAAAAGAAAAGATCCTATTTGAAACATTCCTTGAAAGGAAACAAAGCAAGAAAACAAAACACGTGTTCTTGGTAAAGCTCCCGCCAGGTCAGAAGGAAACTCACGCATCTTAACTTCTCTGTGGGCTCTGGAGAGGTCTATCAGCTCAAACTGAGCCACGGAGGCCGGCTGAGGGCTCTCAGCCCTTATCAAGGTTTCGATCTGGTGAGAGACACAAAGAAAGGAGTTTCCTAACACACCAGGTCTTCTCACGGCAAGGAGACACCAAAATTAAGCCTTCTAGGGCTTGTGTTTGTAGGCCTTTTTAGATAAAACTGGCAGTCCCATTAGATAAGGACTAGCTATTTAGAAGCTTTGTGGGGGAAGTGTAGGGATTCTTGGTGGCTTTCCTGTGACTTTGTCTTTGCTAAAGAGATGATAGGGACAAGTAAGAAATGATTGAAAAAGGTTACCGGCGACCTGCAGCCAACATTCTTCTCTCTGCAGGTAGACCACCCCCTCCCCGAGAGAACTCTCAAGAGATCCATGCCCAAGGAAGTGAAACGGAATTTCACCGTTCTTCCGTAACAGACCCTTCACTCCTCATGCCCTTGGACTAACGCAGCTTTTAAATTTCCTAGAGACATGGGGACTTGTCCTTAAAAAGATCAAAACACCACTAGCTGAGTGCACAAGTTATCTTAGAAACAAAAGGCAAATCATCAGCGGAGAGAGGAACTGGCCAGGATATGTCGCTTCCCAAACTTGAGGCTACTGAAAGCGCATTTCACTCTGGCTTCGGGTTAACACGCTTTAATGCTAGTGTTAAACTGAAAAGCAAGACCTCACGGGTCGGAAGGAGAGAGAGGCAAGTCCGCTGAGTCAACTTCATTTTACCTGTGCGTTTCCGACCTGATTGTCCGCTACGCCAGGAAGCGCCCCCTTTCCTCCCACCCCACGTTTTTGGAGATCTGAGGTCGTGGGTAACGGGGTAATGGAGGAGCAGTCAGCGAACAAGTCCTCTGGGCTAATCATCCCATTCCCAGTTCTTCTTCCCCGAGCGCGCCGTGCACAGCCAACTCGGAAAGGCACTCACCCTCCCGGCAGCCAAGCCGGGCCAGGCCCGGGACTGCGCGTCACAGAGTGGGATCAAACCGAGCTAGGTAGCCTGCTGCCAGGTCCCCCTTTCCCTACAGCCCGGGAGGGACCTGGTCAATAGGAAGACCTACCCACCAGTCACTCGCCACTGGCGGCAGAAAAGGGAGCCACGCGCGCAACGCGGCCAGCCGGACTGCGGCGACCCCAGGAGCTCAGGGCGGAGGAGCAGCGGGACAGGAGGCGAGGGCGCAGGCGACGCGGCCGGGGAGGCGCGAGGGAGGGGGCAGGAGGAGGAGGAGGAGAAGAGAAGGAGGCCAAAAGCCAGAAGAGTCCGGCAGCCCGAGCATCAGGGGAGAACGGCCTGAGCCCGGAGCAAGTTGCCTCGGGAGCCCTAATCCTCTCCTGCGGGCTCGCCGAGCGGTCAGTGGCGCACGGCAGCGGCGAGGCTGAAATATGATAATCAGAACAGCTGCGCCGCGCGCCCCGCAGCCAATGGGCGCGGCGCTCGCCTGACGTCCCCGCGCGCTGCGTCAGACCAATGGCGATGGAGCTGAGTTGGAGCAGAGAAGTTTGAGTAAGAGATAAGGAAGAGAGGTGCCCGAGCCGAGCCGAGTCCGCCGCCGTCGCAGCGCCTCCGCTCCGCCAACTCCGCCGGCTTTAATTGGACTCCCCGATCCGCGAGGGCGCGGCGCAGCCGGGCAGCGGCTCTCTGAGCCTTGGCAACCCCCGGGGCCACTGTTTCCCACTTAGCCACAGCTCCAGCATCCTCTCTGTGGGCTGGTCACCAACTGTACAACCACCATTTCACTGTGGACATTACTCCCTCTCACAGATATGGGAGACATGGGAGATCCACCAAAAAGTAAGAGGCTATTTTACCTTGCGGGGCTCGGTGTGCTGGTCTTGTGCGGGGGTCTCTCTCAGGCATGGGTTCCTAGGGTTCTTCGGAGTTGGAGTCGTTGCCTGGAGAGAGAGAAAAGGTGGCTCTTTCTGGTTGCCGCCACGGCTGCATGCTTGCTGTCGGTTCTGATCTTCGGGAAACGGATCGTACCTTGTGTTTGGATTCTGTGCGCCCTCAACAAAACCCTAGCCTTCAGATGCTAAGCGGTGATTTCCTCCTCGGGAATCCGGAGCTCTCCGAGAAGGTTATTTTGTTGCAAAGCTCTGCCTGCACATACAATACCCGGAGATAGGAATTAGCATTAGACTTGCAAAAGAGAACGAGTGACAACTGTATTGATGTCTGCTCTTGCTAACAATATCCAGTCCTGTGTGCTATTGAAGAGCGTGCTTCATGGAAAATAGAGACATCCCTGCGTTCACTTAACGCTTCTAGTCAAAACCTTTTCTTTGACTTGACTTATCCATAATCTTTCCCAATGATTATGGCAAAGGGGGGGGGGGAGAAATACAAAATGAGCGGCTTTGATTGCGTGCTAGGCTTACAAATGTAGACTATTCAAATCTGCATTTTACATATATTCCACCTCCTTTTTAAAATGAGTCAAGGTTTTGATGGCACACTTCAATTACCATTCCAAAATGCAATACTCTTAAAAAAAAGAAAAAAGAAAAAAAAAAACCCTCCCAGAGTACACCCTCTAAGAGAACGACACTAAAAGTGTGTTTATCTCTGTAGGAAGTAAACGGTTAGTCAATCATGTATTTATTTTCATTTCAGAAAAACGTCTGATTTCCCTATGTGTTGGTTGCGGCAATCAAATTCACGATCAGTATATTCTGAGGGTTTCTCCGGATTTGGAATGGCATGCGGCATGTTTGAAATGTGCGGAGTGTAATCAGTATTTGGACGAGAGCTGTACGTGCTTTGTTAGGGATGGGAAAACCTACTGTAAAAGAGATTATATCAGGTACGCCATTTCTACTTCTTCCTTAATTTTGTGAGATTTCCTTGTCTCTCTTTGCACTTTATTTTTTTTTTTTAATTTGGTGTGGCTTTGTCTTTTTGTGAAGTTTCCTTCAGCGGGGACCAGCATGCAGAAGTTACCCTGAAAGTGTGTTATAAAAATTAAACTATGCTGTTCATTTCACTTGTTAGACGAAAACAAAAACCCTGCCCAGTGGTTTTCATAAAGTTTGTAGTATTAAGGCTTGCTTAATTCTGTTGGAATTTGTGATGATCAAATTATTTTCCTATCTCAGGCTCCCCCTTCCAAAGCAGACAAGAAAAAAAATTAAAGATGCATAAGCATAGGTTTCTGAACTTCAAAAGGTCAGTTTGTATTGTGCAGTATATGGTCTTATTATTTATATGTTTTAGTTCAGCACTTTATTAGTAACTTACATATTCTTTGGAATTGTCAGTGAAATAAGCTAAATAAAAGTTTGACCTAAGCATGTTTAGAGATTCACTATTGAAAAAGTGCACAGAAGTGTTGGCCATTTTACTTTTAGTGTAAAAGCTCCTTCCTGGAAGATTTCAAAACCAACTGAAATATTCCTTGCAAAAAGACCGGAAATTTAATCTTTTTAAATATTAACCCTTTGGTGACATCTGCCTGTCTTTTCTTTCTTATCTTATCTGAACTGATGAATTAGACAGAGCAGATCAAATTGCCCATCATCTGTCTACGAACAATTGGTATATTTAGATAATTGAACAGCTTCCTTTCCCACATTAAAATCTAGTAACTGATAAAATGAGTCAATTGCCTGTATTAACAAGACTCAAACACGTAGGAACTTTTTGAGTTTGTGTTTGGTTTTTTTTTCAGTTTACTCCCAGTCAGACTTTGTTTCATGCTTGACTAATTTCAAGTTTTCTCTGACACAGACACACACACACACAGCAAGAACTTTATTTTCTGTCTTAGGAAAACAGAATTTCTAAAGAAAATGTTATTAGTTTTAATAACAATTGGGCGAGAATGGTCTTCACTACTATGTTGAATAATAGCAAAATATTATATTAAGAAACTCTCCAGTGGCTGTTAACAAGTAATCAGTTTTTCTAAGTCCTAGGGTTTCTGCAGTTTGAGAACTCCTGATGAAATTTAGCTAATAAACAAGCAGTCACAATGTTCTCCTGCTCACTTTGTCTCCATCTTTTCTCCTTCTTCCTCCTCCTCCTCTTCTCATGAAATGGAGAGTATAATCTTGATAGGTAAAATTGAACAATGTTGTGGGGGTTACTTTGGGGAAGAGTGGGAGGAAGTAGGGAAGCGGGGTACAGGAAGGGGGAGGGATTGTCTAAATTGTTTGGTCACAGGCAAAGTCAAGTCTTCATCCTATGAAATGGAAGATCTCACATGCAGTAGGCGGAGGGAGGAAAAACTTTTGAGTCTACCTTCTAAACTCTGACAAATGAGCTGTTTTCATTGTTTACTGGATTGCTATGTGAACTCAAGATTCTGGGAGGAGGATCACTTGGCACCTCCAGGAGTATCTTTACTCCTATGGAAATAGCGTTTTGCTCCATTGCACACAAACCTGCATGTGCCTCAGTCTGCATAACACACATTTGTAGAACCCAATCGCTTTTACCATTTCCCCACTCTTTCTCAACTGTGTGTATATGTGTGTGCCCTTTGAAACCCTATAGTTGTAAAAGCAGAGCAGAATGACCTTTTAGATTTTCATTTCCCTTTGGGGTAGCAGAATCCGCACCCCCCCCACACACACACTTTTTCTTCCATTCTCTTTGTAGGAGTGGACCAGCTTCTGTTATTACAGATAGAAAGGGAGGGGCCCGGGAGGAACTATAAGGATTGTTCCTTGGTAAGCAGAGACCAGCAGTTAGGAAAAGCTGAGAAGTTGGGGGCTTTTCATTTTTTTTCAGGCTGGTCCTGGCTCTCAAGCATACTGAAAACAAGGTAGATGCTTCAGCAACTTGAAAAAGATCCAGTAGGTTTTTTAAAAATAATAAGGAAAGGAAGAAAGGAAAGGAAACCCCATCAGCAGTAACATTCTTGCCGGAGGAAAATCTTTAGTTGGAGCAGGATTGGAATGTACTTGCCAGGAGATGATCTAGAAATCTGCAGAGGTTTCATTTTGTTACTGCTTGTGCCTGTGTGTGTTTGCAAATCAAGTACTTCGACGATCTACTCCCCAAGCTCTTTGTGTTGCCCGCTCAGAGACAAGTCTCGCAGCAGAAACTGAGGGGGAGGGGATACGGAGGGGAAACTGTGGGACCCCCTTCCCGCTGGAATCTGCAGGGGCAACCCGCGGACTGTTCGCCAGAGCGGTCGCCCAGCTTTCCAATCTATCAGTAAACTTTCCGTAGTGTGGGCTGGGAGTTCTGACCTAAGAGGTACAGACGGAGATGCTGAGGTTCATTAGAAACGAAAGGGGAGTAAAAGAAAGGGAGAGGAGGAGGAGGGAGAGAGAGAGCTTTCATTTCTGTCCCGCGGCCAGCTTCAGTTGGGTAATGCCGATTTCTTAGGGTGTGCGGCTGGGGTCGCCGGCGGTCCTGGGGTAGGACTGTGCCCACATGACTCACGTCCTCTCCCCGGGCCCGGCCCTCGCACAGGTTGTACGGGATCAAATGCGCCAAGTGCAGCATCGGCTTCAGCAAGAACGACTTCGTGATGCGCGCCCGCTCCAAGGTGTACCACATCGAGTGTTTCCGCTGCGTGGCCTGCAGCCGCCAGCTCATCCCCGGGGACGAGTTCGCGCTGCGGGAGGATGGCCTTTTCTGTCGCGCGGACCACGACGTCGTGGAAAGGGCTAGCCTGGGCGCCGGCGACCCTCTCAGCCCTCTGCACCCGGCGCGGCCGCTGCAAATGGCAGGTACTCCTTCGCCGGGAGGGAGTCCGGGAGGCAGGCGCCCTTCTTCGCCAGCGCCGCCCCTGCCAGTGCGCGGGCGCTCACAGCGGGCCTGGTAGCCCCAGGCTGGCGGTGGCGGCGCTCCCCTCCCACCCCCAGTTAAATGAGGTGTTGTGTGCAGTTTACAGTAACGTTCAGAGCACTCGCAGATCACTTTTTCACAGGTGTGTGCACAAGCCCAAACAGTGCTGCCAGTTCACCTTCCCCTCCAAACTGTGGCTTTACTGTCATTGGGCTTCAGCCTTCAGCCCCCAGCCCCTGCCCTTATTAAAGGGGTGGAGTCCTGGGCCCCTCAAGCTTCCTCTTTTAACCCAGTGGAGTAAACTCCGGTGGCTTTAAGTTGTTTGGCCTTCCAAGTCCTTGTGCCCTGCGCATTGCTCCACACTCCAAAACATTTTTAAAATTCATTTTTATTCTTTGTGAGAGAACCAGCCTGAAGATACAGTCTCAGTAACTGCAAGCCACTGCACAGAGCTGTAATTGAAAACTGTCAACAAGCTAATCTGCAGTAATTGCCTTTTAAAGGGAGCCTGCCTCTTTAAACCACTCAAGCTATGTGATTTGGTGAGAATTTCATCTTCGGGCCTGTCCCTGTAGCTTTAAATTGACCCCATAGGTGCTGGCCTGACCCTGTGGTGGGGAGGGGAGGTGGAAGAGGAGGGAGGTAGAGGTAGAAGGTGTAGGATTTGTACCTCAGGGATCAGAAGGCTGCTTCCCAGGAAGAAGAGTGGATACTGAGTGCGGTGGCCAGAGCCAAGGCTAAGGGTAAAAAGAGAGAGACAGTGTTTCCAAGCCTGTCTCAGGTCCTGAACAGGTCTGCCCCTGTGCAGTGTTAAAGTATCACTGCTCACTAAACACTGGGGGGTGAGGTGGGGAGAGGCTCTAACCACCCCCACCCCCACCTCTGCTTTCTGACAGCTCTAAGAATTCTGTCCTGGGGTATTGGTGCTTAAGCTGCTTTGGGGCAAAGCAGGGGTGTGCCGCGGAGAAGGCCACAATGTTGGAACAGAGGTGGGGGACAGCGCTGCCCACCACAGTCCTTTGTCAGCTCCACAGAGGTTCCGTTCTCCTTCACGTGGGGGTCAGTCCATCTCCGAAACATCCTGGTGGATTTGGTACTAAAGAAAAGAAAGCCTCCAAGGGTGGCAGAGACATCTGCTGAGATAATGAATTCCTTCCTTGGGCCCCTGGACAAGACTGTTCTCTGGCACGGAAGCTCAAGGCGGCCTTGCAGAATTGCCCTGAGCCTTCCCGTGTTGTAGACAGGTCGACTGGAGCCCAGTCTCCGGCCATCCCAGGCTGTCCTACCTTCCCTTCCCGGCAACTCTTTGTGGCTTTGGCCGGAAAGGACACTCCAAATCTAGCGGTGAGGGTCCTTGGTGGGGGAAGGAGAGTTCCCAGGGCCTAATCTAGGTATGAGAAATGTGAATAGAGGGGAAAGAATACTGAAAAGTGCTGCCCCTGTTGCCAGCAGGACAGGCCCTAAAACGCGCTTCCCTGGGCTGAGGCTCTGTTGGCACAATCCGGGGCGGGAGCTGCGTTCAGGGCCCGGATTACTCAGCATTGACCTCTGCAGATTCGAGCGAGATTTTATTCTCCCTCTTGCCCCGTCTCACCCTACCTCTACCGCCCCCTGCTTTGTGTGTGTTGGCTGCAAAGCGCCAGCCATTGTCCCGGAGCGGCGCGGCGAGCCATCGGCCCGGCCCGCGCTCACGGCGACCCTTGCCCTGCAGCCGAGCCCATCTCCGCGCGACAGCCAGCCCTGAGGCCCCACGTCCACAAGCAGCCGGAGAAGACCACCCGTGTGCGGACTGTGCTCAACGAGAAGCAGCTGCACACCTTGCGAACCTGCTACGCTGCCAACCCTCGGCCCGACGCGCTCATGAAGGAGCAACTGGTGGAGATGACTGGCCTCAGCCCCCGCGTGATCCGGGTCTGGTTTCAAAACAAGCGGTGCAAGGACAAGAAGCGGAGCATCATGATGAAGCAACTCCAGCAGCAGCAGCCCAATGACAAAACTGTGAGTGGCCTGGGGCCCACTGGGAAGCACCAGCGGCAAAGAGAGGCGGCGGGCGGGCTGGCGGAGGTGTGTCCTGGATACCCAGCCCGGCCGCGCGGTGCAGTTCGACCTTGCTCTCCAGCAGGAGCCCGGACGGGGCGCCCTTCCCCCCAGGCCCCTGGGGAGAGGCCACCCGGGCGACCGGGAGGAGAGCCAGGCAGGTTAGGGAAGCTCCCGTTGCTAGGTGGGAGTGGCCGCCCCCACCCCCAGCCGCGTGGGCAGGCTCGTGACCTTGAGCCCCACCGACACCCCTGAATCCGAAGGACGCTGTTGCCCCCTCCCAGAGCAGGCGGCAAGAAAGAGTGGCACGGGTGTTGCCACTTTTAAGGCTGTCAGTCCTACTAAACCGAAGAGGAAGGAAGGGACTAACTACCTTGAGTTCCTGTACACATCAGGGTTTTCATACAGGAACTCCCTTGCGCGCACCCCAACTCTGGTAAGGCCTGCTGGAACGCTCTCAGTCCGGCGAGGTCCCCTAACTGACCCGCACACACAGGGATCCGGGTCAAGCCCAGGCCTCTACGGAGACACCAGCCCCCTCCTTATTATCCCATATTATCACAGGCCCAGGGCAGCGCCCACCCTGCAAACCTCCTGATTAAGCTAGAGTTTCTTTTCTTTTTTTTTTCGTTTTGCTTTTTACTGCTTCAACCCTATTTTTAAATGCCATAAAACTTGCTGTCATTAAACTTGGCAGGCCGGCGAAGACTGAGCCAGGGCACTTTCTAAGTTGGTTAGTGCATAATAGCACAATAGCAGCCAGACCCAAATGCGTGGGGGTGGGGCTGGCTCTGCAAGTAGGAGGGCTTGAGAAAAATGTGCAACTCACTGAGATTGCCCAGGAGAACCACCGTGGTGCCTAGGGCCTGAACAGAGGCCCAGCCTGCCCCAGCTTTCTCCTTCCTGAGGCTCTGGCCGGTGAGGGAGGATGGGAGGAACTGGCATGGCTGTGATGGTAGGAGGAAAGAAGAAAGTTGTCGGAGAATTTGGTTGAATAAGGTCCAAGCAGGTCTTACAGTCCATCCCATAGAGCCAAGCAAAACCCAAAACCAAAACGCAATAAAACAAAGCTGAACTCCAGCTAATATCCATAGGTGCAGCAGATTAACTGAGTCAATAAAAGCCACTATAGAGATAAGATAATTCCGGGATGTATTTGCTTAGCCTGTGGGGACAATGGAGGGAGGGAGTTTGCTCATTAACATGTTGGGATGGGGGGGTGGCTATTCACAGAATATCCAGGGCATGACAGGAACTCCCATGGTGGCTGCCAGTCCAGAGAGACACGACGGTGGCTTACAGGCTAACCCAGTGGAGGTGCAAAGTTACCAGCCGCCTTGGAAAGTACTGAGCGACTTCGCCTTGCAGAGTGACATAGATCAGCCTGCTTTTCAGCAACTGGTAAGTGTCAGCTCCCAGGCCCAGGAGGCCGAATTCCCAGCAGAAGGGGTTTCAGGTTTGCTGTCACACCCTGAAAGGCTCAGGGCAGAGGGGCGTCCCCAGCTGAGGCCTGAGGAGAGACGGAGGTCTCATGGTGCTGAAGAGAGGGGACTTCTTTTTTGAGAAACTTTTGCATCCTTTGACCATAGGTTGAATTTTCTTGTCAGTCAGGGCCTGTTTTGAGCGATTAATTTCAAGGCGTGTAGCTAGATAGCACTTGTGGAAAAGTCTATAAGTTGCAGAATCGTGCCTCTTAGAGTTGGCAGGGACTTCAGTGATCACCTTGACATTTTGGTCAGCAATTGTTAAATTCACGCCCTTCTTAGCATCTAAAGAATGGAAGAGTTAAGAACCCAAATCAGGATGATTATCATCCATAATCAATGTCGTTACCAATCAGCAGCAGGTACCTGCTTGGGTGCAGTTTTTCAATATATCAATGAAGAGATGAGAGAATTATCTTAATCTAAAATGCAGAATTTCTTTCACATTTTTAGGTGTGTGAGTTCAAATGTTATATAGTGGCATGCTGTGTAGCATGCATTGCAAAAAGAACATGAGCTCTACCATTCAGGGGTAGTGTTTAGCTAATGTGTGAAAATCAGTTTTAGCATTAATATGTTTTACACATGCAGAGAGAAATTAATTCATGAAAGAGCAATATAAAAATCTTAAATATATAGGAAGCCTTCTATATTTTCATGGAAAATTCATATTATGAAAAAATGCATGGAGTTCAGATTGTTTTGCACAAAAATAAATTCCTTTAGTTCCGTTTTCCCTGAAATCTTTGAAGAACTCTTGAATTCCTTTGTAATATGGTATACGTATACATATGGTGTTTTCTTAAAGAATGAAATCAGCACTATAGAATCCTGCTCAATAAAATATGAAGGTCTGTCCTAAAAAGGTGTTCCTTCCATTGGAAATAAAACTTCAGCTGTACCCTAACATTTAAGTGGAGGGCATTTGCTTTCTCCTGTCAAGAATTAAGTAATTAGCCATAGGCAAGTGGTTAAAAGTGCTTGGCCCCAGGCTTGTATCTCTAAGTGGGCCAGTCTAGAGGTTAGGCAAATTCGTGAAGTCTCTAGACCTCATAATTTGAAAATTTAATAGAGTAGGAAAAAAGGTAAAGTCTGGAAATAGGAAAACAAACTTAAAGTCATTCATATGATGAATTTTTGAGTGAAATCTGGATATAGAAGAAAGCAGGGGAAGGGTTTGATTCTTTTGAAACTTTAGTGTCTGAGGGGAGCAGTGGAGGGGAAGATGAGGCAGAGGGTTGGGGGAGGGAACACTTGGAGGAGGTCTACAATGGCTATGCAATGTTTTTTAGGCTAAAAAGGGGGAGGATTGGAAGAGACAGATAGAGGAAGCGAGGGAGGGAGAGGGAGGGAGAGAGAGAAAGAGAGACCAACCTGGAGGCAGATGAACAACCAGGAGGAATGCACACACTGGTCCCCCTGAGGAGCTAATCCTTGTTCTGGGACGCCTCCGTCACAGAATCTGACCATGCGTTATGAATTTTCCAACTCAAGAAGAGGCCTGGATGCCTAGAGACCCAGAGAACTCGCCTGCTCCCAGGGCAACATGTAGCCAGCAGGATAGTTTTATTTTGAGCATGCATGGTGGATTTGTGATGCCATTTTATAGTGGGAAACACATTTGTTCTTAAATAATTTAATGCAACATAATGTTGGGAATTCAGTTTGAGTTAAAACAGAGATCTTTTGGAAGATAGGAAAGAGAGAGGATTTTTTTTTTCTCTAAAGTTATTCTCCTCTTAGGCTTTTGATAGTTCTATTTGGATGCAGTTATGTATGCAGATATCTTAATCTACCTATGTATCCACACAAACATTTGCACATGCATGCACATATGAGTTTATAATATGTTATGAATACGATTACTGCCTCCTTTATTCATTTCTCATCCTTCTATGCAGGTCAATTTTTCAGAAGGAGGACCAGGCTCTAATTCCACTGGCAGTGAAGTAGCATCAATGTCCTCTCAACTCCCAGATACACCTAACAGCATGGTGGCCAGTCCTATTGAGGCATGAGGAACATTCATTCAGATGTATTTTTTTCCCTGTTGGAGAAAGTGGGAAATTATACTGTTGAACTCCAAAATACAAGTATTTAACAACCCAGTCAATGAAAACTGAATCAAGAAATGAATGCTCCATGAAATGCACGAAGTCTGTTTTAATGACAAGGTGATATGGTAGCAACACTGTGAAGACAATCATGGGATTTTACTAGAATTAAAACAACAAACAAAACCCAAACCCAACATATGCTATTCAATGACCTTAGGAGTACTGAAAAATAAAAATTAAAGACGTTTTTAAAACGTAGAGGATTTATAATTCAAGGATCTCAAAAAGAAAAGGCATTTTCATTTCACTGCACATCTGGAGAAAAGCAGAAATAGAAAAATTTCTAGTCCATCCTAATCTGAATGGTGCTGTTTCTATATTGGTCATTGCCTTGCCAAACAGGAGCTCCAGCAAAAAAGAGCAGGAAGAGAGACTGGCCTCTTGGCTGAAAGAGTCCTTTCAGGAAGGTGGAGCTGCGTTGGTTTGCGATGTTTTTAGTTGACTTTAACAAGGGGTTAATTGAAATCCTGGGTCTCTTAGCGTGTCTGGTAGCTGGTTTCTCTTTTATTTTTGTGCCCTCCCATTTTTCTTTTTTTCCTTTTTTCCCCCTTTTTTGAGATCCATCCTCTATCAAGAAGTCTGAATCGACTTTAAAGGTTTTTGAATTCAGATTTAAAAACCAACTTATAAAGCATTGCAACAAGGTTACCTCTATTTTGCCACAAGCGTCTCGGGATTGTGTTTGACTTGTGTCTGTCCAAGAACTTTTCCCCCAAAGATGTGTATAGTTATTGGTTAAAATGACTGTTTTTTTCTCTCTCTGGAAATAAAGAGGAAAAAAAGGAAACTTTTTTTTTGTTTGCTCTTGCATTGCAAAAATTATAAAGTAATTTATTATTTATTGTCAGAAGACTTGCCACTTTTCATGTCATTTGACATTTTTTTTGTTTGCTGAAGTAAAAAAAAAGAGATAAAGGTTGTACCGTGGTCTTTGAATTTTATGTCTAATTCTATGTGTTTTGTCTTTTTTCTTAAATATTATGTGAAATCAAAGCGCCATATGTAGAATTATATCTTCAGGACTATTTCACTAATAAACGTTTGGCATAGATAAATAAATAAAACACAATGATCCAGGGTCCCTCTTTTATATGTTTACAAGTAAGCCGCTTAAATGTCTGAAATTAAGAGTTGCATGTGAATTGGGGTAAGCTGGCATACAGTAGGCATGATATTGTACTGCAAGTGATGAAAGTGGACTTTGCAAGTTTGGATTTTGATAGTTGGATCAAAGTTGGTTGGAAGCCCTTAGCTCTAGCTGTGATGCTCTATTTGGCTCTGGGAAAACGAGATGCCGACCTCTGTCCTGCTCCCTCCCTTTGCTTCCTCTGTCTCTCTCCTCCTCCGACCCTACCCCTCCACTCCCCCACCCCCCCACACCCCCAATAGGAAGAGAGTCCAACTTTAAAGGGCTTTTGGTTTGGAGTCGCTGTTTTCTCAGAGTAAGTGCTTTATACCAAAGTCTCCTGCTTAGGATCGTTGAAATGACCCATATTTCAAATATAAGCTCTTGCTAAAAGAGAGACTTTCTGCCTAGCCAGTGTGGCACGACCATTATTTATCAGCGGCGGCTGTCAGCCCACAGGGAAATGCCACTTTATTTTAGCAGGATGAACAGACCTAGAGAGGAGAGAGTTTTCTCAGCGGTTCCCAGATCAGTTAGCGTATGCATTTCCTCCCCATCACCCCTTCTCTCCTAACTCGAATTCCAAAAACCCTGGAAAGGGTGACTGGCTAGGGCGAGAAACCAGACCTTTGTTCTGTCGGGGAACGGCCTTTCGTGGGCTAGGGGCAGGGTCATTTACTTGGCAAACCCCCTTCGGAGATCGAAGCCACTCCGTGGGCGGCGTGGCCCGACCATTTAACCGTGGTTCAAGTGCAAGAGCTAGAACCCAGGGATGCAGAAAAATGGCACTTCCCGAAATTAGGGTTCTGGGTTTGCGGGGCTCAGCTCTGTTTCCTTCTCCTTCCTTTCCTCCGACCCCCCACTCCGCCCAGAATGATGCTTTGACTCTTTGGAAACTGGATTTCTCTGTATGCTTGAGTGTAATGGCGTTCTCAATATCTGATGAGTCTTAATAAATACGAAAACTAACGCACTCTAATCGTGTGTGGTGTGGCGAATTACCCTCTCCGGCCAGGGCTGGGTGCATGGCTCGGGTGGGGCTGGAGACACCCCAGGCTCCCAGTCTCGGTCACCCTCTCCAAACCTGCAGCCAGTGGGAGAAAGCGAGCCTCAATTAAGCTTTTGTTTGGCATCGTTCTGCATAACGGGTTAATTACAGGCTCTAACGTGGGGGCAGAGAGAAAACAAACTTTGCATTGACAATGTTACAGTGCATTAGACATGCCCGTTGATTACTTTGACTGTTCTGTCTCATTCTTGACAGGGGGCTAATAATTTGGCCGGCGGTAATAATGGCTTGTAGTTGTCTGTTGAGAAAAACAAGAGTTATGTCTTATCTCACACAAATCTTCTCCTCCCCGAGAAAGGCTTCCTGCCACCTCCGTTCTTTCCCATCTCCCTCCTATCATCTCTTATCACCGGACTTGACCCTTTTCATGTCCCCTTCGCTATTTCTCTTGGTCAGCCTTTTCAATTTCCCTATATTTTTCACTATCAGAGCTTGAGTGGCTATCTAATAAGCATATGCAACAATGGCAGGTCCAAGCTGAATGTTGACCTCGCTGGCTTGGAAAAGCCCAAGCCCTTTATGAAAACCTTGGGAGCCCCTTTCCCAACCATGGATTCTGGTGGACTCTTAAGAACTTTAGGACTTGGAGATGGGAAAAACATAATCAACAACAACTTTATTTAGGGTTTGGAATGCAATAGAGGCACTGCAAGGAGGCTCCCGTCTTTGTGCTCCTTTTTGCTCCTGGCATTGATTTCTAAGATTCTAAGTATGTGTGTGTCTGGGGAGGTGGCAGGTGGGGGTGATGTTTTACATATATAGATGTCAGTCTATTCTGAAGCCCACAGCTTGAATTTAAGCAAAGTAATTTAGGGAGAGGTGATGAATGACTTGGTTTCACTTGCTAGATTCAAGATATTTATTGCCTGATGGCTGAGAATGGATTGATGGGTCGATAACATTCTAGTTCTTGTATTATTCATATGAAAGGCGTGTCTTCCCCTTCTAGACTCCTCAGCATGTGCTCTAAAATGTGTAGCTGAATGTCTTCTTGTTTGCAAATCATCTCTTACACTTACTCTCCGCACACCTCTGGAGACCGAGGTTTGAGCTCTGTTCTAATGAAATTCCTCCTGTTTGTTATTATCTTTGATCCTCCCTCCCTTATTACTCTGAATTCTTCCTCCTGGACATTATGACTCATTTCCTCTAGCTTCTGCAAGCTAAAATTTAATGGAACCAAAAAACGTTCGGGGCACTCCCCTTTAAACCAGGGAATCTACATCAATATCTGTAGTCTTCAAGACGGGACTCCCTCCTCCACCCCCACAGTTTAAGAGCAATAATATCTTCTATTTCTGTCCCTTGTCCCTCTTCCCCTTTCGTCAAGTGGACCTGGTTTATCTTCCATTTAAAAAGTTCCTTTTAAATTGGAATAATATTTGTAGATCTTTTCTTCTCTCGGTGGAAGTTACAGTTGTAGTTTCTGTGATTCTGCTCCGGTGGGTGGACTCGCTTGCCCATTGACAACTTTTTTGGAGTTCAAGATTAAACAGATGACTTTGTGATACTCTGCTGCTATTCATCCTGATCATCTCCTTAAACTCCTCTTGTTGACCTCTTTTCTGGTCTGTCTGATCCTTTTGACTAGCAGCCAAAAAGACAATGTGCTTTTAAGTTAACTTAGCCTTACCTTGTATTTCCCTAGCACCTTGAATTTTTAAGCCACAAGATGGATCGATCTCACTGAAATATAACTGTTGTAAATCCCATGTGGTTTTACTTAGGTTTTTCCTTTTTCTTAAAAAGAAAAAAATAGTAAAAGTATTTAAAAATCTCAGCTCTAACCCCCCCAAAAGCAGTTTGGATGCTACCCAGCCACTTTAGGTTTTTTAATCTCATCTCTTGTAGAAGTAAACTATCTAAGCAGAGAGTACTTTTTTTTCTTATTTATAAAGTTCGCTTTAGTCAGTTTTGGTAAACGAGATTTATAATCCAAATTAGGCGTGAATTCTATTGATTAAAGACTACTTACCTCCTCTCTGCTAATCAACAATTAAAGATTACATCACAACAAGGCAAGTTAAGTTTTCTTTGAGGATGGTGGAAGAAAGGGAAGGGGTGACTACTGTGCTTTTATTTAAAAAGTGACACTTTAAAAAATCACCCCAAACCTTGAATTCTCGTTAACTATTTGAAATAAAAACAAGTAACTTGTACAGTGTGAGCTGGTATTTTTTTAAACTGAAATGCAAGTAGTTAATTCTAGGCTCTGGCAGCCGATTCTGTTTACTGATCTTTTCTGATTGTTGTTTTCTTGATAACCGAGCAAGCCACTGAATGGCTGTTTGAGCCCAGGCGCCACAAACATAAACTTCACAGCTTACAATGTCCCAAGCCGTGATGGAGGATCTCTCCACACCTCCCGGAGACTTCTGAAGTGTAGACAGAGAAGTTGGTTCACAGGGAGCAGCGGAGGGGGAGGGGAGGCAAGGCAGGCTGCTGAGTGGTTGCTGTGAGCATTGCTACTATCACATCCTTTAATTTTTATGGCGCTTAAGTTGTTGGCTCCGGGAAGCCAGTTTCTGAGCCTTGAGGAGGCCGGTCTCTTCCTGGAACTGCACTTAAGTCTCCTTGAATTTTAAAAAATTATTTTGCACATCTTTTCGCGTAAATATCTCTGTGCAAAAGCTCTCCGTACTGGTAAGCGAAAGGTTCTAAAAAGAAAATAATATATTTTAACCCCCTGCCCCCAAGAGAGCACCCAGATTTTGGAGAAAGCTGTGGGGCGAGATTGCTCTTCGCCAGGTGGAGACAGCAGGCAGGTCGGCCCGCCCTTGACGAAGGCTAGGGAAGCGTCCACTCATCGCCACAGCTGCCCTTTCCTCCCTGGGATCCTCTTTCCACTCCAGGGATCAAAAGTTCGTGTTCGTGTTGGAGTGATGCTATTTGTGGCTTTGCCGAAGTTGGCGACTTCCTTGTGCGGGTCGCCCTGCTGGTGGTTCTCGCCCAGTCCGTCAGGCGTGCGCTCCGCGGCGGGGGTGGGCGCCCAGAAAGCAGGATCCGGACAGTGGTCCCAGCAGCCCCGCCACCCCCGCGGGCAAATCAGCCCTTGATCCCTTTAAGAAGGGACAATCGTCGGGGTCCAGGGGGAAGGAAAAAAGGGTGTTTCTGGGCCCTTCTCTTTCAGGAGTTGATCAGGTTGGCAGATCTGGAGGGCTAATCCAAACAAGGCGCTTGACTTGTGAGGTCGCGAGTCTAGACAGAGCTGGTGGCTCGGCGGCTCCTTATCTGGCCCTGGGATCAGCCGAAGAGGCGCTTCCCGGCCCAGTGCACTCGGCTCGCCGGGGCCCGGAGCCGCCGCACCGCGCAGACGGCACAACAAACACAGCACCTGAGGCTTTACTGCTCGCTTTATTGTTTAATGGAGAACGCTACGAAACAGTCGTCCGTCTCCTCGGGCCCCGCGACCCGGCAGCCTGGCGACCACAGACGCGAGGCGGGGCCGTGCGGCAGCGCCCGGCCGCTCGCGTCCCCACGCCGGGCAGCGCCTGGCTGCCGGCACCGCCACAGCGCTCGAGGGTGCGCGCCGCTCCTGGCCCCAGAGGCGGCCCTGGGCGACCCACCCGCCGCCCTCTGCTGCTCCCGAACCCGGGGGCGGGGAATGCTTGGGCGCGGCGTCGTGGACTAATCCAGCATCTCCTCCTGCTGCCTGGAAACGACTGTTGTGCGTTAAAGCCATTTATGGTTTGCAGGGTCAGTGGGCTGTGACTTCAGGGTGATCAATAAAAACATTTAGTTCAGTAATAAGCCATTTTTTTTTTCTAAGTCTACAGAGAAAGATGCGTCATCATCTTGGGACAGGGTGTCCCTGCGCGGCCGAGGCCCCTTCCCCCATGGCAAGCACAGACCAGTGGCGTGACTTTCCCCAGTTTTCGTGACCACCCCACTGAGCACAGCCTGGGCGCCTTCGTCCTCGCTCCCTGGCTCCCACCATAGAGAGGCTGCCGCCGCCATCCACGTGGAAGGAAGCACGGGAACCATTGGGGCAGATCTCGCAGTGACCTCCTTAGAGGAACAAATAGCCAAGCTTGGGGATTTATAACCAGAGATTTTTGTGGCTGGCGTATCGGTCCTACCTTGTGAGATTGTGTGTGTGTGTGTGTGTGTGTGTGTGTCTAAGCTTAAAAATGTTGGGAAGTTCTAGTTCTTTCTGTGTTAGATAGTATTGAGTCTGCTTGAAAACTAACCATAAATGAAGTCGAGAGTAACTTGGCTACGTTGGTTGGGTCCTGAACATTGTGTTAATGCAACACGGATCTCTCCCTGTTTTGGCGCAGGGAATCCACACCTCCATGCTTTTCCCCTGCTTGGTCTCTGTAAACCAACTATGTATCACCATGAAAAAAAAAAAAAAAAAGACAAGAAACAGACAAAACTCAACTTTCATGAAATCAGAGGATATCTGTAGGGAGATTCTTTTATACGTCTTTCTCCAGAAAATAATCCTTAACTATAGCTCAGGCATTGCCTTTTCCTTTTCTCATTGGTAAAGTTTGCTGTTTATTTGGATCTGTCACAGAGACAATGTGTTGTTTGAAATTTAATAAATTTAGCAGGTATATATAGATAATATTCGACAGGTCACTGAATATGATAAAGTAAAATATGGTGAGAATTAACTTTGAAGGGCTATGAGAGATTTTTACTTTCTCTTAATAGCTTTTTAATTAGTATTTATTCAACATGTTTTTATCTATTTTCTCACAGTATGATCATCTAAAGCGGTAAACTTGCACTTGAATTGCACAGTGAGGATGTGATCTGTAAAATGTTACTTACATGTTTTGTCTTAAAATTTTCATTGATTATTGGTTAGAGCAACCATGAGTTTGTTTTTTTTTAAACTTTAAGCAGAAACTTTAAAAATAAGTTTAGTAAAAGAAAATTTATATATGATATTTTGGAGGATTAGGAAGAAATAGAAAAATGTGTTACTGAATTTAGTGAAAATAACATGTATACTTTGAAAGGTTTGTTTTAAGTATTAAGGGTAAAAAATACTTAGGGATCCAAGTAGTGAAAATTTTCATTTAAAACTCTGAGGATGTAATTGGTAGTTATTTAAAATTTGACTTTAGTGGTTTAGGAATTTTTGTTATGGGAGATCTGTTCTCACAAAGTAAAACTTGCAAAAAAAAATAGACTGGCAACCAAAATAACATTTAATATTTAATTCATGAAATAAAACATGCAACTTTGTAAAATACAGTACTTTATATTCTCTAGCATTGAAGGATTGATGTCTAAAAAGATTAGATGTGGAAGATATGGATTAGCATTTCTTGGAGAATTGAAACTTCTTAGTAAAGCCTGAAATAATTCTTGTACTTTCCTCAGAATGTATGGAGATATTTTGGAGATTGCTACTTAGAATTCTATTTCAGTATCAAAGTACATTTCATATTTTTAAGACTGTGATGTATCCTTAAAGTCTTTGCAACTTCAAAGGCACAAGTCACTCTTGCATTTTATACAAGGGTGGATTTCTACCTATTTACCAGAAGTTGAACACTTGGATGAAGGATGGTATATTGCCAATAAAAACTCACCTTTTAGTTTTATTATCCCATCAAGATGGGCTCATAAGTCTCATTAATGTTAATGGAAAATGTCCTTGTGTGTTATGTGCAAAAAAGGGCTTGGAGATATTTCAACCAGCAAAGTCTTTACGGTAAGGATGCCAGGGCTAAAACAACCTGAGAATTAATTTTGATCACATCTAGGCCTAGATAATGTTAGTCTCACAAATGAAAAAAAGCACATGAAATAGGAGGATTAGAGTTGACTTCAAAGACAAATGCATTAGAGAAAGGAGAAAAAAGGTCTGAAAATATTTTCTCTACCTTTTAGAACTTTAGGAGTCACCCTTAATTAAACAATATTTTAGAAGTATTCTTGCCAGGCAAACAGTATATCTTCTCTACCACTGAGACCTAGAACCAAACTTTGTTCTGGATACTGCCTACTTACTATTTAGAAAGTTGTTCTGATTGAATTGTTTACTGGATTTTCAGTTGTGCTTGGTTTACATGTTTTCATTTGATGGTGGTATAGACTATGTGAAATTAGGCTTGTGGATAAATATATGTATTTTAATATGTATTGTAGCAGCCTTTGACCCTAGCATGGAGTTTTCTCTAACCAAAGGCTAAGCGACAGGTGTTAGAACCTGTATATAACAGAATTCAGAGGTGGTCCAAGAGTATAAATAATGAATGTTGTTCAACTTGAATGTTGCATTTGTTATTAAGTTGAATTTTTCTAGAATCACTACATAGACTAAAGCTATTCTAATTCTTCTTTATAGGGAATATCAAGAAAGAGTCAATTTCTGCTAGAACAAAGGTGCAGAGTGGTTATTCCTGCCTTGACATTACACTTTTATATCTGTAAAGAACTTTACAGTTGTTAGTTGTGCATGGGAGCTGCTAAGCCTAATGAACTTGTACCTGTTTCACAGCACAATTCTCAGGTCCCTTCTCTCTCCTTCATACAGATAATAGTGGAAGATCAAAAAAGTAATATTTTGTCTTTGGTGACTTCTGCAAGGACTACATTAGATTGGAGAATGGAAATTATCTTATGGAATATTTCCAGTGATGTCTACTCTCCTACCTTACATGGGTTGAAGGAAGGTGCTGATGGGAAAAGAGGCTGAGTGCCAGGAACTGAAGAAAAACTGAAATTTATTTCTTCAAAGTAAGGGCTCCCAAATATTTTGATTTCAATGCTGCTTATCACTCTTAGGCATTATGGAGAAATTTATACTAGTTATATCAATGGCTATTTACAGAATTTAAAGAATTTATTAATTTACTTTTAAAATAACACACAATATCAATACATGTTCTTTATTTTAAAAAAGTTTTATATATTTATTTTGAAAGTCAGGGTTGCAGAGAGAGAAAGAGAGACAGACAGAACAGAGAAACTCCCCAGATGGTTGCAGCAGCCAGTGTTGGACCAGGTGCAAACCAGGAACCAGGAGTTTCATTCTGGTCTCACCATATCACTATATGTTAACATAAATTGCATTTTAATTAAAAATTAGTATAGTTTATAAAGCAAAAAAAAATTAGCAGGAAGAGTGGCATTATGTGAAAGGGAGAGGGAGGGAGGGAGAGAGAGAGAGAGAAACCTGTCCACTGGTTCACTCCAAAAATGTCTACAATAGCTGGACCTGAGCCAGGTAGAAGCCACAATCCAAAACACATTCTGAGTCTCTCACATGGGTGGCAGAAATCCAAGCACTTGAGCCATCACCTACTGCCTCCCAGGGTCACATTAACAGGAACCTGGAATTGGAAGCAGAGCCAGGACTTGAATCCAAGCACTCTGATATGAGATGTGGGCATCCCAAACAACATTTTCTTAACTGCTATGCCAAAAGCCCACTCCAGTTTTCTATTTTTGTGAATCTTTTAAATGTCTGGCTTAATAGAAAACATCTGAATACTTGTATCTGCTTCCTCATTCAGTCCATGATGCTATCACACATTGTGAAGCCTTTGGAGCTCTATGTTCACTTGAGAGAGAATGAAAGTAAAAAGACAAATGTCTTAGCATTTTCACAAAAAGAATTTTGACCTCACAGAACCCCTAAAAAGTGTTCAGGATTATTTCCTCATGTCTCTGAAGGATACTTTTAAAAAATCACTACCTTAAAATGGACTTTTACAAAAAAATTATAAAGAAACTATTGCTTGAAGAAATTTAATAGCTTATATTGGTGATCAAGTGATAGTTTTTTTTTTTAAAGTCAAATCCAGGTCCCAGTTTATTGTTTGGCTTTTTCACTTCCATCAATCATCAAACACTGGTCTGAAAGCCCCTATTTGCAAGAACTTTAAAAGGATAAAAAATAATGTGATGTTGTATAACTGAAAATTTAAATCTTCCATTGTCGGAATCTCAGAATGAAACCCACATGAATGTGGACTAGTGTATGTAAAATGGGCTGAACTTCTTCATCTCTGAGAACCTAACTTTGGGAAGCTGTGAAGGATGATGAGCACTGGTAGAGCTAACTGTGAAATCTATACCAAATAATTTGGACTTGACATAGGCGGGAAATTGCTAGCCATAGTATTTTTTTAAAGATTTTATTTATTTGAAAGAGTTACAGAAAGAAAAGAGGAAAAGGAGAGAGAGAGAGAGAGAGAGAGAGAGAGAGAGAGGTCTTCCATCCGATGGTTCACTCCCCAATTGGCTGTTATGGCCGGAGCTGTGTTGATCCAAAGCTAGGAGCCAGGAGCTTCTTCTGGGTCTCCCACATGGGTGCAGGGGCCCAAGGACTTGGGCCATCTTCCACTGCTATCCCAAGCCATAGCAGAGAGCTGGATTGGAAGAGGAGCAGCGGGTACTAGAACTGGCACCCATATGGGATGCAGGCGCTTCAGGCCAACGCTTTAACCTACTGCGCCACAGCGCTGGCCCCAAGCCATAGTATTTTAAGACAAAAGTTTTAAAGTGACAGCTATAATTTGGAAAATTCATTTGCTTTTGGGAATGAGAGAGGCTGGTAAGATGAAAGACCAAAGACTATGTAAATAACAAGTCAAGGATCCTAGTGGTTCAGCAGAGAATGGAGCTTTTTATAGGAGGCATGCAGAGAAAGGAAGGTATTGGTCTGAGATTCTAAGAAACTGACTGGTGTTGGAGGAGACTGGTAGCTGTGTATTAGAATGACTTTTCCTCATCTTTAAGCACATAGACTATGTATCCAAAACTTGCACCAAGATGGGTTACATGTATACATCCTTGCAAATGGAATCTAAGCAGAAGTAATGTTTGTTATTTGAGGCTTAGGCATTGGGATAGCAATTGTACCTCCTTCCTACACTCTTTTTTCATGCAACTGGCTGATATCTGCAAAGGTCCAGTTTTAACCAAGCAGAAGATGGCAGTGCCCTACAGATATGGTGGAACAACATAATATACATAGCCAATGTATCAAATAACTTCCAAGAATGCAACTATCCACTTACTTGAAACATTCAGCTCTAACTGTAAAGGAGAAATAAACTTATTTTCTTTAATTGGTGATTTATAGTGGGATATAATTATTACATTAATATAACCTTACAGTACAACTGGATATAGACCAGAGCATTTAGGTAGATAAGAAGTCAAGAATGATTCTAAGTTTCTGAATCTGAATGACAGATTCCAAATGAATCATGCATTTATTCATTTTTTTACTCATTAATAAGTCCATGTAAATATTCATCTAGTGCTTATTGTGTGTCTTGCATTACCCTTTGTTCTGGTTGTATAGCAGAAAACAAAACAAAAACTCCTCCCTTTATGGAGCTTACATTTTTGTGGTACATTTAAAGTACATATAAAAAAGTACATTAATAATGAAGGTAATAATAGGTACTAAGAAGAAAAATCAATCAGAGAAAGGGAATTGGGAGATTGAGATAAAGTGATTAAGTAAGACTTCTCTGGGGCTATGACCTTTGAACAGGTGATGGTTACTTGAAAAAGTGACAAGTTATGTACATATGCATAAATTCTATATTGAAATAATATATTGAGAATTGGTCTAAGTCTGTGCAGAATGAAAGGGATCAATATCAGGGAGATGTCTGTTAGTTATTCACTTATATAATTTAGTGAAGACAAAAGAATCAGTGTAGAATAAAGCAGGAAGACATATAATATAATAATACATCAAAGATTGGTTGGAAGAAAAGTGGCTAGAAAAGTATAAGGAAAAAAGGACATAAATGTGAGAAATAAGTGATGAGATCAGGGTTGTGAATAGGAGAAATAAAAGACAATAGAAATGTCTTGGGAACTGAAGCCAGAAGTCTTCAAAGGGGCAGGTATGAAAAGCTGTGCCCCATACATCAGAAAGATCAAGGAAGATAAGGGCAGAGAAAATGCCTTTGAACTTGGCTGAATGGAGGTCATTGGATACCATAAAGAGGCAAAGATGGAAGCCAGATTTAGTAGGGGAATTAGGGGGGAAATATTTTAAATATAGTTCATCTAACTCTTCACCATTGTTATTGGACATTTATTGAGTGCAGTGATTCTATAGTGCTCTACTCTGATAACCAAAACATTCACTGAGTCCAGTAACCAGGCTTCTGAAGAATGAATGACTTACGTACCAGAGGCTGGTACTTCTAGTTAACCCTTTTAGATGAGCTCCAGAGGATAGAGCTACCTAAAATAGTTTAAACCCCTTTGAAAGCCTGGTTTTGCTGAATTCACGAAGACACTTCCAAATGGACAAATCAATTAGATGCTGAACATCCCTAGGCTGGAACTAAGCTGCCAAAAGAAAGTGAGTATGAAGAAGTAATCCAGTAATTGTAAGAATCTAAGTGAAAATCTGAGGAAAAAAAGCTCATTGGCATGTTATAAAACTGAGAGGTTAGAATTTACTTAGTTTTATTCAGCTAAAAAATGTGGTTTCATCAGAAAGTAATATTCCTTGGAGTGTCTATTACCAGACTACTAAAAATTCAGCTGAAGAGATTCTGAAAACAAAGCAACAGTTTTGAAAGCCATATTAAGTTAAAATAAATCAGTTGGGCCTTAGAAATTCAGGTGACTAGAAGCAATGTCTGCATATATTTTGTAATGTGACACGTAATCCAATCAATTCTTTGCAATCTGAAAACACTGGGGAATGAATGGTATATCATTTTGCATACCTGAGCTGTCCATGGTGAGAGAAAATTACTATTGCTACCTGTCACAATTTGCCTCTCCTGGAATGGACGCCTACCAAGAATTTGTGGTTTCTCTTAGTTCCACTATGCTTTGCGCAAAATGATAGGGTGTATACAACTATAGGCATGACCTAATGCAACCATTGGGGGAAGTAAAGATTAAATCTAGTAACTAACACACACACACACACACACACACACACCAGGCTATTGTTTGTGGCCAAAAACAATTTTAAAGTATTATTCCCCACCTAATACATTGGCATATACACAAGAGGACAGATCACAAACTGTTTGGAAAAGGTAGGAAAAATAGGCAAAGAAAAGACTTATTTGAAGATTTGAGGGTTAATGTAAAGGATATGAAAATAAAAAGCTTATCTGATGGTTAGGTAAGGAACGGTGTAGGAAAGGATGTCAAGAAAAAGCAAAATAATTCAGTGAGTGTAGTTGAACATACTTTTTTTTTTTTTTTTTTTTTTTGACAGGCAGAGTGGACAGTGAGAGAGAGAGACAGAGAGAAAGGTCTTCCTTTGCCGTTGGTTCACCCTCCAATGGCCGCCGCGGCCGGCGCGCTGTGGCCGGCGCACCGCGCTAATCCAATGGCAGGAGCCAGGAGCCAGGTGCTTTTCCTGGTCTCCCATGGGGTGCAGGGCCCAAGCACCTGGGCCATCCTCCACTGCACTCCCTGGCCACAGCAGAGGGCTGGCCTGGAAGAGGGGCAACCGGGACAGAATCCGGCGCCCCAACCGGGACTAGAACCTGGTGTGCCGGCGCCGCTAGGCGGAGGATTAGCCTAGGGAGCCGCGGCGCCGGCCGAACATACTTTTGATTAATGTAATGTTATTTTCCATTAGAATGGTCTCTAGATGTATGTGTTTTTTCCCTCTGAACTCTAATTTTATGGTTCTATTAAAGTACAAGCAATCAAATGAAGGCATCTCCATAATTGTAAATGTTTTAGTTATTACATTTCTTGTAGAATCCAGTTGACATAAACATGTTTTCAATATATTTTTTAAAAATGATTTATTTTGAAAGGCAGAACAATAGAGAGAGAAGAGAGACATTTAGAAAGATCTTCCATCCACTCCCCAAATGGCTACAATGGCCAGGGTTAGTTTAGGCCAAAGACGAGCCAGGAGCTTCAACCTGGTCTCCCGTGTAGGTTGCAGGGGCCCAAACATTTGGCCCATCTTCTGCTGCTTTCCTAGGCATATTAGTAGGAAGCTGGATAGGAAGAAGAGCAGCCAGGACCTGAATCTGTGCCCATATGGAAGGCAGACATCACAGGGAGTGACTCACCTGCTACACCACAATACCATCCCCTTCAATCTAAATCTTGACATATTTTTTCAATTAACCGTCATTTGTGTTCAACCTATGTATTTTCTAAAGTGAACATCATGTACAAAGTATATTAATGGTGAAAGTATAATTTGTCACCAATTAATTTGATATCAGTTGATATTAGTTATGCTTTCTCAGTCTTGATTTGTTCATATGACAAAAAACACTACAAAAAAAACCAAAATATTTTTATTTTCAGAAAACTGCCTTAAAGAAAGATAAAATACTTGTTCATTAAAATGAATGCTGAAAAATCTATTTTTTATTTCTAATAGTTAATGAGAATCGTTTTCTATTTTACTATCCACTATCTCAGGGTAGAAGTCCAAATCACTCACTATTGCTCAGCAAGAACACATAAAGAACATATTCTGGAAAGTTGCAGTGTTGAATATGCATCTTGGTTTCATAAGGTACAATGCAATTAACCATCTCAGAAAGAAGCATGTCCAGATAAGTTCATGATAGTCAAGTACTCTATAGGAGTCCTTAAATATCTTGGCACTGAATTAATTAATACTAGTGAGAGCCACCGTAAGTCAGATATACGAGTGTCTTGAAAACACAGTTAGTGAATGAGAACTTTTTGGATATCTTCTGCTACGGCTAGGAATGCCCCTAGAGTCCCTTCTTCCTTCCTTCCTTCCCTCCCTCTCTTTCTCTCTCCCTTTTCCCCTCCCTCCTACTTTCCTTCCTCTCTCCCCTCCTCCCTCCCTTCTTTCCCTACGTTCTTTAAAAAGCTTTTATTTTAAAAAATCTCATTTCTTCTTATTGATTTATTTGAGAGACAGAGGCATTGAGTGAGAGAGAAAGACAGGAGGAAGGATTCACACCCCGAATTCTGGCAATTCAGGCCAAAGCCATTAGCTGGGAACTCAACCCAGAGCTCCTAAATGGGTGACAGGGACATAACTATTTGAGCCATCACTTGATGCCTCTACAACTTTATAGAATATGTTGTTTATGTATTCTTTTTTTAAAAAAAATATTTATTTGTTTATTTGAAAGGCAGAGTTACAGACAGGCAGAGAGAGAGAGGTCTTCCATCCGCTGGTTCATTCTCTAAATGACTGCAATGGGTGGAGCTGGGCTGATCTGAAGCCAGGAGCCAGGAGCTTATTCCAGGTCTCCCACATAGGTGCAGGAGCTGAGGACTTGGACGGTCTTCTACTGATTTGTCAGGCCAAGAGCTGGATTGGAAATGGAACAGCTTGAATTCGGACCGGCACTCATATAGGATGCTGGAACTGCAGGCAGTGGCTTTACCCACTATGCCGCAGCACCAGCCCCATTTATGTATTCTTTTCTTTTTTTAAAGATTTTATATTATTTATTTGAAAGAGTTATAGAGAGGCAGAGACAGAGAGAGGTCTTCTAACTGCTTATTCACTCCCCAAATGGCTGTAACAGCCAGAGCTGAGCTGATCCAAAGCCAGCAGCTGGGAGCTACCTTCAGGGTCTCTCACATGCGTGCAGGGGCCCAACCAAGAACTTGGGACATCCTCAGCTGCTTTCCCAGGCACATTAGCAGGAAGCTGGATGGGAAGTGGAGCAGACAGGACTAGAACAGGTTCCCCTCTGGGATTCCAGTGCTGTAGGCCAGGGTTTTAACCCTCTGCAACCCAGTGCCAGCCCCCCATTTATGTATTCTTGCTGAGCACTAGTGAGTGTTCTATACTGATACCCTGAGATAGTGGGTGGTAATGGGTGCACATTATCAGGACTTTGGAATCAGTAGCAAAGCTATGACTCAAACCCAGGCATTCTGAAACAGGTGTCCCATGGAATATCTTAACCTCTATGCCAAAATCTGTCTAGAAGACCTGACCTTGAATGGATCAAGTCTTCTGTTCTTATGTACAGCTGCTGATCCATAGTATGTAGTCTTAAACATCAATAGGTCCAGAGTAGAGGGAAGAAAAGAGGGCTTCTGAATCATTAGCAAAGTTGAATTTTGTGCTTAGTAAAATTATTAGCCACTTAAACAGCTAGTCAAAACTTGGGGTCAACTTTGAAACAGATGAGAAAATGGCTGACACTGTCTCATCAGTAAATTGGGACTTATAGGCAATTGGTTTTCTACATTTCAAATATAGCTGCCATTTAATTCTTACCATCTATGTGCCAATCACCAGGCTGGGTGATAATTTTATATTATTTCTCATTCTTATATAAATATCCTGTTAGAAAAATATTTCCTATTATGCAGTAGAGGAAAGTAACTCTAGTTTCCCCAATGTTTCATAGAGTTAGTGGCTATCAGCATCAATTATTTACATTAATTGAATTGAAATTTGCATAAAACACTTAATATTGATGTGCTTATTCACAAAGCAAATTTCACTGTTGATATGCAATCAGAAAAAAGCTAAAAAATTGAGAAGTGTTGCTTTTTGAGATCTTAAATCCTTTTTACTGGAAGAGCAAATTCTATAGGTATCCAAAATTGAGACCATGCCTGTTACAACAAAGTTATCTTGGCTTTTATTGCACTCCAAGTTCAGCTAGGGCCACTTTCAGTTTCTCAAATGCAGCATGCTTGTTCTGTTTCATTTTGATTGTTTTCCTCTTTTTATCTTTTCCTCTTTGTTCTCTATTGATATTTTGTCCTACTACGCACCATTCACCTGCTTAATCCTAACTCATCCCTCAGTTTCTCAGAATCCTAGTTCAACTGCCCCAGTTATATGGTCTCACAGCAGACTATTTTTTTCTGTTTGATTTTGTGTATATGCACTTGTCTGTAGGCACCTGAAATATTGATTTTCTTTTTTGTATACCCAGCATAGCACGATGCATACCAAGTGCTCAATATTTAGTTACTGGGTATGAATTAAAATATGAGTGTATATCAGAACTTTCAAAAGGTCAAGTAAGAATTGTATTGACCTCTTAAGGGCTAAGGGCAAGGGAAGAAATAGAGAAGAGGGCTATTTCAGAATGATGACTGGGCTGAGTTAAAGATGATGAATGGTAGAGAGACAGACAGACGGAGTGATAGCTGTAATTTAGTGGTTAAGGCATGGAGTCAGGCAGTCTTGCATATGAACAATTGCTGGTTGATCTTGGTAATGTTATTTAGCTTCTCTGAATCACAGTTTACATATGCATAAGAAAATTTGTTGGACTAATTTGATGTGTACTTAATAGGCCATAGATGTATATATGGGATTGATATTATGAGGATGGGTGTGATAAAAGCTTTATCCTTCGATTAAATTTACTTTTTGTCCTTGTGTTTTTCTCTGTTATCCTTGTTGAGAATGATGCTGAATGTTTATGTTTTCTTCTTGTTTTTAGGAGGAGTGGGGCATGCTTTATATTTTTACATTTTTGCCTTTGTGTATTACTATTTTCTTCCTGAGAATGTTATTATACATATACTTTTGTGGCTTCCTTTAACTGAAGAGAATATATAACATTAAAGGACTTTTAATAAAAAATTGAAAGACCATTTTCTAAAATCAGAACACCCTAGAGAAAACTATTTCTTTTTTTGCATATTACTTTCTACAAACATATTCCTACATAGTTAAGATTAACACATACAACTCAAATGTATATGTATATGTATGTGTATAGCTATATATATAGTAATCTGTAATAAATACTGCCTCTGTGCACTTCCAAAATCAAACACATCTTGGGAAGATGGCTTTGTCACATTAGTTGCCCCTTAAGCCATTTTTATTGAATAACATCACACAGTCTATTTGCAATATTCCATCAAATATCATTGTGCATGTTTTATTATTTCATTGCACGTCTTATGACACAGATTCCTAACCTTTAAATTATGGTGAAATATTCAAATGTTAGTGAAACAATCCGTAAAGGAGCTTCTCCTACGATATGGTAGCAGAGGCTCATTGTCCCTGGCTTAAGACTGATTATGTGAGAGAACAGTGTGCACCTCTAGAAAAGCTAGCAATTCTGCCATCAGATAAATGATTGCAGCCTTCAGTGGGCTGGCTCCCTTTATTTTAGCTACTGGTTGTAGAGCTGGGAAACAGAAGCCTGCATGGAGAATGAGGGCCCAGACTTTTTTTCCCCCCACTGAAATGTCAAGCTATGTGACTATGCCCGGCAGAAGACGACCCCCTGCGAGATGTGATAAGCCCCAGGCCTGCTCCACACACTGCACTGAAAATGCCGTGGGAGGGCTTCCCAGGCTGATGGAACTAATGACAGTAATAGCTCTGGGTAATTTGTCTTTTTCCTTACTGTGCACATTCTCTCCATGTGGTGCACTTTACACTTACCACCAGGCTCACATCTGGAATGCTACGACCCTCTCAGGCCTGATTCAGATAGGTTGAAATCTCCTGTAAAGTAAATCTGACCTCTAATTTTCTTAATAATTCAGGATTATGCTAATGTTACTCAGCAACCATTGTAGAAGGTTACAGAGGCACAGAAGAAAGCTTAAGCCTTTGTCCTGGAAGCATGACCAAGCTTTCCTTGTGTATTTGATTATAATTTTGCCCCTATATCATTCTAATTGAGAAAATATAAATTAAAAAATGTTTATTCATTGTTTCTGGTTGTAGGACATCATCTACTTAAGAAGAAATTTTCTGGTTCTTTTCTTTGATATATGGGTTTTCTAGCAAGAATTTATAAGTATACTAATGATAGGTTTGAATTTTTAATTCTGACTGTAAAAAATACTTAGATAGTTAAAGAGACTGACAAAATAATTTCAGGGATAGATAAAACAGACTTCACAGCAGCTTAATCTCATAAATGCAGAGTGCTCTCAAGAAGAATTTAACAATAAAAATCCTTTTTTTACTGCTGTTTCCATAGCAAGATTATATATTTATTATTATATTTATGTCCTGTATTTTCTATGTTTATGTACAAATAGCTGTATTATTAAAAGTGTAAACATATGAACAAATATTTTAGGCAAATATAAACAGTCTTAAGTTGTAAGACATGTTTGCACTGCATGGTAAGAGTAGAGTCTTCAATCCTAGATTTCTGAAAATAAAAAGAGAATAAAAGTATCTCTATAAATTCATATGTGAAAGATTCCTTTAGAAGGGGAGAGATTTTTAGTCATTGTGGAAATATGAGAACCACTATTTGCCAGAAAAAAAAGTTCATTTGTATGGGCATCTAAATTATTCTGTCAAAATATTTGTAAAGTTATTCTAATTTAAAAATAGGTACTTAATTTTATTTCCTTTCATCTTTAATTCATATCTAGGAAAGTGTTAGGGAAATATTTTGCTTCTGAGACTAAAGAGCACACACAGAAACATAACAAATTGCAGCTTATTTACATGGGTTAATTTGTGTTCCCCACAATGCAGATCTTGTTAATATTTTTTCATGAATAGTATCTGTTGCAGTTATTTGTCAATAAAACATAATAACTCATCACAAATGCTCCTTTTCTTGCTTTATACCATTGAGTATTGACTTAGTTACTCAAACTCCATACTAGCTTGACAGCAGGAGTCTGCTTAAGAAGTCTTGGGGTACTGCAGAATTTAACCATGTACTCAGACCCTTCCATAAAACCTCATGTACACCCTCAACGGATGGTATCATTAGATTTCAGAAAGGCATTTTCCTACTGCTAATTTGGACCTCCAAAGAGGTAGGTAGATACCCAAAAATCGTAACAGAAAAACTAATCAAATTACGGAGGGAGAGCTGAGGCAGGAATGCATGCTGTGTCCCAGGGCCCTATCAGAACTCTTTCCTCCTGCCAGATCTCGGGCTTTAAGAAGAATTGGTCTAGGAAAAAAGTTATAATCATCATTATCCCTGGGTGAAGCAGAGGAGGCTGCAGAAGGGCTACTAGAGAGGCCAATCTGACAGGTGCTCTGTACTGACCCTTCCTGGGACCTGACCCGTTGGGCAAGATTTGTGCAAACGGTGAAGCATTCTGCCTATACCACCAATTATGTGTTGCTGAGTGCTGCCTGGCTTATGAGTTTGTAACTGAATAAAGCCTGCAGCATTTTTAATATCATAGTCTCTTTTATATTCAATGTTTTAAAATACCTGATTAGAAAACTCTCCAAAGAGTAACAACAAATTAGGATCAATGTGATTTCAGCAGATGATGTATTTCATTGTCTCAGGTGATGGTATGTAAGAAGAAATCAGCAAGGACATCCTGTTCGTGACCGTAACAAAGTTGATGACACTGGCTATTATTACCAATACTTTCCACTTGTTAAACTACGAGCCTCACATGAGTCTTCTTACAAAGTCCTCCCCACAGCGCCAAATGGTCCATATTGTTATAGAGAAGGAAGCTGTACATCAGAGAGGTGCATGCAGGGAAGGTGGTAAGATGAGAACCTACATTGACTGCCAACTCCTCAACTCATCTTATCTATCATCCTCTAATCCATCTCCTTTCTTTTCCCCGCCTCCTTCCTTAGTCATTTGTGATTTTACTCACAATAGACATGACAGAGCCAAGAAAGAAAGAGGCTTCAGAATGAAAGAATCAAGTTTACCGGAGCTTGAATCCCAGTTCTGCCTGTTGAGTGACCTTGGGCAATGACCCCACCTCTGCAAGGCTCACTGTTCTGTATAAATAGACAACCCTAACTCATACAGAGCTGTTGGAGAGACTAAATGAGAGAATCATATAAACTGCTGAGCATAGCATCTGGTATACAGTAAGCATTCAATGATTGCTGTCCCTTAATGTGTAGTGATAAACTTCCCAATAAGTTTTAATTTTTTTCCATTAGAAATCTAAAGTAGAAGATTTTATAAAAACACATCACTTTTCTTTAGAACCTTACAAAATTGAAACACATTTATACATAAAGACATATTTACTTACAATTTTTTTTTTAACTTTTATTTAATGAATATACGTTTCCAAAGTACGAATAATGGATTACTATGGCTTCCCCCCCATACCGTCCCTCCCACCCACAACCCTCCCCTTTCCCACTCCCTCTCCCCTTCCATTCACATCAAGATTCATTTTCGATTATCTTAATATACAGAAGATCAGCTTAGTATACATTAAGTAAGGATTTCAACAGTTTGCTCCCACACAGAAACATAAAGTGAAAAATAATAGATGATTTTTTTTAATGATGATGAAATCAGATCAGACCTATTGTCATGTTTAATCCCAGTGAGAGTCAAGTTGGGAGTTGATAGTTTCTTTTCTTTTTTTCTTTTTTTTTTTTTTTTTTTTTTACAGAGGATCAGTTTAGTATGCATTAAGTAAAGATTTCAACAGTTTGCACCCCCATAGAAACACAAAGTGAAATATATTATTTGAGTACTCGTTATAGCATTAAATCTCAATGCACAGCACATTAAGGACAGAGATCCTACATGAGGAGTAAGTGCACAGTGACTCCTGTTGTTGACTTTACCAATTGACACTCCTGTCTATGGCATCAGTAATCTCCCTATGCTCCAGTCATGAGTTTCCAAGGCTATGGAAGCCCCTTGAGTTCTCCGACTCTTATCTTGTTTAGACAAGGTCATAGTCAAAGTGGAGGTTCTCTCCTCCCTTCAGAGAAAGGTACCTCCTTCTTTGAAGACCTGTTCTTTCCACTGAGATCTCACTCACAGAGATCTTTTGCCAGAGTGTCTTGGCTTTCCATGCCTGAAATACTCTCATGGGCTTTTCAGCCAGATCCAAGTGCCTTTAGGGCTGATTCTGAGGCCAGAGTGCTATTTAGGGCATCTGCCATTCTATGAGTCTGCTGAGTATCTCACTTCCCATGTTGGATCACTCTCCCCTTTATTTACAATTTTTAAAACATGGCCTCTCAGTATATTCAAAAATTTTTGGACAATTATTTTACATAAAATGATACTTCAGAATATTTTTCATCAAAACAATTTATTTTGTAAAAGTGGTAAGCAAGGCATTTTGATTCAGAAAGCAGTTACGTTTTTATGGCTGATTTAGCTGGTTCTTGAGAAATACTTGGTCTTTCATCACGAGTCGTCTTGCTATGCTACCTCTCCTTGAGAGCTGCTTTGTTGCATATTGAGAGTGGAATGGGGTTGTTACCTACCCCATAAGAGCAGAGCTCTGAGAGAGCAAGTGTTCTAGACACCACCAGCTGCTATGTTTTCATTGATTCATTGATTTACCCTCTGCTTAACAATTTCTAAATTACAAAGATAAGTGAAAAAGGCCATTTGACCTAAATTAGCTTATTGTTGAGTAAAGGAACTGAACTGTTATAAGACACACAGATAAAAACCTGTGCAAGGGGAAAAAACTGAGTTCACAGGTGGAAAGAGTCACTGAAACTGAAAGGATTAGGCTTCATGGATGGGTGGTTTCTGAACCTGGTTATAGAGCAGGTGTGATTGGATAAAGATAAAGAGAAGAGTTTCAGGTGGAAGAAGGAAGGCATCAAACAAATAGAGGTTCAGAACTGATAGAGCCAGGGCTCTGTGCAGGAACCAAGACATTCTGCTCTGCTGAGCACAGAGGGGTGTTTTTCACTGCAAGTGTACATCCACAGAGCTAATTACGTGTACATGTTCCCGGGTCTCACTCCAAATCTCCAGCAGTCTGTTTTAGTCCTTCTCTGGTGTGGGCCACAAATCAGCCTGGTAACAGGGAGCCTCGTTAGTTCAAGCCATGGGATGGTTGGAAGGTGGACAAATGGTTCCTGGCCCAGGCTGCCCTTCAGGATCACACAGAGAGCTTTCCGTCTTCCTCCCTCCCTCCCTTCCTTAAGTTCCTGAGCCTCATGTCAATCTCGATGGAATCTCTGAGGTGGGGCTTCTGCATCTCTCTCTCTCTGTTTATTTACATATATACCTCATTAAATGATGTATTTGTTATATTGTATTTAACTTTTTATAATGGAAAGTAAGTGCTTAAAAGTGCTACAATAACATTACAGCACCCTAAAGAAATAAAACCTGATTTCTTAGTATCATCAAATTGCTAGTGTTCTGATTTTTTAGTTTTATAAGTATGTGTGTGTTAAATTTTTGTATATTAAATCAGGATTTGACAAGGTACATACACATTATGTTAGTTGAGCTCTCTCAGTCTGTGTGTCTTCTCTCACTCCTCTAAGGATTTGTTCAAGAAAGCAAGTTGTCCTACAGTTTCCCTGTCTTTGTATTTTTCTTCTGTGTATCCCCATGGTGTCATTCAATGTATTTTCTTTTTTTTTTTTTTAAGATTTTATTTATTTGAGAGGTGGAGTTACAGACAGAGAGAAAGGTTTTCCATCTATTGGTTCACTCCTCAAATGGCCACAACAACAAAGCTGGGAAGCCAGGAGACAGGAGCCTCTTCTGGGTCTCCCAAGTAAGTGCAGGGACCCAAGGACTTGGGCCATCTTCTACTGCTTTCCCAGGCAAAAGCAGAGAGCTGGATCAGAAGAGAAGCAGCCAGGACTAGAACCAGTGCCCAAATGGGATGCCAGCATTGCAGGTGGAGGCTTAGCCCACTATGCCACAGCACTGGCCCCTCAACATATTTCCTAATAATCTATAGATAACTGGGTCTAGAGGTTTAATAAAATTTAAATTCCATTCTGATTTACTTATTTATTTTAAAGATTTATTTATTTATTTGAAAGTCAGAATTACACAGAGAGAGAGGAGAGACACACAGAGAGAGGTCTTCTATCCGATGGTTCATTCCCCAATTGGCTGCAACAGCTGGAGCTGCACTGATCTGAAGCCAGGAGCCAGGAGTTTCCTCCGGGTCTCCCATGTGGGTGCAGGGGCCAGGGACTTCGGCCATCTTCTTCTGCTATCCGAGGCCATAGCAGAGAGCTGGATCGGAAGATGAGTAGCTGGGACTAGAACCGGCGCCCACATGGGATGCCGGCACTTCAGGCCAGGGTGTTAACCTGCTGCGCCACAGCGCCGGCCCCCTGATTTATTTATTTTGAGGAAGATCATTTACTAGGTTGCATGGTGTATTCTTGCACTAGGAGGAGCATACTACTTAGTCGTCTTTTTTATTTAAATATTAGCAACCACAGGTGAGCATGCTTAGATCCATCAATTTAATAGAAATGACAAATGGTGATATTCTACATTCTCTTCATTTATTTGTTGGTATAATTCTGTGAGAAATATTTCCTCTCATTCATTACTTGTTTAAATGATGGTACGATTTAAATAGGAAGGCCATCATGCTTGATTCATTCCCTTACTGACTAATTTTTGAAATCATGAATTTGTTCACTAGCATCATGATATCAGGTCCAATTAATTAACTTATTTAGTATTAACTTGAATTCATGAATACAAGCATATTTGGATTATAACTCTTTATTGCAATGTCACTGTTACTGATGCTCAAATTGTTCTTGTTTGCTTTGTCAGAACCTCTTCAATCTGGTTCTTGAATTCTTTTGACATAACCCTAATAGTGTTAGAAACATTATTTTCTGTTATGAAAGGATGTTCCAGGTCATTGTGTACACTTCCTCTACCAAACTTGCAATCAAAACTCTGGTATCTCTTTGTGGGAACCATATTTTAAGACTAAATTCTGGTTTTTAGTGATTCTCGTACTACTAGGCAATGTTTCTGGGACTTTTCTGTGGAAAAGTTAGAGAATTTCTTATTTTTTAAGATAACATCACAACAAATTCTTGTTCTTAAGGGAACAAGAATTTACACTGATATCCTTGATTTAAATTGAGGACTGCAGATGTATTTTATATTGGTATATTCTATTTCCCAATTTTCCCCAAAATCTCAATTCTCAATAATACTGGGAATGTTAGAATGAGAATAATCATATAAAGAACCATTATTTTTGTAGTACAATATGCTTCATATTGTAGTACAGATGTTTCATATTAGCAGTACTGGTACACCGCTCTTTTAAAAAAAGTTTTATTTCTTTATTTGAAAGGCACGGGGTTGGGGGAGAGGAGAGAGAGAGGGAGAGGAAGAGAGAGAGAGAGAGAGAGAGGAAGAGAGAGAGAGAGAGAACTTCCATACAGAGGTTCACTCTCTAAATGACTAGAGCTGGGCTATGTTAAAACCAGGAGCCTAGAACTCCACCCAGGTCTTCCACATGGGTGGCAGGGGTCCAAGTATTTGGGCCATGTTCTATTGCCTTCCCAGGCAGAATAGCAAGGAGCTGAATTGGAAGTAGAGCAGCTCGGATTTGAACAGGGATGCCAGTGTCCCAGATGCAGCTTAACCTGCTATACTACAATGTCAGCCCTTGACACCCCTTTTAAAAGATTTATTTACTTACTAAATTGAAGCATTGAATGACAGAGATAGAGGAGAGAAAGAGAGAGGGAGAGGAAAAAAGAGAAAGAGATCTTTTATCTATAGATTCACTTCCCAAATGGTCAAAACAGCAAGGCTTGGGCCAGGTCAAAACCAGGTGCCAGGAAGTGCATTCTGGTCTCCCACATGGGTGACAGGGCCTAAATACTTGGGTCAGCTTTTGCTACCTTCCAAGGCATATTAGCAGGAAGCTGGATTGGAAACAGAGCAGCCAGTACATGAATCACTCTGATATGGCTGCCACTGTTACAAGCTGCAGCTTAACCCACTGCACCACGATGGCAACCCCTCTAACAATACTACTATTAAGATGTATTTTTAAAATTCCTTTTGCTCTAAGTGCATATACCACCAGTGATGTATCAATTTGTTCTATTCTATTTTTTTAAAGGAAGACACACACACAGAATTTCTGCACACTGGTTTACTTACCAAATGTTTACAACAGCCAGGGCTGGGCTGGGCTGAAATGAAGAGCCCAGAACTCAATCCAGGTCTCCCATGTGGGTGGCAGGAAGCCAGTGACTTGACCTACAATTTATTGACTCCCATTGTACACATTTGCAGGAAGCTGGGGCTTGAACCCAGGCATTCCAATATAGGATTTGGGTGTACCAAGTAGTGTCTTCGTCACTACACTAAATGCTGACATCAATTTTCTCTATTTAAAAGTTGCTTTGGATAGTAGTTCCTCTGTCTGATTATAACAGCAATTGATTATACATTAAGGTTCATTTATTTTATTTTATTTTTTAGAGATTAATTTGTGTATTTGGTTTTGTTTTATAATTATACAGAGTATTTACATGGCTCCAAAGTTCCCCTGCTTCCTCTCCCTATAGGTAATCATTGAAACAATATATGGCTTATCGTTCTATTGTTATTTCAGTACATAACTGTAAAGTTCCCCCAGTTATCTCACACGGAGTCAGACTGGAGAACCATTACTTTAGAAAATAATGAGGTAGAATGTTAGTCTTGTGGAGCAGGGACTTTGTACACTATTTTAAGAGTGCATTTCCTATGCCTTGATTAGTGGCTGGCACCTAGGAGGTGACTGGTAAATATTTATTGAATGAATGAATGAATATTTGTTAGGAGCTTGCAATCAGAAGAATGAGAAGATCAAAGCCATGCTTTCTTGAAAAGCTAATCTGACAGCAGTGATTAAGGGAGTTTGGAAGGAAAAACAAAGTTGAGGAATCAGTTTAGAGACTTACCTGGTTAATTGAGTAGTTGCAATTTTGAATGAGGGAACAAAAAACTCACAAATGTATATGTGGATTGTGTGCTTTTCTTTTAAACAAAACACCCTATAACTTAGTGCTTAAAACGGCAGCCATTTATTGAACTTCCAATTCTGTGGACTGGTGTGACTCTTGGGCTGATGTCTGCAGGGCTTACTCATGTGTCCACAGTCAGCTGGCAGCTGGCAGACTTCTGCCTGGGGGCTGCCTGAATGTTGTCTGTCGTCTCAGTTCTCTGCCTTGAGGTCACACATCTTTCATCCTCCAGCGGGCTAGCTTGGGTTCCTTGCCATCCATGATGGTCTCAGGATACCACATACAGCAAAGGCAAGCCTCAAGGTATGTTTTTTTCAGCCTCTGAGCCTGTCATGTTTGCTAATGTACCCTTGGCCAGAAGAAACCTTGGTGAAAACAGTCATTCAAGCAGTAGAGATAGGGTCTGGCTCTTGATGGGGAGGGAAGCATTTATAGCTGTTTTCAAATTTCCAGTGTTGGATGTATGAAAAACAGATATGTGAATCGAGTCAGCTGTTTCTTACTGATTTTTGTTCCAGATTCTTACATGGCAGCTCTGTTCTTTTTCCTGTCCTTTTCTGAAACATTTCTTATCGACATAGCCCATTTTGATTTCTCTTATCTGTCACAAAACCTTCCCTTACCAACACTTTTTCTTAAAAGATTAATTAGTTTATTTGAAAGGCAGAGTTATAGAGAGGCAGAGGCAGAGCAAAAGAGAAAGATCTTCCAACTGCTGGTTCACTCTCCAGTTGGCTGCAGTGGATCCAAAGCCAGGAGTTGGGAGCCTCCTCTGGGTCTCCCACGTGGGTGCAGGGGCCCAAGGACTTGGGCCATCTTCTATTGCTTTACCAGGCCACAGCAGAGAGCTGGATTGGAAGTGGAGCAGCCAGGATTTGAACTGGCACCCATATGGGATGCCGACACTGCAGACCAGGGCTTTAACCTGCTGCATTGCAGTGTCAGCCCCCTTACCAATACTTTAACTTATTTTTTTTTTTAGTACTTTCAACTTGGTAACTGAATTTTTGTTACATATTATTTTACATTTTGCATTTTTTCTAAATTACTTGTATATTCTTTTCCTGAATTCTTTACTAATTTCCTATTTTTCCATTGTAATATTCTTTGAATTCAGAATAGTCCTAGAGTCTAAGTACTTTAAAAACAATTGCTACCAGAATTTTGTATTACTAGGAGAACCCTTTTAAATATTACCAGAACACTTTTCTTTTAAAAAAAGATTTACTTTATTTGAAAGTCAGAATGAGAGAGAGAGAGAGAGAGATACAAATTTTCCATTTTGGTTCACTGGTTCACTGTGCCAGGTTGAAGCCAGGAGCCAGGAGCTTCTTCTGGTTCTCCCAAGTGGGTGCAGGGGCCCAAGGACTTGGGACATGTTCCACTGCTTTTGCCAAGGAGCATTAGCAGGGAACTGGATTGAAAGTGGAGCATCATGGACTTGAACTGGCGCCCATATGGGATGTTGGTATCACAGGCACTGGCTTTACCCGCTACATCATAATGCTGGCCCCCAAAACATTCTTTATTTTGGTTTCTTTTTTAAAAAATTTTTTTTGACATGCAGATTGGACAGTGAGAGAGAAAGAGAGACAGGGAGAAAGGTCTTCCTTTACCGTTGGTTCACCCTCCAACGGCCACCACAGCCGGCCGGCTGTGGCCGGTGCACCGCGCTGATCCGAAGCCAGGAGCCAGGTGCTTCTTCTTGGTCTCCCATGCGGGTGCAGGGCCCAAGGACTTGGGCCATCCTCTATTGCACTCCCGGGCCACAGCAGAGAGCTGGACTGGAAGAGGGGCAACCGGGACGGTATCCGATGCCCTGACCCGGACTAGAACCCAGTGTGCTGGCACTGCAGCTGGAGGATTAGCCTATTGAGCTGTGGCGCCGGCCTATTTTGGTTTCTAATAAATGTACCCAATCATGATTTTCTGTGTCTAAGTACAATGGCTAAAGAAAATTGCTTGAATTCAGCTGACTACCTGATTTTAAGCATTTTGGCAACCGGATTGTGTCAGTTTTTAAAAAAGAACATATTCATAATTGCACTTGTGTAACTGTAGTTTTGCTTTAATAAAGTCATTGGTGAGTAAGATATATTTGCATCGAACATCCCTAGTAAGCCTGTGTGATTGAGGAGGAATCTTCCAGTGGTTAAATGATTAAAAAGCACCCAGTGACAGACTGTGATGATCCAGTGTGTGTTATTGGGAGACTTCAGTCAATTTCCTTTCCTTTTTTTTAACTTTTATTTAATGAATATAAATTTCCAAAGTACGGCTTATGGATTACAATGGCTTCCCCCCCCCATACCGTCCCTCCCACCCACTACCCTCCCCTTTCCCACTCCCTCTCCCCTTCCATTCACATGAGGATTCATTTTCGATTCTCTTTATCTACAGAAGATCAGTTTAGCATACATTAAGTAAAGATTTCAACAGTTTGCTCCCACACAGAAACATAAAGTGAAAAATAATAGATTATTTTTTTTTATTTTATTTATTTATTTATTTTTTTTTTGACAGGCAGAGTGGACAGTGAGAGAGAGACAGAGAGAGAAAGGTCTTCCTTTGCCGTTGGTTCACCCTCCAATGGCCGCCGCTGCAGCCGGCGCACCGCGCTGATCCGATGGCAGGAGCCAGGATCCAGGTGCTTTTCCTGGTCTCCCATGGGGTGCAGGGCCCAAGCACCTGGGCCATCCTCCACTGCACTCCCTGGCCATAGCAGAGAGCTGGCCTGGAAGAGGGGCAACCGGGACAGAATCCGGCGCCCCGACCGGGACTAGAACCCGGTGTGCCGGCGCCGCAAGGTGGAGGATTAGCCTATTGAGCCACGGCGCCGGCCCAATAGATGATTTTTTAAATGATGATGAAATCAGATCAGACCTATTGTCATGTTTAATCCCAGTGAGAGTCAAGTTGGGAATTGCTAATTTCTTCTTCTTCTTCTTCTTTTTTTTTTTTTTTTTTTTTTTTTTTTTTTTTTTTTTTTTACAGAAGATCAGTTTAGTATACATTAAGTAAAGATTTCAACAGTTTGCATCCCCATAGAAACACAAAGTGAAATATACTGTTTGAGTACTCGTTATAGCATTAAGTCTCAATGTACAGCACATTAAGGACAAAGATCCTACATGAGGAGTAAGTGCACAGTGACTCCTGTTGTTGACTTTACAAATAGTTAATTTCCTTTCAGAATAGGTCATACTGAGGGAAGAACTTCAGGAGGGCTTGTGGTATTTGTATGGCATAGAGAAAAAATATGAAGGCAAAAAGTAAAGGTGCAAAAGGGCAGAGGAAAGCTGTGCAATGCTATGACATCAGTAACAACCTACATCTTCTGTCCCTCAGGTAGCTTCCTGAGGCCGGAGTACCTAGAAATTCTCAGAGGTGGAAGGAGTAAAGATGTCCTTTCCTTCTCATCCTCACTGAAAACGTTGGCGAATAATGAAGGCAAATGCAGATGTTGCTGAGAGGATGGGGGTGGGGATCACTCTAGGTCCTAGAAGAAAGGAAATAAGTGGAATTTGTGTAAAGGTCTCTTCTCTTAAAGCAGTACAGATCTCTGCACTGTGGTTAGAGGGACTGGTCCCCAGTTAGGGATGAACTAAATCCAAGAGAAAATTGTGTATGAGGTCAGACTCTAATAGGTTACTTGTGAATACTGAACCATTTGGAGGTAGGGTGGTGGAGGATATCATGTTGACATTTTCCTAAGTAACGAGAGATATATTGAAATTCTGTTTTATTAATCTACATTGATCTCTTATAAAAGAAAATGGATGCAAAAGAATTAATTTGTGTATATGGAAAGAAACTAAGTTTAATCAAATTCATAGTAATTTGTCAGTGAGATTTATATTAGAATACAGAAGCCTAATGGGTGCTATCATTGTCAAAAATTCAAACAAATTGGATTATTACCATAGGGTTTAACAAACTATAGCATAAGAATCTTGAACTTGTTGCATATGTTCTAAATATTTATGTGACCATATACATGCACATGTATATTTTGAGACTAAGTTTTTATGCATTATTGAGTTTTGGGATTTATGTAATAAGGCCTGAAATCTTTTTACTAAATGATGGAACTTATCAGACATTTACATACTCTTAACATCCAATCATCTTGGTTTTAATAAAAATATTTTTCTTACATATTTTGAAAGTAAAGCATCTTTGCTGAATTGAAACTGACATTTTAATTTGAACTCTCCACTCTGAAAAGAGTTTTCAGTCAAAATTTGTCATTAAAAAACTCAATGAAATGAAAAATAATGATATGCTAGCTTGCTCTTACAAGCATCCAGAATAGAATGCTAATGATACTATATTTTAATGCTATTTTAATACTCAGTTGGCTTCTTTCACTGCCATATGGGGATTAAGTGGAAGGCAACTCTTGATGTAGTAGAAAGAGCTATGAACCTAAACTCAGAACACAGAATTTAAGACAGAATTGTCTGACTTACCTCTGGGATGCCTTCATTCAAGTCATTTGATCTTAGTTTCTTCATCCTTAAAACTGATATAAAATAGATAATATCACAGGGTATTAAGGCAATATCTTATGGAGAAGTGTTACAAATAATATTTTATGTAAATATGAGATTAATGAGGATATAATTTACACACTTTCCAGTAAACGACATTACTGAGACCAGAGTTACAGCGCAGCAAGATAACCCACCACTGAAATGATGGCAACCCATACTGGAGCAGTGGTTCAAGCCCCAGCTATACTGTTGTATATCTAGCTCCTTGCTAACGTACCAGGGACAGCAGCAGAAAGTGACCCCTGCCCACCTCTGTAGTGGGAGACCAGGATGGAGTTCCTGGCTTCTGACATTGGCCTTGCCCAGCCTTAACATCATGGCCATTTGAAGACTGAACCAGTAGATAGATCTCTCCTTTCTCAATCTCTCTCTCTCTCTCTCTCTCTCTCTCTCTCTCTCTTTGTGTGTGTATATGTGTGTGTGTCATTCTGCCTTTCAAATAAATAAATGTGTCTTTAAAATGACATCATTTATATTCAGATTATATAAGTGTCAGTGTATATTTGTTTTAATTTTTTAAAAATTAATTATCCTTCCCTCCCTAACCTTTGATAACCATTATTTACTGCTTTTTTTAAATTCTATTTTTTAAGATTTATTTTTATTTATTTGAAAGATAGACAGGCAGAGACAAGAGAGATAGTCCCCAAATGGCCCTAATGGCCAGAGCTGATCTGATCTGAAGCCAGGAGCCAAAAGCTTCTTATGGGTCTCCCACATGGGTGCAGCGGCCCAAGGACTTGGGCCCTCCTCCACTGCTTTCCCAGGTGCATTAGCAGGGAACTGGATCAGAAGTGGAACAGACAGGACTCGTACCAGTGCCCATATGGGATGCTGGCATTGCAGGCTGGAACTTTTTATTTTATTTTTTATTATTTTTTTTGACAGGCAGAGTTAGACTGAGGGAGGGAGACAGAGGGAAAGGTCTTCCTTCTGTTGATTCACCCCCTGAAATGGCTACTACGGCTGGCGTACTGCGCTGATCCGAAGCCAGGAGCCAGGTGCTTCCTCCTGGCCTCCCATGCGGGTGCAGGGCCCAAGCACTTGGGCCATCCTCCACTGCCCTCTCCGGCCACAACAGAGAGCTGGACTGGAAGAGGAGCAACCGGGACAGAATCCGGCACCCCAACAGCGACTAGAACCCGGGGTGCCGGCACTGCAGGTGGAGGATTAGCCTAGTGAGCCGCGGCACCAGCCAGGCTGGAACTTTAACCCACTATGCCACAGCACTGACCCCTCATTTACTCTTAATTTCTTGAGGTCACTGGTTTTTGAGATTCTATATATGAATGCAATCATGTGATTTTTAAAATTCTTGTGTTTGTCTTATTTCATCTAACATTATGACCTCTAATTCTATCCATGTTGTAAATGACAAGATTCCATCCTTTTTAATGGCTGAGTAGTACTACATTATTTATATGTACCTCATCTTCTCTATCCATCAATATGTGAACACATAGATTGTTTTCCTTTGCTGGCTATGCAAATAGTGCTACAGTAAACATGGGAATGCAGACTTTTTTCCCAACAGCTATATTTCATTTATCTTGTATATATATTAAGTAGCATGATTGCTGGACTTACGGCAGTTCTATTTTTAAAGAACCTCCATACCATTTTCCACAATGGCTGTACTAAGTTACCATTTTCACCAGCAATGTAAAAGGGCTCCTTTTTATCCATATCCTCACCAGTGCTTGGTATCTTATGCATTTTTGATAATAGCCAATGTGATTAGACTGAGGTGATACCTCATTGTGGTTTTTATTTGTGTTTGCTTGATGATTAATGATGTTGGCCATTTTGTTTATCTTCCTTTGAGAAATGTCTCTTTAGATTTTCTGCCTATTTTCAGTTGGATTATTATTATTATTATTTTGCTATTGAGTTATCTGAATTCCTCACATAATCGAGCTATTAACCCTTCTCATGTGTATAGTTTACAAATATTTTCTCCCGTTCTTTTAGGTTGTCTCTTCACTCTGTTTCCTTTGCTGTGCAGAAGCTCCTTAGTTTGATGAGATCCCGTTTGTTTCTTTTTGCTTCTGTTTCCAGTGCTTTTGAAGTTTGATCTGAAAAATCCTTGCCCATTCCAATATCCTGAAAAACTTTAACTATGTTTTCTTCTAGCAGTTTCAACATTTGAGATCTTACATTCAGGTTAAATCCTTTTTGAATTGAGTTGTGTACATGGTGAGAAATGAGAGTCTAGTTTGATTTTTCTGCAAGTGGATATCCAATTTTCCCAGCATCATCTATTCAAAAGACTGTACTTTTTCTTTTTTTTCTAACTTTTATTTAATAAATATAAATTTCAAAAGTACAACTTTTGGATTATAGCAGCTTCCCCCCCCCATAACCTCCCGCCCACCTGCAACCATCCCATCTCCCACTCCCTCTCCCATCCCATTCACATCAAGATTCATTTTCAATTCTCTTTATATACAGAAGATCAATTTAGTATATACTAAGTAATGAATTCAAAAGTTTGTACCCACACAGAAACACAAAGTAGAAAGTACTGTTTGAGTACTAGTTATACCGTTAATTCGCATAGCACAACACATTAAGGTCAGAGATCCTACATGGGGAGCAAGTGCACAGTGACTCCTATTGTTGATTTAACAATTGACACTCTTATTTATGACGTCAGTAATCACCCGAGGCTCTTGTCATGAGCTTCCAAGGCTATGGAAGCCTCTTGAGTTCGCCAACTCCCATCTTATTCAGCCAAGGCCGTAGTCAAAGTGGAAGTTCTCTCCTCCCTTCACAGAATGGAGGACTGTACTTTTTCAATGCAGATTCTTAGCACCTTTGCCAAAGATATATTTGCTGTAGGTGTGAGTATTCTGCTGTGTTGATCTATGCATCTGTTTTTAAGTAAATACCAAAATTTATTTGATCGGCAGAGAAAGAGGGAGGGAGGGAACAAGAGAGGGAGGGGGAGAAAGAGAGAGAGAGAGAGAGTGAGAAAATCTCATCCACTGGTTAATTCCCTACATGCCTGCAACAGGTGTCTGGACTGAACCCGGAAGCCCAGAACTGAATCTTGGCCTTCTATGTGGGTGGCATGGACCTAGCCTCTCCAGTCATCACTTGTTGCCTCTTAGGGTTTGCACTAGCTGGAAGCTGGAACCAAGAGCCAGACCTGGAACTTGAATCTAGGCATGCCAACATCAGATATACGTATCATAATAGGCATCTTAGCTACTAGTCCAAATGCCCGCCCCTTGATACTTTTTACTATAAAAAGTACATGATAGTGAAGAATGAAGAAAATTATAAACAAAAAATTGAGAATGATCCATAATCATTTCAAAAAATCATTATCCTATGTGTATAGTTTTCATCCAAATATTGACATGTGCATATAGTTTTTTAAAGTATGCTTCCTCCTTTATTCATAATTATGGTGATGGACAATATTCAGTATGTATTTTATTGCTTTTCTCTCTCTCTCTTTTTTTTAAGATTTTATTTATTTATTTATTTGACAGGTAGAGTACAAACAGTGAGAGAGAGAGAGACAGAAAGAAAGGTCTTCCTTTCATTAGTTCACTCCCCAAATGTCCACAAACGCTGGAGCTGCACCGATCCGAAGCCAGGAGCCAGGTGATTCTTCCTGGTCTCCCATGTGGGTGCAGGGGCCCAAGAATTTAGGCCATCTTCCACTGATTTCCCAGGCCATAGCAGAGAGCTGGACTGGAAGGGGAGCAACTGGGACTAGAACCTGGCCCCCATGCAGGATGCCAGCGCTGCAGGCAGAGGATTAACCTAGTGTGCCACAGCGCTGGCTCCTGCTTTTCTCTTAATGTTATATTATAAACATGTTTTTAGGACAATGGATGTACTTTGTAGAACTGCATGAACTAGTATGTTTATGTAGTTATTATGGTTTATCTGAGTAAGCCATAATTCATAATTTACCTGTTAATTAAACAAAAACTTAGGTGTATTTTCAATTTCTTAGAGATGAATGTTTTCTGTAATAATTCTTGAATACATGTATTTAGTATTCCTGGTTGAAAGAATAAACATATTTTCAGGTTTTTTCTGTAAATTATAAGGTTGCTTTCCATGCAGACTAGCCCAATTTCCACTCTCTGGTCAGTGTGTATATAGTATTGCATAATATAATAATTAAGAAAGACCTTGTCAATATGAAAAATATTGTCTCACTGTTTTAAAATTTTAAAAATTGTATATATTTAAGGAGTATTTCTTGATGCCATATATATGTATACATATATATATCTCCCTCCTTCCCCAACTTCTGATTTTATATATGTATATATCAACACAATTAAGCATTTATCTTTAACTTGTACTTATGATGCTTTTTATTTTATTTTTTAAAAATATTTATTTATTTATTTGAAAGGCAGAGTTACAAAGAGGCAGAATAGAGAGAGAGAAAAAAATCTTCCATCTGATGGTTCTCTGCCCAATTGGCTGCAACGACCTGAGCTGAGCCAATCTATGGGTGCAGGGGCCCAAGGACTTGGGCCATTTTCCACTGCTTTCCCAGGCCATAGCATAGAGCTGGATCAGAAGTGGGGCAGCCGGGTCTTAAACCAGCGCCCATGTGGGATGCCGGCACTGCAGGCAGTGGCTTTACTTGCTATGCCATAGCGCCAGCCTCTTATGATGCTTTTTAAAAATGATACATGTGTTTCTAATTCATAGGTAGTAATGCTTTATTTATCTAACACTGCCAAAGTATGTACAATACTGCCTGTATAGCTTTCAGATTTCAGATCATTGATGCTTATTTATTTGTTTATTTATTTTTTGACAGGCAGAGTGGACAGTGAGAGAGAGAGACAGAGAGAAAGGTCTTCCTTTGCTGTTGGTTCATCCTCCAATGGCCACCGCGGCCGGCGCACTGCGGCCAGCGCACCGCACTGATCCTGCGCACCGTACTTCTCCTGGTCTCCCATGGGGTGCAGGGCCCAAGGACTTGTGCCATCCTCCACTGCACTCCCTGGCCACAGCAGAGAGCTGGCCTGGAAGAGGGGCAACTGGGACAGAATCTGGTGCCCCGACCGGGACTAGAACCCGGTGTGCCGGCGCCGCAAGGTGGAGGATTAGCCTAGTGAGCTGCGGCACAGGCCTTATTTATTTAGTTTTAAAAGATTTATTTATTTAGTTCAAAGAGTGACACACACACACACACATACACATAGATCTTCTATCTGCTGGTTCACTGCCCAAATGGCTGAAACATCCAGGGATGCACAAGGCCAAAACCAGGAGCCTGGAACTGCATCCTGGTCTCCCATGTGGGTGGGCAGGGGACCAAGTGCTTGCACCATCTTCCACTGATTTCCCAGACATATTAGCAGGGAGTTGCATTGGAAGTGGAGCAGCCAGGACTCGAACCTGCACCCATATGTGATGCTGGTGTCACAGGCCATGGCTTAAACAACTACACCACAGTAAAGTCTCCAGGCTAATATATTTTTTAAAGATTTATTTATTTGAAAGAGTTACACAGAGAGAGAAGAGGTAGAGAGAGAGAGAGAGAGAGAGAGGTCTTCCATTTGCTGGTTCACTCCCCAATTGGCCACGACAGCTGGAGCTGCACCAATCTGAAGTCAGGAGCCAGGAACTTCCTCCAGGTCTCCCACATAGGACTTGGGCCATCTTCCACTGCTTTCACAGGCCATAGCAGAGAGCTGGATCAGCAGTGGAGCAGCCAGGACTTGAACTGGCACCCACATGGGATGCTGCCACTGCAGGCAGCAGCTTTCCCTGCTAAGCCACAGTACTGCCTCTGCCCCGGGCTAATATTTTTAAAATAAAAAATTTTTAAATGAAACTTATACAAGAAATTATTGTAAATTCCGTTGTCTCTTTACCATCTTATATAAAATTTACTAAATTAAGTTATATACCAGTCACTTCACACACATGCACGCACATGCACACACCCCACAAACACATTTTTTTTTCCTTCAAAACAACCTTACAAAATAGTTACTTTATCTCTATAGTTGGGACTACCGAGGTGGCTGAGATAGTAAATGATTTTTTGGGGTTCTTGAATATTATAAGGGGGATACCTTGACTTGCATCTAAGCCTAGATCCATTGCGTTTCATACTTTACTCAGCACATTCTGATTGTACATTAGTATTCTGAGGCCCTCAAAGTCTGCATAAATGATCAGGGCTTTACCTGCAAGGTATATGCTCTTGGGGTTGTTCTTTTAAATCCATTTTTGTAAACACTTCCTCAATTTCAGCAAGTAACTCTGAATGTACTAATCTCAGCTTGTTTCCTTCTGACAATGGCAGCAACAAATAAATATTTCTAGAAGAACCACTCTGTGCCAGCCAATGCAATGGGGACTTGGAGCTTGTCCTTACTGTTTCCTCTGCTACTTGTAGACTGTTGTAGAGTAGAAAATAGATAATTTTATAAAAACTATGCCTAAAAAGGAATTTACAAACTTTAACTTTAATTAATTAACTATTTATTTGTAAGGCAGAGAGATAGAGTCAGAGATAGAAATAGGGAGAGAGAGAGAGAATGAGAGAGAGAGAGAGAGAGAGAGAGAGAGAGAGATGAAGAAGGGACAGAGAGAGAGAGAGAGAGAGAGAGAGAGAGAGAGACAGAGACATAATCTTTCATTCACTAGTTGACGGCTCAAAGGCTGGCAACAGCCGGGGGCTGAGGACTGGGTCAGGATGAAGCCAGGACCTAGGAATTCACTCCAGATCACCCATTTGGGAGGCAGAGACTCAAGTTCTTGAGTGATCACCTGCTGTGTCCCAAGAGACTTTTTTGGCAGGAAGATTGAATCAGGAACAAAATCAGGACTTGACCCAGGCACTCAGATATGTAAGGTGTTCCAAGTGATGTCTTAACTTCTGTACTAAACATCCATCCCAAATTAAAAAGTCTTTTAAAGCAAAATCTGACAGGCTTTTCTATAGTAAAGCTCATGAATTTCTTCTGCATCAATCTGCCTCTCCTAAATTTATTGATGTTTATATCATAGTCTATAATCAACATTTTAGTAACTTTATTTCATTTGGTTCTCAGTATAAAATTACAGATTAGAATTATCCATTTTATTTTTTTATTTTTTATTTTTTAACTTTTATTTAATGAATATAAATTTCCAAAGTACAGCTTATGGATTACAATGGCTCCCCACCCAATAACTTCCCTCCCACCCGCAACCCTCCCCTTTCCCTCTCCCTCCCTCCTTCCATTCACATCAAGATTCATTTTCAATTCTCTTTATATACAGAATATCAGTTTAGCATATATTATGTAAAGATTTCAACAGTTTGCACCCACATAGAAACACACAGTGAAAAATACTGTTTGAGTACTAGTTATAGCATTAAATCACAATGTACAGCACATTAAGGACAGAGATTCTACATGAGGATTATCCATTTTCATTTTACAGCTGAGGGAATGAGGTTCAGAGTAAACAAATAATTTATTCAAAAGTCTAGTTTACTTGCCATGGGAATCCAAATCCCATTAAGTTGGCAGGTACCAATGCCACCTTACTAGTTAAAGTGATCAGCTTAAGTTCATAACTGATCATAAAGATAGGATTAAGTGTCAAAGGGATCACATAAATAAGACCAGTGTCTGCTAATAATTGATAGATTAAAAAGGAAGGAATGATCCAACATGGGAAGTTGGATACACAGCTGACTCATAAAGTGACAAACACCCTAAAGAGCACTCTGGCCTCAGAATCAGTCCTTAAGGCAATTGGTTCTGGCTAAAAAGCCCTTGAGAGTATCTCAGACATGGAAAGCCAATACACTGTGGCAAAAAATGACCTACGTGAAGGATCTTTGTGAGTGAGATCCTGGTGGAAAGAATGGGCCATCAGAGAAGGAGGTACCTTTCTCTGAAGGGAGGAGAGAACTTCCACTTTGATTATGGCCTTGGCTAAATAAGGTTGGAGTTTGTAAACTCAAGAGGCTTCCATAGCCTTGGAAGCTCATGACAAGAGCCTCGGGTGATTACTGACGTCATAAATAAGAGTGTCAATTGTTAAATCAACAATAGGAGTCACTGTGCACTTGCTCCCCATGTAGGTCCTCTGTCCTTAATGTGTTGTACTATGAGGATTAATGGTAAAACCAATCTTCAAACAGTACTTTCTACTTTGTGTTTCTGTGTGGGTGCAAACTGTTGAACTCTTTACTTAGTATATACTAAATCAATCTTCTGTATATAAAGATAATTAAAAATGAATCTTAATGAAGAATAGGATGGGAGAGGGAGTAGGAGATGGGATGGTTGCGGGTGGGAGGGTGGTTATGGGGGGAAAGAACCGTTATAATCCAAAAGTTGTACTTTTGAAATGTATATTTATTAAGTAAAAGTTTTCTACTAAAAATCTAGTTCACAGAGTTTATGGCTTCTGTTTGCAGCTCTTTATTTGCTGATCTTGTGTTTGATCATCAGAAAAGTTGACTTAACATAACTGAAAAGTTACTGCATCCAAGAACTGAGTGATTGTATTTAGACTATAAAAGGTAGCAATGTGGTCAATTTTTTTTATATGGTTTACACTATGAAGAAAACCTGTGTGCCGGTGCTGCAGCTCACTAGGCTAATCCTCCACCTGTGGTGCCAGCACCCTGGGTTCTAGTTCCTGTTGGGGCACCGGATTCTGTCCCGGTTGCTCCTCTTCTAGTCTAGCTCTCTGCTGTGGTCCGGGAAGGCAGTGGAGGATGGCCCAGGTCCTTGGGCCCTGCACCCGCATGGGAGACCAGGAGGAAGCACCTGGCTCCTGGCTCGGTTCAGCCCAGCTGATCCGCGCCGGCCATGGCAGCCACTTGGGAGCTGAACCAATGGTAAAAGAAGATCGTTCTCTCTCTCTCTCACCATCTATAACTCTACCTGTCAAATAAAAAAATGCTTATAGAGAATGAACACACACAATTCCAGTAGTATAATGGCTGATGGTAATGATTTAATTTAAATATATTTGTTGAATGCTTATTGTTATATCAAGAACTGTGTCGTATGATGAGTTGGGGGATGTGAATGTAATTAGATTAGAAGATTCTAAATCGAAACAAGATCAGTGGAATCAAGGAGGGGTTTTGATAGAAAAAGGCAAGTAGAACAAGAGATAAACATTTCTGTGTGGAGGAAGAACAAAACTGTATTCGTTGAATGTTTTGGGTGGAAGGAAACAAAATCAACTCTTTTTTTTTTTTTTAATTTATTTGACAGGTAGAGTTACAGACAGTGAGAGAGGAGAGACAGAGACAAAAAGAGAAAAGTCCTCCCTCCGCTTGTTCACTCCCCAAATGGCCGCCACGGCCGGTGTGCTGCACCAATCTGAAGCCAGGAGCCAGGTGCCTCCTCCTGGTCTCCCATGCGGGTGCAGGGGCCCAAGCACTTGGGCCATCCTCCACTGCCCTCCCGGGCCACAGCAGAGAGCTGGACTGGGAGAGGAGCAACTGGGACCAGCACCTGGCTCCCACATGGGATGCTGGCACTGCAGGTGGAGGATCAACCAAGTGAGTCACGGTGCCGGCCCCCAAAATCAACTCTTGATAATAAGAATTGAAAAAGAGATATTGGGGCAGATGTGTGGCATATATAGGTAAGCTGAGCTTGTGTTTCCCACGAAATAGAGAAAACTTTAGCCATACAAGCAAAAAGAGGGTAAAAAACTCAAATGACATTAGGGTGGGAAGAATCACTATGTTCCTAAATTTGTATTTATGAAATGCATGAAATTTGTATGCCTTAAATAAAGGTTTGTGCAGGAAAAAGAAATGAAAAAGGAGACATTACAACTGATACTACAGAAGTATCATAAGAAACAAATATGGATAATTATATTTGGAAATTGGAAAATCTTCAAATTCATAAATTACTGGATACATACAATCTATCAAAGTAATGAAATTGAAGTAATGATTAAAAGGCTCCTATCAGAGAAAAGTCCAGGACCTGATGGCTTTGGTACTGAATTCTACAAAACATTTAAAGAAGAATTAACTCCAATACCTCTCAAACCATTCCAAATATTGAAAAAGCATGAAACTCTGCCAAATAATTTTTTGTGAGGACAGAATTACTCTAATTACTCTACACTAAACAAAGATAATTCCTAGCTATGTGTTCTTAGTTGCGAATTATTATTTATTGATTTGCAAATGTTGTATCATTCTTGCATCCCTTGTATAAATCTCACAAAAAAATAAATAAATCCCACTTGATTACAATATATGATCTTTTTGATGAATGTTTGATTCAGTTTGCTAATATTTTGTTGAGCATTTTTGCACCTACATTCATTGATTGTATTGGTTTGTTCTTAGTTGGTTCCAGCTCTTTTTCTACTAATTTGTCAGATATGTCTGAATGTATCTGGCTCCCAACTTAGCTTTAAGGTGATACTTCAGTGAAGATGTAGTATTTCTGGTAATTCTTACCCTTCCTCTTTTTCCACATCAAAAATATCCACATTTACTCACATTTTTTTTTTTTGTGGTTTTTACACATATATTGATTAGTAAAAAAGGGGGGGGTGGACAGTATGATGGCATAGCTAAGGGCAAGGAATCTGGAGACAGTCTGTCTAGTTAAAATCCAAGGTCCATTTCATACTGTTTGACTTTTTGTAAGTTAAACAATGTCTTAGTTTTATCATCTATAAAATAGGATCACAGTAGTTCCTAACATCTAGGATTACTGTGAGGGTTCAAGAGTTCCCTCACATGAAACTCTAGTATCTGGGTATAGTACATATATGTTTCATATATATTTAACTGTTATTAGTGAAAAATACAAATGCAGACATATGTCTTCTTCAGTGTCAGATAATCTTTTAGGCTTATTAAAAATAGCTAAGATTACCCTTTCAACAGGACTTAACTCATCTTTAAGAAGCTAAAAATGTCTTAGTATCAAAATTTTCAATCCAAAATCCTTAAACTTAAAATGTAAAAGTGCTGCTTAATAGTTTTTTTATTCTAGTTTATCGTAGTTACCAATAATCCTTTATAAAAGTATTTTATTAGTTCTAAATATTCTAAAAATATTCTTCCCAACTTGAGACTTCTACCTTCAGATGATTTGAATTTCAAGTTCAGACCTGTAAAACAATGAATCTGACACATATATATTTCTTCCACAGTAGTGCAGGAGAATCCATACATATTTTCAAGCATAATTCCATGAAATCATGGGCAGGACAGGAAAATTAGGCATTTACTATGGTAAAAAAGAGGCCTAATCTCTCATATGCACACGCCAAATTGACCTTTCTTTGCTTGACTTGGATGTTCCTTATCTGTTTCCTTTTTGGCAAATTAAGAGATATGTATTTAAAGCTTTAGCAGTATAGTAATGTATAAAGGTGCTATGGGTCCACTACGCATGGCATAGCTCCTTCCGTCCGGATTTCCTGTACGGCACAGTGCCACTGTTGTATTGAAAACCCTTCAGAGGGACCTCACCATCAACAGAATAAAGATTAAACTTCTTAGCTCAAATACTTGGTCCCTCACGATCTAGTCTCTTGGAATCATGATATACTTGGAATTCTGAAAAGGGGTCATGTGTTTTCTTGCACATGCTGGCTCATTGTACCAGGAATACCTATTTATGCTGCTTGTATTCTCCATTAGTTCTTAATTCAATTGTTACATCATTGGGAACCTCTGCAAATAACGGGTTAGATCTAAAACCCTGTAATATGAAGGCACTTGTTTATCTTCTTGAAACACTGATTTCTTTGCTGTAGCTGTTTGTTTACATGTCTATTCTCCCCAGAAGACATTGAACTTCAAGAGATCTTATTAATCTATAGTGAATTTATATGATTTAGTGAAATTTCTGGTAGTACTAATAATAATGTTAATAATAGATATAATTTATTGGATACTTATTGTTTACCTGGCATTGTACTTTTTCACTTAAATTACCTCATTTACTTAGATTTTCTGAATTTTGAAAATGAAGAAATTAAGGAGAAACAAAGGTAACACAGCTACTGAGGACTGAGGCTAAGATATTTAGCAGTGATAAATAATTTCCTGCTTACCAGTGGTTTACAATCATGAAGATTCATTTCTTACTCATGTTCCATGTTCATGGCAGACTGGCTATAATTCTGCTGCGTGTTATCTTCGGTAGGGAGTCAAGCTCTCAGAACAGATGTCTTATCTAAAACATTGTCAGGCACATGGCAGAGATAAAAAGACATCATGGCAAACCATGATGTACTGGCTTTTAAGGTTTCTACCCAGAAGTGAAAACTGTCACTTGCTCATATTTCATTAGCTAGAACAAGACTAATCATGCTTTCCATCAGGTAGGGAAGTTTTATCTTTTCCCAGGGAGTGGCAGGGAGTATTTTTCAGCAATAATATTGTCTTCCACAGATACTAACTCAGCCTTTCTTTATTCTAGAGTGTGTATTTAACTACTATGAATGAAAACTAGTGAATAGATTTCAGTTCTCCTAACTTCTCTAAATAAGACAGTGAAAATAATACAAGAACACCACAGGTAAATAATGAAATAAAAACAGTACAGGTGAAGGAAATAAATAGTCTATATTTACTGTTGGAGTAAAATTTAAATATCAGATTTTCCAGCCCAATTCCTGGTACATTCATTGGCCACTGGAAAGATGATAGACATAAATACAAACATTATGTATTAGCCTGTACTGGTATAGGATTTTTCCAGTCAAAGACTACAGTATCTGTGGTATGTAGTTAGAATACCCAGTAAGTAGCCTACTTGAGAATATTAATAACTTTTGGAGTTTAAGATTTGTGCATGATCATTACCATTGAATTTGTAAAATACCTCAACTGTTGTAACTGATATTACAGAAACAAAATGACAGATCTTGATTATTTAAAAAAATGCATGCTCAGTGGGCATGGTTGTGCAAGGGGTTAGGCTGCTGCTTGGGACACCTGAAGCCCATATTGGAGTTCCAGATGAAGCCCTGGCTGCTGTGTTTCCAATCCAACTCCCTGCTAATACATCTTGGGAGGCAGCAGATGATAGTTCAGGTGAATGGACCCCTGTAACCTTTGTGGAACACCTGGATTGAGTGCTGGGTCTTCTGGTTTAGACTTGGCTCAGCCCTGCCTGTGGCTGGCATCTGTGGAGTAAGCCAGCAGATGGAAGATTCTCTCTCTCTCTCTCTCTCTCTCTCTCTCGCTCTCACTCTCACTCTCTCTCTCTCCCTCTGCTTTTCAAGTAGGTGGATATAAACAATAAACATTTAAAAAATAAGATAACATGCATACATTACCTTCAAAAATGACCTTTGAGGCTTTTAGGAATAGAAACATGTTTTTAGGTTTTTATGACCTGTTGAAAACTCAAATGACTAAGGAAGCTTTTCTTTCTATCATGAAAGAATTCTCTATTCTTCTAGAATGTAGTTATACTTCCTCATGTATTTTTTTTTTTTTTGACAGGCAGAGTGGACAGTGACAGAGAGAGAGAGGGAGAGAGAGAGAGAGAGAGAAAGGTCTTCCTTTGCCGCTGGTTCACCCTCCAGTGGCCGCCGTGGCCAGCGTGCTGCAGTCGGTGCACCACGCTGATCCGAAGGCAGGAGCCAGGTGCTTCTCCTGGTCTCCCATGGAGTGCAGGGCCCAAGCACTTGGGCCATCCTCCACTGCACTCCCGGGCCATAGCAGAGCTGGCCTGGAAGAGGGGCAACCGGGACAGAATCCGGCGCCCCGTCCGGGACTAGAACCCTGTGTGCTGGCGCCGCTAGGTGGAGGATTAGCCTGTTGAGCCACAGCGCCGGCCCTCATGTATTTTTAACAATTTCATCTTTTTCTGCTTGGCACAATTTTTGGTTGCTGAGAAATATAAAATGCTAATTTAGAAACCTCTGCAGTAAGGATGATCAGTCTGAAATTACAATGAGATAAAAAAAAGTGCTGATATTGACCAAATTGCATTAATCTGCATAACTCAGAGCACATAGTCCTCAGATGAAGCTGGCTTTCCCGGAATTGCCTCATGCAGGAGGAGAGGTGAGACGGAAGGTGTCCATGGGAATCCCTGGTGAGTGTAAGTCACCATGCGACACCATATTCTATCCAAACAAGTTGGTGTTTTTAAAAACCTGAGTCCTCTGGGGACAAAGTTTCAAGAGATCTCCAACATCTTCAAAGGAAACTGTTTTTCTGTGTCCTGCCATCAAACTACAGGTTATATAAAATGGCAGAAACATCATTCTTTATCTCTGCTTTAGTTCACACAAGCTTCTGTTTGGCTCTTTTCTCTAGACCACCAAATCTATGAAATGCATAAAAACTGAAATCATATATATACATGCACACATGCATATCTATATGGATATTACTATCACTTCAGAAAATGTCATGAATTGCATAAAAACAGTCTCAAATTGGTGTATCATAATCAAAGAGGTAGCAAGTTGATAATTCTTAAATATTACAGTACACGTTACCCTTCACCTTGTCCTGTCATCTTAGGCTAGTTTACTCTCAGTTATTCCTATTTCTTCTGATAATAACACTTCTAATTACTCAACATGCTGCTGAGGTCCTTCCTTCTGGTGAATAAAGACTTGCTGATTCTTCTCAGTGGACCTGACCCCAGCTCTGTGCACCAGGTCTTCTGGATAGTAAAATGTTTTTTCTGTGCTTCTGCTCGAGCTCCCAGAAGTCAGTGAGACCTTTGCAAAACTCGTAAGAACTTGGCCTAGTGCTCCTGCAGATGAACTAATTTAGGATTTCTGAGCAAAAGCTTTTCTGTTTATGTGAAAGCTGGCTCACCAGCATTGACTGGGCCCAGGCGGTACGCAACACTGTATCCTGAACATTCAGGGTGAGGATTAAGACCCAGTTGTGTGTCCGTGGCAAACAGAAGTGTGTTGGGTACAATTAGGCCCATACTTTTCTTTAGAGAAATTTAAGATGCTTTCAGCATATTGTTTATGACCTATATATAATAATTTGCTATAAAGATAATGATTCCTTTGTACTCAGAGAAAATCTCCCAGGTAACGGCCACAGTGGAGAATGAATGCCAGCTTTGAGGTGCATTTTATCTGTTACTTCAGCCAATCTTCCAAGTTAGGATGGGTGAAGGATTAACTCTGAACCTCTGTGGAAGAATTCCACTAAAAACATAGAAAAAAATATCATTACACCTTGATGTTGAATCTTCCTGCTGCCAGACCTGACACTTGCTTGTGCTGTTGTCCCAGTTCTTCCTTATTTGTCCCACAACAGAGAAATTTTTTCTCTTCCCCCCAGCACTCTGATTTTGCCTCTGACTTCCTTCTCAGATTCCTCATTCCTTGATACATTCCTCACACATAATTTTTTTTCACTTTCTTCCAGAGTATCACCACTAGTATTTAACTATTTTGGGTTATTTCCTATCTTAAAAAAAAAGCAAAATCTCCTTCCCAGTCTGAGTAGACTTCTTAAGAGCATTGTCTATACATATCTTCACCTTCTTATCATTCACATCTCAGTTTTAGCTTTACTTACTACTTTATTGAAATTGCTCTTGTCCAAGTCACCAGTGACTTGCACATGCCACATCCAGCCAGATCTGTATCCTCAACCTAATTGTCTTCCTTCCTGAAACGGTGTCCCCTGTTGGGTTAGAGGACACACCTCTCACCTGGTTTTCCTTCTTCATAGTGACCATTCTCTGTCAGTATTCTTGGTTGATTGCTCATGCTCACAAATATTGACTCTCTATCAGGCTCGGTACTGGACTTTTTTCCAAGTCATGTGTCCAAATGGAAAGTTTGATTTTTCACGCCCAGCAAGCCCATTCGTTCTCTTCATTATCTCTGATTCAGTAACTAGCAACGTTACCCACCTTGTTATTCAGCCCAATGCTAGGAGCCAATATCAATTTCTTTCTTCTCATGTGCCCCACTGCAGTCCTGTTTATACTTTGCAAAGAATAATTATAGGCCCATTCTCTCTTCTCTTGTTTTAGAACTATCACTTCAACTAAGATCATCATTATTTTTCTCCTGAAAAACTCCAATGGTCTTATCCCATTAGATGTCCTTGCCAGCATTTGCTTTCTTCACACCCAATTTATACTCAGCAGGAAAAGTGACTATCAAAACGTTATGGAACCACACCACTTTCCTTGTACAGGTACTTCAATTATTACCTATAGCATTTCAGATGAAAAAAATTCTGTGTAATCTGACCCTCATCTAAAGCGATTTTCCTCCCCCTTTGCTGGACTCTCATCCCTCTTTTTGTTTTACTTTTTCACAAGACTAGAGCTTTTCTTTCCAGAGCCTTTGAAGCTCTTTTCACCTTTGCCTGGAAAATATGTATCAAGGCTCTTCATCTGAGTGTATCTTTCTCTTTTTGGAGGTCTCTGATTAAATAGTGCCACCTCTAGAAGGCTTTCTTTGACGACTTTTATTCTTATCCTCAGATCATGTTCTTTCTGCTTCATGGCACTTAAAGCAATTCATTTTTCCTGGTTGCCTCAATCATATATATATATTTTTTAATTAGGGTAAGGAAGATGTCAATGTAGAATATTGTTTTAACATCAGTGAGTTACACATTTTCTGGAACATAGTAGATGCTTAATTAATGTTGAATAAACAAATACATATCACTTTATTTTATTTGGGGCATATGCAAAGACCATTGTGTACAGTTATGTCAATTTTTTGTTTTTAACTAAAGGACTGATTGTGATACAAACAAGTGAAACAGGAAGTAGAATAAACACATCCCATATGGACGCTGGTTCGAGTCCCGGTTGCTCCACTTCCAATCCGGCTCTCTGCTATGGCCTGGGAAAGCAGTAGAAGATGGCCCAGATCCTTGGGCCCCAGAACCCACTTGGGAGACCCAGAAGAAGCTCTTGGCTCCTGGCTTCAGATTGGTGCAGCTCCAGCCATTGCGAGCAATTGGGAAATGAACCATAGGATGGAAGACCTCTCTTTCTCACTCGCTCTCTCTCTCTGCTTCTCCTCTCTCTCTGTATAACTCTGCCTTTCAAATAAATAAATAAATCTTTTAAAAAATTAAAAAGTAAAGGTAATGAGTAATATTATTATTTATTTGCCATAATTTTAAGCACATTGAGGGTATAAAATATAATAACTAATTTATAATCTTATTTTATCTAATTATCTAAATCAATTGTATAAGAATAATTTTTGCTGTGTGGAAGCAAACTGTTGAAATCTTTACTTAATGTATGCTAAACTGATCTTCTGTATATAAAGAGAATCGAAAATGACTCTTGATGTGAATGGAAGGGGAGAGAGAATGGGAAAGGGGAGAGTTGCGGGTGGGAGGGATGTTATGGGGGGGAAGCCATTGTAATCCATAAGCTGTACTTTGGAAATTTATATTCATTAAATAAAAGTTAAAAAAATGAAAAATCAAATAAATAAAATAAATCTTTAAAAAATTTAAATAAGAATAATTTTTGCTCAAATTATGTGAATAATTTTTCGGTATTCCACTGAGAACATTTGGGGATCGTTTTCTTTGGTTCTTCTTTTGCATTGATGGTCTCATTCAGTGCTAAGTGGAGGATAAAGTACATATTGCTTAGTTAATCTAGAACACTCTTCAAATTAGGCAGTTTTATGTTCTATTGTGATTAAAAATGTCCTATTGACCCAATGAGTGGACCATGAATTTCAAGTTTTTTGTTTTCTTTTTTCAGGAAGGGGTCATGAACTAAATCATACTATTTTGTCATTGTCGTTTATCCCTTGGTTTGTACAAGAAGGTGCTTATTGGTGATAAGTTGCTAGGAAAGGCTATTGGTCCTGCAATTTTTCCTCTGTGAAAACAAGTGTTTTCAGGGCTGGCACTGTGGTGTGTTGGGTTAAGCCACCATCTGCAGTACCACATCCCATACAGTTTGAGTCCCAGATATTCCATTTCCAATCCAGTTCCCTGCTAATGCACCTGGGAAAGCAGCAGAAGATGGCTCAAGTACTTGGTCCTCTGCCACCCAAGGGGGAGACCCAGTTGGAGTTCCAGGCTCCTGTCTTCTATCTCTCTTCTTGTGGGTATCTGGGGAGTGAAGCAGCAGATGGAAGATCTCTCTCTCTTTCTCTCTCTCCCTTCCTCCCTCCATTTTTGTAACTCTGCCTTTCAAATAAATAAAATAAATCTTTAGGAAAAAATAAAGAAAATAACCTTTTTCAGCTATAACATTGACTGTTACTAATGCACTCCCATGAATTTCTCTAAAGCCAGGCACTCACACAGAGTCCTCTTCCTACTGCTGTTTCTTTTTAATCACCTGACACAAAGTCATGAGTCCCTGCATTCATGGACATGATAAAATGACCTGTTTTTCTCACATACAGTCATGCACCACACAAAATTTCTGCCAAGGACAGACTGCATATGCTTGGAAAGATGATAATGGTGCTGAAAAAAGCCATCCTCTCATGACGTTCCAGCCCTGGCAACATCACAGTGCAACCCATTACCTGCTTCTGGTGGTGTTGGTGTAAGCAATCTACTGTCATTCCAGCTTTTGTCATTGAATGTAAGTTTTTGTGATTTGTCCATGGTGTTACATGTGTCAGTAGTTATTTTACTTTATTTATTTCTGAGTAGTTTTGGCATTGGATATACCACAATTTATGTATTCATTAACCTGTTATTGGACATGCTTCAAGTTCTTGCCTGATGTGGATAAAGATTTTTTGAATGCTGTGTGTACATCTTCCTGTGGACCCATTCAGAACTACAGGGCAATATCTTCAAAGAGTAAAGTGTAAAATATAAGTTTGGAAGAGCCTCACATTCAAGAAGTGGAATTAGGTTATCAATAATGGACAATAACACAAGCCACAATCTGGTAAGCTCTGGAACTGATATAGTGATAAAGTATTAGAGAAGAAAAGAGGAGGAAACTACTAAATCAAGCAGTCTTCATGTCGATATACACATATGCTTTTATTCTTTTGGGTAAATATTTATGATTGCGATGACTGGACTGTGGCCACTTTGAAAATATGCTGCTCACATCTCCTGCTGTGGGGAGCACAGTGACAAGCAGCTCCAGTATTGCCCTGTGTAGTCACTATCAAGTTTACACAGAGGCCATGCCACACAGAGTCTGCCCATGACTCTCAGCCACAGACTCAACACAGCCGAGGAACAAGAGAGGGTCCATGCCTTTGAATGTAGGATTCCTCCAACTGATGAGTTTGGGTTGAGGTTTCATGATCAAACCTCTCTTGGAATTGTTCAAGACTCTTCCTACCAATCCTTTCTTTCTTCTCCCTGTGCTTCACAAGTGTCAGATCCACATCATGGTTTGAAGACTCCCCACCTTCTCTGGTTCCCATCCCTTTATTGTTCACGTTCACCTGTGTTTCCCCAAATAAATCTCTTATATCTCTAATCCTAGCCATGACATCTGTTTCTTAGAGGACCTTAGCTAATAACACATGGGTCATATTGTAAGTCTCTGTATAAGTACATTATGAACTGCCAAAGTCTTTTGTGAAGTTGCACCATCTGTTGTTCTCACCAGAAATGTACGATAATTCAAGTTGCTCCACATCTTCTAAAAACAGTGGGTACTGTCGGTGTTTTTTCCTTTGTTGAGCATGCAATGGTATTTTATTATGGGATTGACTTTGCATGTGCATAATGCATGTGCTGTTGTAAAATGTTCATTTCTTTGAGTTTTATTTAGTGCTAGTATCTATGTCTGTGAAATGTTTTACTAACAGGCATCAGATGGAAATAATGGGGAGCTGAGGGAGAGTGAAGTCTAAAGAAGAGGAAGCAGGAGGGCAATCATGGAAAAAAACAAACAAAAAAGCAAATAGATAACACATCCTTGAAATCTTAGTCCTTGAATTGCCTCTTGCTTTCAAGTTATTGTCTTTAGAAATTCAGTGATGGTTATAGAGGTTTGTACTTGCTGCCTATGAATTAATCTCTTAATATAAGAAAGTGATATATATGGCTGTATTTAAATATGTTGGAGCAATTTAACAGTGCATGCTATTCATTAAAAGAATATAACTGGATATGAGAGAAACAAAAGATTTCCAAAAATCTACCATTTTCCCTACTTTTTTTATAAGTAAATTTCTGTGGAAAAATAACTAACAAATATATTGACTCTGAAATAAGATACAGATAGTGTGACTCTGACTTCATTTAACTGACCAACAGTGAGCTTTTTCTATTTGAATTCCTGCTAAACATGAATAGAACAGATATTAAATAATAGTATCAAGATTTTAGGGGCTGGTGTTGTGGTACGGCAGGTTAATCTGCTACTTGAAGTGCTGCAATCCCATATGGGCACCAGTTCAAGTACAAGCTGCTCCACTTCTGATCCAGCCCTCTGCTGATGCACCAGGGAAGGCAGTAAAAGATGGCCTAAGTGCTTGGACCCTTGCCATCCATACGGAAGACCTGAATGAAAGCCCAGGCTCCTGGTTTTGGCCTGACCCACCCTGGAATGTTGCAATCATTTGGGGGAGTGAACCAATGGATAAAAAATCTCTCTCAGTCTCTCATTCTCTCTCTGTAACTGCCTTTCAAATAAGTAAAATAGCAAACAAAAATATCAGGATTTTAAGATAAATTAAATATTTTTTTAAAAAAATTTATTTATTTATTTGAAAGACAAAGTTACAGAGAGAGAGGGGCAGAGAGAGAGAGAGAGAGAGAGAGAGAGAGAGAGAAAGAGGTCTTCAATCTGCTGGTTCATTCCCCTAATGGCCACAATGTCTGGAGCTGGGCTGATCTGAAGCCAGGAGCCTGAAGTTTCTTCCGGGTCTCCCACATGGGTGCAGAAGCCCAAGGATTTCCATTGCTTTCCTAAGCACATTAGCAGGGAGCTAGATCAGAAGTGGAGCAGCCAGGACTTGAACTGGCGCCCATGTGGAATACTGGCACTGCAGGTAGCAGCTTTCCCCACTATGCCACAGTGCCAAAATTAAAGGAAAATAAGAGAACTATATTGAGTTATTGACATAATATTTGCACAATTTATTACTAGCAAGGTGTAGACTCACATCAGTGAATTTTAGAAATATCAGGTTTTCATTTTTTGTTCCTCAAAGAAGCTGAGGGAGAATCAGCAGGTGCATTTGGCTGCAGCATATCTCTTGGGAAGCTTTCATATGTAAATTGATACAAGAGAATTTCTGTCTACATGCTAGCAGACATGGTGTAGTTTTAGACACTGTATTTTACTGATTACCACATAACCCAACTGCCACATAAATTATCTTTATAAATAAAACTTTGCATACATACGCAACATCCAGGATGGAGCAATAAATTGGTTGTGGCTCCTTGTCTCCAATGGCGCCACTTCATCACTTCCTTTAGCAAATTGGGACTGAGGGCACATTGGTGAATGCCTTTGACTAATCTCCTGTCCTAATGTACCTCATATTTCAATAAACTGGCATAGTTGGCCTTTGGAGGAAAGAAAAGTTCAGTTTCCTGCACTGTCAGTCTTTTTGCCTTCCTGCCTACAGAAAACTTAAAAAATATTACTTAGGAGAAACATTAAGCAAACGAACCTTTTATAAAACATGTCAAGATTAATTGCTAGTTTCACTCACGAGCTGTGTAGACTGTTTGCTAAGATTCTCATCTTATTAGATACAGTGATTCATATTCCCTTTCTTGGCAAAACATGTGCTTCTTTGCAGATATCTCCATCAATAATGCAGGCAGTGATGGGGTTCTGCCATCCCTGAATTCACTAAAAATTGCAAAGAATAAAATCCTTTTAAGAAACTTCTCTGGCCTTTGGTAATTTAGGCTTTAGTACTTGATATTTTGGTATTTTAGGACCCTCATGCTATTTAACTATATTACAAAGACAGAGATGATCTGATTCTTAAAGTTGTCTTTCATTTAACCCAAATTGAAAATATATTAATATGAGTAACTGAACATTCTTGCTTATATTTTTTTCTGTGACTTTGTAGTGCCAAGTCTGATTTTTCTGTATTCAAATAATTTCTTCGTGTAGTGTCACTATAGCAAACTCAGAATGGCCACTTCAGCATCAGTTCTGAACTCCCAATTCTTTGTATTCCACTGCACCACTTGCTTTCCTAATTTCTCTTGTAGCTAGGAAAGATTGTATGATACAGTTCCACCTAATTAGTAATCAATGAAATTCTGTTGTTGGTTTTTAATTTCTGTATACAAAGGAAAGACATGTTTAGAATCACCCTTTCTCCTCTCCTCTTGCTTTGAAAGTGGATATGATGCTGGTGGTTACAACAGCAAACTTATGACAATGAGGTGACAAGCTTGAGAATCAGAGACATAGCTTGACCTAGCTGACCTCTGCACCACTACCACCACTAGCCATCCCCCTCCCTACTTTAGTCCTGTAGAAAAATATGCCCCTAGTTTTTCAAGCCACACTGCAGCACGTTTTCTTCTCTTTGCAGCTGCAAGTAAAGTGATGCAATTACCACTGGATATAGTGAAAGAAGCAGCTTTACATTTGGACCCCAAATGTCCCATTGAATTGACAGGGTACCTTTCATCTAGGAATAAGATCTAAAGAGCAATGAAACAATAAAATAGGCTTTTTTTTAGCATTCTCTAGACAAAGCGTTATGATAGCTAATACTAGGTTAGCACTAAAATCAGGCCTCATATTTGCAACTATGATGAAG